>NC_137616.1:11677216-12127216 GCF_963280865.1 Gymnoscopelus braueri
AAATCGGTATAAAGTATCTCTATAGTCATTAAACTAAAAAAGTCAGTAAAAAAAATAATCATATTCCATCCTGATTGGCTAAGAATGGCTTCCAAAGTTTGCAGGAGTGCTCCATTTTGAACAAAATGCCTCAAATCATGAACACAGCATGCAATTACCGTGACATTTTGCACGCACATTCTAACTAGTCCGAGAAAGAAATGCCACTTGAATTTTCAAATCAGCCTCATGTTGGCGCTATATCAGGCCGATTCGTGTTTTTACCTATAACTGCACCGATCTGTGTAAAACTTTGTATGTGCAGCCTTTTATAGCGCCACCAGGAGGCCCACTTGTGTAAAACACATATTACTAATTCAGATTGTATCCAAATCTCACGCAAATCGGTACACATGATCTCTACAGTCATATGATCAAGACGGATCTGTTTGATTTTTCATATTCCATCCTGACTGACATCTAAAGTTTACAGGAGTGGCCCGTTTTGAACAAAATGGCGCAAATCATGAACCCAGCGTCCGATTGCGGATTTGCACGCACATTCGCACTACGTTGAGAAAAAAATGCCACTCTTTCAACATTTCCCTATTATAGCGCCACCAGGAAGCCGATTTTTGCAACAAAATTTTTTTTATATTACTCCTACAAATGTTGTCCAAACATCACGCAAATCGGTACATAATATCTCTTTAGTCAAATGATCAAGACAGATCCGTCCGATTTTTCACATTCCAGCCTGATTGGTGAATTCCGAACATTGCTGGCCTACACTAACCTACCTGACCTGGCGAAGACCTGTGCTCCGAGGAGCACTTCTAGTTCTGATTTGTAATACATTTGACTGGCAATTTCAATACACTGTCATTGCCATGGCCTTGCAGGCTGAATGAAGCATATCCCATGAACAAATAAAGGAAACAAAGTTCACATGAACCATCAGAGACCACTATTAACCGGCTTTTACCAACCACACCATTGACAATGTAAGTTTGCACCATGCACTGTAAGGAAATATCAAAATCGGAAATGTCACAAAGTGATGTATTTGTGATGTATTTGAAGTGATGTATTTGTATTAAAAAAAAGTTTTAACTCCATGTTTTTTTCAGTAGCGGAGGCCTCCCCATATCTCCAGCTCTAAAGTAAACCTACAATAGAATTTCTGGTAGGGATAAAAAATGTAGTCAGAAGAGAGAACTCCACATTATTTATCAGCTTCAATTCCAATTTGTTCTGCTAATCTTTTGTCTCATCACTCACTAAATTGTTTCTGCAGGTTTTCTGATATCCAGTAAAATTCCCAAATATCTTTTGCAATATCTAACATGCAATTACTTCTCTGGTAGGGATTTACCCGACAGTATTGAGACGGCGTATGCTCAGATATCCTGAGAAACACCTGGCCAGTGAGGATGGTCTCATATTTGAGAAGTTACTCTGTAAATGCTTCAGCTTTGACTGGGCCAGAGCCTTGTATTAGAGAGTTCCGCCAATGATGGGGCATAAACAGCGCTGGTCACGTGACCCTTGCATCGCTCGAGAGCGACAAGCAGGATATTATTTAAATACATTATTTTCAATGAGAGCGTATGACAGCAACGGGAAATTGTACACACAATTGTACATTGTGCTGTCACCAAGTTGCTTTCCAGCAGCCATTTTATTACATATCATTATGTGTATGGTATTATTGTTCATTATTATTCACAGTTTTATACTATAATGTTGATATTAAATTATCAAATAAGATAATTGAATTCAATTATCTACAAGCAGATCTGTGAGCTTGTAGATCGTCTATTTTTCGTTTTTAAACATTTCTAAATATTTTGGTAATTATGAAATGGGGCTTGAGTGATTAAAACCAGGAAAAGACAATGTCATGTCACAATATCCCAGATGATTTAGTCTCATATCATAATATTTATATAACATTGATATATGTTGCCACGGCCCTAACACACACACACACACACACACACACACACACACACACACACACACACACACACACACACACACACACACACACACACACACACAATAATCTTATGGAAGCATTGTTAAATTAACTCTGGTGTACCTAAAGCTGTTAACAGTCATATCAATAGGCCCCAATTAAATCCATGCTTGTGAAGATAACTGTTTTAGCCAGCGGAGGCCTAATGATACTAATGTGGGAAACAGTAGCACTGCTGCTAAAATTCCACTCCTCATTTGTTGACCAGTGTAGAGGGACAGTGTGAACATAAAATCAGTATGATGTTTTGGTCACCTCTTTTTTTCTGGTTCAGGTTTGGGACTGTCGGTGACATGACATGACCAGTAGGTGCCGACATTCTCCTTCCTCCCTGCACTAGAACCATTAAAAGGTTTCAGATAACACCAGGTTTCTTCTTTCAGAGAACACCAGAAGGTTTGTATCAACAGAATATCAATTCATCCAGGTGACAAATGCTGTGAATACTGAATACCACCAGTGTATGACATCAATGGGAAATTGTACACACAATTAATTGTACATTGTGCTGTCACCAAGTTACTTTCCAGCAGCCATTTTATGACATATCATTATGTGTATGGTATTATTGCATTCAGAGTTTTATACTATAATGTAGTATGATTAAATAATTAAATAAGATAATTGAATGACACTTGTCATTCAATTATCTACAAGCAGATCTGTGAGCTTGTAGATCAGCTATTTTCAGTTTTTAAACATTTTAGTATTTATAAAATAGGGCTTGAGCGAATTAGACAATGCCATGTCACAATATCCCAGATCACAGTCTCATATAATATTCACATAACATTGATAGATTGCCAACTTCGCCAAGGCCCTAATTCTACTACTTCTATAATAATTACTAGTAGAAATAGCAGTAGCAGTAATATTACTTATAGACGTAATTGTAATTTTCTTTACATCAATGACGAAACTGTTTTTTTTTTTTTTCAATATCACTTTATTCTTGACTGGTACAGTATACCAACAGCTCACACACATGTCAAGTCTCAGTACTTTTTAGATCTGCCTACTACTATCTTATAGTTATAATGTAGCTTCAGGTGGTAACCTAGTTGCCCCTCTAGTGGTTGGACTAAACCAAATATCACTACAGTAACAATAAAACGTTCTCAATGCAGGCCATAAGCATATTGTGATGGGTGTGGCAGAGCACAGACTTAGAGTGACATTGATGAACAGACGCAGTGATTGACTGCATTGCTTTCAGGTGCGGTGTGAACACAGACACTATAAAAGAGTCAGTCGGACTTGGAAAGGGATCGGAGTGACACGTCTTGTGAACCGGCACTCAAGGGACGGGAGGGGCGTTCGCAAGTGACAGTCTTGCCGACGCGAAGATAGCTAGCGAGGGGGAGCTAGCTATATTGTTGGTAGCAGGAGGGGAGACTATAATCACGGTCTCCTGTAGTTAGTTAGTGGGGGAACTTAGTGAGTGTACGGCACACTGCTCCGCCGATCTGCAACCGTGCGAGTGTCCAGCACAAGGACACACTGACTTGACTCTTGTCCGCACGTTCCCGTCGTCCAGCCAGTATCTCCCCGGGGAGTTGGACGGTGGCACAAGCTCAGACCCCGGGGGAGGGTCCCGCCACCTGGCGAGTTAAGTACCCATGCAAGCAATCGAGTAGTATTGTTGCATAACATTGGTGCACAGATAGAAGCACTGTATTTTAAGTATTGTAGCAAATGGTTTTATTATTAGGGGTTTCAAGCACTGTATTGTATATAACTTTAGAGTATGAATTAATAAAGATCGCTCTGTATATTTGTACATCCTTGTTGTCTCGCTTATTCCAGGGTCTGACATTATCTACCATTGTGTAGAAACGATAGAAAACCGCATTTATTACATTGGTGGCAGCGGTGGGATTTATCAAAATGTCAGACCCTGAAAATAACGCAGAAGTTGGCAACAATGTTAATCAGCCTAATTTGTTTGCAACTCCACGGCCAGTTTTTATGCCAGAAACCTTCACGGGCACAGGGCGGGAATGGGTTGATTGGGCTGAACAGTTTGAAATGGCAGCTGATGTTAATAATTGGGATGACTCCCTCAGATTAAAATTTATGAGCCTGCTTTTGTCTGGTCGCGCTCGGGAGGTGTATAGTGGGTTGTCTGCAACTGCTAAAGCTAACTATGCCTTGCTAAAGACCGCCATGGGGAGATGTTTAGACCCTTGTGATAGCGATGACTGGAACAGGGCTAGCTTCTCTTCACGTAGGAGGTTACATAATGAGACTGTCAGAGAATTTGGCATTGCGCTTCGCCGGCTGGTTACTAAAGCCTACCCCTCAATAGATCTTAATACCCAGGATGTGTTGGCGAAAGACCATTTCATTGCACATGTGGGAAATGGGGATTTACGCATTAGCCTTCGCAGTGTCAAGCCGGCAACATTGGAGGAAGCCATTAACCTGGCTGCAGAGCTTGAGCTCATTAGGGGTTTGGAGGGTGGGTGCTCAATGACCGATGCTAAGGTGCGGGGGGTTGTTGATAAATCTACCAGTGATGAGCGAATGGACTCCCTGCTTGGGGTGGTGGAGGGCCTACGACAGGAGGTTAAATCTCTGCAATCGACAGTACAGGCTATGGGCCACCCCAGTAAAATTGTTCCTATACCCTCACCATCAGTTCCTTTTGTACGCCCAGTTCAAGCGCCCACTCCATTTAAACGGGAGGCTGAACGAAACAGGGGATGCTGGGAGTGTGGTTGTACTCGCCACGTTCGACGTGATTGTCCTTATTTACAGGGAAACTAGAGGGGGCGTGCACAACGGGTCCAATGCCCGCCCCCCATTCTCTGTCAACTGTGGCCCCGGTTAGTTCAAAGGGTGGTTCCGGATATCTGAAAGCTAAAATAGGTGGGTTGGATTGCTATGTATTGGTTGATACTGGAGCCTCACGCTCCATTATTCCTAAGCAACTGTGGCTTTCTGCTACTAAAGGGGGAAGTGACCTAGTGAATTATGTTGGCAGAGCTACAGCAGCTAATGGTGGGGGGATGCAAATTTTGGGGTCCTGGCAGACAGTTTGTCAATTTGATTCACTTGCACTTGTCGCAGAGTTTTTGGTCTCCGATATCCCCTCAGAAGAAGTTTTGCTAGGTTTTGATTTTTTATCAAAGTATGGAGCTGTTGTCGACCTGGGAAAGAAGAATTGTCAGATAATGGGCAAGCAATTTCCTTTGATCGATCTTAACCCATCATTGGAGCCTCAAATAGTCACTGTCCAGACTGATACAGTGATACCTCCTCGCAGTGAGGCCATCATTTGGGGTCAGGTCCGAAGTGGGTGGGGGGACTATGCTGAAGGGTTAGAACCTTCCTTCATCTCTAAACAGAGTGACATTTTAGTAGCCCGAGTGGTCTGTAGTGTGCAGCAGGGTAGACTGCCTGTGCGTGTTATTAACGTAACTAACGATGCTCTACCGCTAAAGAGTGGCATGAAAGTAGGCACACTATTTACAGATATTGAAGTGGGAGAGGAGATGATAGAGCACTGTAAGGACAGTGAGGGAGGAACTCTATTGCCACCTTGGACAGTGGAGACACTTATGGGCCATTTTGGGGTGGGGGGGAAAGGTTTTGCCCCAGATGAGTTGACAGCAATTAGGCAGTCATTTAATAAATACAGGGATGTGTTTAGTCGGGGGGACACGGATTTGGGTAGGACACAGCTAACATCACACAAAATTGATACTGGTGACGCCCAACCTGTTAAATTGCATCCTCGAAGGGTCCCTCTGCACTTACAACAAGAAGTGACTAAGAACCTGAAGCAAATGTTGGCCAATGGCATAATCCGTCCTTCCTGTAGTCCGTGGGCAGCCCCGGTTGTACTTGTGAAAAAGAAGGGGGGTGGACTACGTTTCTGTGTTGACTATAGGAAACTTAACGAGGTTACTAAAAAAGATGCATATCCTCTCCCTAGGATTGATGATGCTCTAGATAGCCTTTCACATGCTCGCTTGTTTTCCACCCTGGACTTGGCTAGTGGCTATTGGCAGGTGGAAGTAGACTCAGAGGACCGTCATAAGACTGCCTTTGCCACCCGTCAAGGACTGTTTGAGTTTAATGTTTTGAGTTTTGGACTTTGCAATGCACCTAGCACTTTTCAGAGGTTAATGGATCTAATCCTCGCTGATTTGCAGTGGACAACATGCTTAGTTTACTTAGATGACATAATAGTTTTTGGCCGTACTTTTCAGGAACATCTGACACGTCTAGACAAAGTACTGGACAAACTCCAGCAGGCCAACCTTAAAGTAAAACCATCTAAGTGTA
The DNA here is from genome assembly GCF_963280865.1 of Gymnoscopelus braueri. NCBI lineage: Eukaryota > Metazoa > Chordata > Actinopteri > Myctophiformes > Myctophidae > Gymnoscopelus > Gymnoscopelus braueri. The sequence continues at coordinate 11,683,530 of NC_137616.1, forward strand.
ATTTGTTTTCAACACAAGTCCATTACCTCGGCCATGTCATTTCTGCTGAGGGAGTTAGGCCAGACCCAGCTAAGGTGGAGGCAGTCAGAGAGTGGCCTGTCCCTACTAATCAGACGGAGGTTGCCAGTTTTATAGGCCTAGCATCTTATTATAGACGTTTCGTGAAGAGTTTTGCAGATATTGCTCGCCCTTTACATAAGCTGACAGAGCAGGGGAAGCGCTTCCAATGGAGTGAGGCCTGCCAATGTGCTTTTGATCAACTTAAGACCACTTTGATTACTGCCCCTGTCTTAGCTTACCCAGACCCATGTAAACCATTTATTTTGGATACTGATGCAAGCGATGTGGGGATTGGAGCAGTATTATCTCAGGAGGAAGGGGGGATGGAGCGAGTCATTGCATATGCGAATAGAGCCCTCAGTAAATCAGAACGCAAATATGCTACCACTAAAAAGGAGCTTTTGAGTATGGTGGTGTATACAAAACACTTTCGGCACTATCTGTTAGGTAAAGAGTTTGTGTTACGAACTGACCACAACTCCCTGAGGTGGCTTCACAATTTTCAGGGTTTAGAGGGGCAGTTGGCTCGCTGGCTTGAACAGCTGGCCAATTTTCAATACATTATCATCCATCGTCCAGGCAAGCTACACAGCAACGCTGACGCCCTCTCTAGGCTACCAGGCTTTCTTGAAAAGAAACGGCTATCTGATCAGGAAACAATAGTGCCAAAAGTGCGTGTAGTGCAAGAGGTTCCTAAGGCTATAGTGGCTGCTGAGATAGATGAGTTGACTCAAGCACAGAGGGCAGATAGTGAGTTGCAGCGAATAATTGAATGTAAAAATCTGGCTGCTGATGGAGTAATCCCAGAAGACTCTGACCTACAGAAATATGTCCCAGTTTGGACACAGCTGCAAGTACAAGGAGGTAGATTAGTGAGGATTCCTCCTGCCTATTCTGATGCTGCATCCCGGGTACAGGTAGTGTTACCACGGTCGCTGGTTCCTGAGGTTTTAAAACAGTTGCACAATGTTCCTACAGGGGGACATTTGGGGGTGCAAAAACTGCAGGGAAAAGTTAAAGACCGTTTTTACTGGCCGGGATGGTTTGGAGATGTTAAGATGTGGGTCAAACAATGTGTAGATTGTGGATCCCGTAAGACTCAGGGGAAACTGCCACGTGCCCCTTTACAGCCATCTGTGACATCTAGGCCGTTCGAGCGGGTCGCACTTGACATCCTTGGTCCCCTCCCAGTGACCTCGAGAGAGAATAAGTACATATTGGTTGTAGGTGATTACTTCTCAAAGTGGACAGAGGCTTTTCCTCTACCTAATCAAGAAGCCTGTACTGTCGCTAAAGTTTTGACTGAGGAATGGGTGTGTCATTATGGGGCCCCACGTAGTCTGCACTCAGACCAAGGACGCAACTTTGAATCAAATCTGTTCAGAGAACTGTGTAGGCTGCTGCATATGCACAAAACTCGCACCACACCTTATCACCCCGAGTCGGATGGATTGATTGAGCGGTTCAATCGTACTCTGTTAGATATGGTATCCCTCTTTGTAGAAGAGAATCAGTCTAATTGGGACACGCTTTTACCTTATGTTATGATGGCATATCGTAGTAGTGTACATGCTAGCACCCTTTTCACCCCTTACCGAGTATTGTTTGGACAGGAAATGGTTTTGCCGGTTGATGTTATGTTAAACGTAGGCAACCAGGAGTCCTTCATCTCAGTGGCTGAGTATGTGTCTAAGTTGAGGGACACGTTGTCTACTGTTGTTGAGGCGGTAAAAAAACATCAAGCCAGGGCCTCAGGACACCAGAAAGTGGCCTATGATTTCAGGGCAAAATTCCAATATTATTCAGAGGGGGAACTAGTTTGGATGAGGAATAAGGCTAAAAAGCGTGGACTGTGTCCCAAACTACAGAGACGGTATAAAGGCCCCTTTAGAGTAGTGGACAGGGTGACAGAGGTCCTCTACAGGCTAGTGCCAGTCGAGGGAGGCTCAGAGAGTGTTGTGCATTTCAACCGACTCAAACCTTGTACTTCTTCCTTGCCAGTGCCATCAGAGTCGGTGGAGAGTGAGACATCCATGGGAGGTGAACAGAGGGACTGCACTATTCAACCAGAGCAATGGCAGCAGTCGGGGGTCCCGTTTGGTGCCAGTTGGGTCCACCTTCGTCCGCCCAGCCGGGATGTCCCTGCGGAGGTGACGACAACGCCGGCAGGGACGACCGAGGATGTGGGAGGGCAACAGAGGACCCCATCACCGGTAACGCAGCGGGTCCTGCCAGTCGAGTCTGCAGCCTCTGAATTAGCCACTCCCTTGGATGCGTCTGTAGCCGTTGCACAGCCGGAGCCCCAAGCTTCAGCAGCGTCGGAGGTTGCGGAGGGAAGTTCAGCACTCCTGCGGAGCTCACCAGCTGGGTTGCGAGAAGTCAACATGCCAGCAGGTTCCGCAGCCGCTGGATCAAGCCAGCCTTTGGATCTGTCTGTGTCCAATCCTGGGCGGTGGGCACAAGATGCTCCAGGGGTGCCAACGTGCAGGGGAGGACGTCCAGCACGCCAGCGGAGACCAGCCGTGTGGTTACGTGATTACGATGTGTCACTATAGACTCGAGGACGAGTCTCCTTCTTCAAGTCGGGGAGAAGTGTGATGGGTGTGGCAGAGCACAGACTTAGAGTGACATTGATGAACAGACGCAGTGATTGACTGCATTGCTTTCAGGTGCGGTGTGAACACAGACACTATAAAAGAGTCAGTCGGACTTGGAAACGGATCGGAGCGACACGTCTTGTGAACCGGCACTCAAGGGACGGGAGGGGCGTTCGCAAGTGACAGTCTTGCCGACGCGAAGATAGCTAGCGAGGGGGAGCTAGCTATATTGTTGGTAGCAGGAGGGGAGACTATAATCACGGTCTCCTGTAGTTAGTTAGTGGGGGAACTTAGTGAGTGTACGGCACACTGCTCCGCCGATCTGCAACCGTGCGAGTGTCCAGCACAAGGACACACTGACTTGACTCTTGTCCGCACGTTCCCGTCGTCCAGCCAGTATCTCCCCGGGGAGTTGGACGGTGGCACAAGCTCAGACCCCGGGGGAGGGTCCCGCCACCTGGCGAGTTAAGTACCCATGCAAGCAATCGAGTAGTATTGTTGCATAACATTGGTGCACAGATAGAAGCACTGTATTTTAAGTATTGTAGCAAATGGTTTTATTATTAGGGGTTTCAAGCACTGTATTGTATATAACTTTAGAGTATGAATTAATAAAGATCGCTCTGTATATTTGTACATCCTTGTTGTCTCGCTTATTCCAGGGTCTGACATTATCTACCATTGTGTAGAAACGATAGAAAACCGCATTTATTACAATATGGTAACAGCCAAAAAGTTAACAAGACTGAAGTCTGCATAGATTATAAATGCAATGAAGCATGCTTTATTAATCTTGTTAATAACAACATAAGTTAACATAATGAGATAATGAACTCTAAACACAATTCAATGGCACTATTGCATACAGAGGCTTATAGCATAATAGTGGTATAAAATGAGCACATTTATTTTATGGACATTCAGTGATAGTTTATTTTCTCAATCTGTAAATAAAGAAGCAATGGATGTATTGACCATATAATTGAGGCTTCTTTAACATAAGCTTATGTTAGCCAATTAGGATGAAATATAAGATATCGGACACATCCGTCTTGATCACATGACTATAGAGATACTGTGTACCGAATCTGTAGACTCTAGGAGTAATATAAAAAAATGTGTTTTGCAAAAATCGTCCTCCTGGTGGCGCTATAACAGCCCAATGTTAAAAGGGTGGCATTTGTTCCTCAACGTAGTGCGAATGTGCGTGCAAAGTTTCACCGCAATCGGACGCTGCGTTCATGATTTGCAACATTTTGTTCAAAACGGGCCACTCCTGCAAACTGTCAATGTCAATCTTAGCCAATGAGGATGGAATATGAAAAATCTAACAGATCCGTCTTGATCACATGACTATAGAGAGCATGTGTACCGATTTGCGTGAAATTTGGATACAATCTGAAGGAGTAATATCCAAAAATTTGTTTTATATAAGTTGGCCTCCTGGTGGCGCTACAAAAGGCAGATGTGAAAAATGCAGGGCAAAGGTTTTTCCCTGGCCTCTAGGGAGTGCGCATACAAAGTTGTACACAGATCGGTGCAGTTATAGGTAAAAACACGAATCGGCCTGTAATAGCGCCACCATGAGGCTGATTAAAAAAAATTAAAGTGGCATTTCTTCCTCTGCCTAGTGAGAATGTGCGTGCAAAATGTCACGGAAATTGCATGCTGTGTTCATAATTTGAGGCATTTTGTTCAAAACAGAGCACTCCTGCAAACTTTGGAAGCCATTTTTAGCCAATCAGGATGGAATATGAAAAATATGAAAAACCCGTTTCGTTTAATGACTATAGAGATACATACTGTGTACCGATTCGCGTGACGTTTGGACAAAACCTATAGGAGGACTGTCAAAAAATGTGTTTTGCAAAAAGCAGCCTCCTGGTGGCGCTATAACAGGCCCATGTGAAAAATGTGTGGCAGAGGTTCTGAATTGGCATCCAGGAGTGTGCACAGTTTCACTGCGATCAAGCCAACGGAGCCAGATATTAGCTGGTCACAGACGGACGGACAGACAGACAGACGGACGGACGGACGGACGGACGGACGGAAGGACGGACGGACGGACGGACGGACGGACGGACGGACGGACGGACGGACGGACGGACGGACGGACGGACGGACGGACGGACGGACGGACGGACGGACGGACGGACGGACGGACAGACGGATGGACGGACGGACAGACAGGGTGCAAAACATACTCTCTCGCCATGCCTTACGGTCTGGCGGAGACAATAACAGTAGTGTGATCGCTAAGGCGATCCCACAATAATGGCAATAACATTAGTGTGATCGCTAAGGCGATCCCACAATGAGACTTCTGCTTTACAGAACCGTGGGTCTGTTAGGGGGGTTCCACGGGGGTCCCAATCAAAATCAGTTAACCACTTTAACCACAGTTAACCCTGTTTACACTTCGGTTATTCAATATTGGCGATCTACATCTCTTGTGAGCTTGTAGATCTGCTCTTGAGAATTTGCCAATAATCTTGAATTACCTTTTAGCACACGTCTCCTCTTACAACATAATTATGTTCATAAGGGGGTCTGCAGCCAAACACATATCAATGTGGGGGTCCTTGATGTGAAAATGTTTGACAATCACTGTTGTAGAGTGTGTGCACAATGTGCAGGCCTACTGTAGGTTGGTATACTGTCAGTGGTGTGTGTGTGTGTGTGTGTGTGTGTGTGTGTGTGTGTGTGTGTGTGTGTGTGTGTGTGTGTGTGTGTGTGTGTGTGTGTGTGTGTGTTAGTAAAAGGAACTGCATTCCTTTAAATGCTGTCATATCTTTAATTATCACCCAACACGTATCTGTTTGACTTGCGTGTCTTCTTTCGCTATTGTCAACACACCTACAACACACCTACTCATGGAATCATACCAATGTTCAGAGACCTTATAATCAACATAATTATTTAAGCTTATTGCCAAACAGAAACCTACACAACTTGATCTCACTCTTGTCCTAAAGTAACCCTGTGTCCTCTGCAAAGCCAACAGTCTGTATACTAATAACTATACAACATAAGAGTTCAGCCACTATTGTAACTTTTATGCTAGGCTGGACTATCCATCTACAGTATGTACATATTATATAGGATAAATCCATAAAACAGTGGTTCTAAAACTCTTTCATGTCAAGGACCCCCAAATTGATGCATATTAGCCCACAGACCCCCATTTGAAAAGATACAGGGTATGCATTAGAATACGGACCCCCATTTGATACCATCTTGATCTCTGGAACCCAAACGGACCTGCTAGGGTTCCTAACTATCAATTTTGGCTGGTCCCCCTGGGACCCCTTCAAGGACCCCAGACCACAATTTGAGAACCACTGCCATGAGAGACGGCTCCCTCGGCCATGCATGTCCATGGAGCGCTGTGACTGGCCTGGCACTGGATAGACACAAAGGATAGACGTGTGTTTATTATCTGTCTGTCTTTTAATGTCTCCATGAATTGAGTACTTGAGGATCCCATTTGAAACAAGCCATTGCGGCTTTCATGGGCAATCCTATAGTTGACCTTGTATTGTAAACTGTACTTTCATGTGCTTTTTTTCTCTGCAATCTTCTAAATAAAGTATTCAATCAATCAATGTTTGTGTGGGTGCAGGCATGCATGCAGCGTGTAACCTTTAGATGCATTTTATTATTGATTCCTGTATAAAGATGATCATATTTACGTCATTAACATACATTGTTATAAGGAAGTATAAATAGCATATCCAGTCGAATTAACATGCAATATGGGTAATGAAAAAAAAATGAAAATATATATGTTTTAGAATCTGTCTTGAGAGATTAGCTAGCATGTAACCATCTCATACAGCAACACAAGTCCAGGACATGACATCACTATAGAAGACAATAATAGACTTTCATAAACTCTCATTGTATTATTGCTTTGTAAACTCCCACGTTTCTTTTTTTTTTAACCTTGGCTGATTTGACTTGGCTATAGGGTTAGGGTTAACATGATGCTGCTGTCACCAAGTTACCAAAACTGGTTCTTGTCAACATGGTGTCAGGGGATCCCCAGAGGTGCTTGAGAACAGTTAAATGATTAATCGTTCATCATTTTGTCGGTGTCCGGGATGAACCAGCTAACTCCATTTTTTTTCATACTGTAAATCAACGCTATTGAACACCCTTTACGTCTGTGTAAAAAATCAAAACATTTGAACCAATGAAAAGTATTAAAAAGCGCCTCTGACGAAAACTCCCAACTCCATTGGATCCTCAAACTGTCCGTCAAAAACAAACAACTCCCCCCTCTCCTCTCCAATGCTGCTTTTTCACAGCATGAGTAGAGCGCGCTGCGCAGTGAGCCAGGAGGAGGATCACGTAAACACACTCCCCGTAGTCTGTTAAAACTATGCAGTGTACCTGTTTATCAAACTTAGCACTGACGCTAATGTTATGAAAACAAGTAATTATATTTCTAAAATCTATGAAGTGTTTAATGAGGAGAGCAATGTGACAAGAAGAAAGGCGTTCATAGCATTTCTGTCGCGCTGAAACCTCTCCCTCAGCAGCGAGTGGAGCTATTGTTTGGACAATAACTCCATTTCAGCTTGATTTCTGCTCGTCTGAAACTACTAACTCCACTAGCGCTGGGTAAAGTGTTGATTACCCGCGATTTGGGTAAAGTGTTGATAATATAATGACACATGCAAGTATCTGACAAATTATATAAAGTCACTATACCAACTTTGATGAGGCAGTATTGATTTGTTTTAAAAATATAAGGTTTTCTTCATTTCCTGAAAAACTTATATTTTGTTTTCTCGTTTCCTGAACAATGAGCGTTTTGGAGATAGCGGTTTCAGGCTGGACAGCAGAGATTTAGAAGCTCTCAGCTCTGTGGTAATTAATCAATCTATTTGTACTGTGTTGTTGCATTGAATATTGTATTGGCATATTAAATTGACTGTTAGTATTATTTTACTATTTACTATTTGTACTAGGGTTGTAGTCGAGACCACCTAAAGCGAGTCCAAGTCAGTACCAAGTCCGAGGGGGGGCGAGTCCGAGTCAAGACCGAGTCCGAGAGGCCAGGGAGGGGGTCGAGTCCGAGTCAAGACCGAGTCCGACGGGAGGCGAGACCGAGTCGAGGCCGAGACCGACCGGAGGCGAGACCGAGTCGAGACCGAGACCAGAATTTTATTTTTCATTTTTTTTATTTTTATAGAAAATGTTCAAATCAGCCTCATGGTGGCGCTATGACAGGCCACAGGAAACTTTGCACACTCCCTAGAGGCCAAGGAAAAACCCTTGCCCTGCATTTTTCACATCTGCCTGTTAGAGCGCCACCAGGAGGCTGACTTTTGTAAAACTAATTTGTTGCTATTACTCCTTCAGATTCTATCCAAAAATCACGCAAATCAGTACACAGTATCTCTATAGTCATGTGATCAAGTCGGATGTGTCCGATATTTCATATTGCATCCTAATTTGCTAACATTAGCTTCCAAAGTTTGCAGGATAGATCAGTTTGGAACAAAATGCCTCAAATCATGAACGCAGCATGCGATTTCCGTGAAATTTTCCACACACATTCCCACTAGAGAGGAAGAAATGCCGCCCTTTTCACATTGGCCTGTTATAGTGCCACCAGGAAGCAACAATAACCTACCTGACCTGGCGGAGACCTGTGCTCCGAGGAGCACTTTTTCTAGTTTTGTTTTGACATTTAAAACATTCTTTGCATCTTTTAATGAATGGCAGAGCAATTAGCTATTTAGTTATTTTTACTGAATTAATTACATCTGTTCTGCTGCTGCTGCTGCGCTGTCAACCACGAGATGATGCGCTCCAAGACAGCTGTCCATAAGCGCCAGACAGCTCTCTTAGAATGTTAATGTGAATAGGCTCCTCATAATATGGGTATAATAAAATTATTTCATTGCATTGTAGTGACTTGGTCTTGGACTCGAGTGGACTCGGTGGGGGCAGAGTCCCGAGTCCCTTAGTCCAAGTCCGAGTCAAGACCGAGTGAAATTATGGGCGAGACCGAGACAAGACCGAGTCAAATTATGGGCGAGACCGAGACAAGACCGAGTAAATCAAAAAGCGGTCTCGAGACGCCGGTCTCGAGTACTACAACCCTAATTTGTACTGTTGTTGCATTGAACATTGATATTAGTAGATATTATATTGATTATTGGTAAGCTAAATGAATTGCTAACAAAATAATACAATCATGTTGTTTAGCATAATAGCATAGCATTATTTCAGGAGTCCCGTTGAGACTGTTGTATTGAGGGCCACATTTTGGTGATACTGTATGTAGGGAAGAGAAAAGCACAGGACTGGATGAATATCTGGGGCTCTGTTGTTATGGTTGTGTATAATAGTTTTTGTGTGACTGTCAGAATTCATAGAATAATGATTGTTGGTGATGACTAAGCCCATTATGTGGATAGGAATAATGCTGTAACTATTAAATTCATATGGAGTGCTCCTGTGACATGATGTATAGTATACAGTATTTCTTTCTTTCTTTTCTTTTCTTTTAAAGCACTGCCAATAGAGCACCGAAGTCGGACGTCACTGCCACTAGAGGGCGCTGTTTCACGGGTTCGTGGCTTTATTTTTTGTGTTGAAATCTTAGATCTTAGATCACGTCATATAAGAACTGTGTTCCAAACATAAACACACCACCCTGGCGTTTTTGTCAGGGGGGTGGCTCTGCATCGTTTATGATATTCATTCATATTTGATACAGCCTGTTTCTGGCGAAAATTGAATTAATTCTGCCTTAAAAGTCTTAAGAACTACTACTTCCGGGTCTGAAATCACTGTCCCTACAGCAGCCGCATTCATGGGAAATGTAGTCTTTGGGTTGTTTGACTCGTTTCTTGTGTTTATATTGTGTTACTCTTTGGGTAAATGTGTACATTTACACCAATCAGGATGGAATGTGAAAAATCTGAAAGACCCGTTTTGTTTAATGACTATACTGTGTACCGATTTGCGTGATTTTTGGAGAGACAGCGAGATCCCAAACCGACCCGACGCTGCCGCGACAGCGTCGCGACCGGTACCACGACAGAACCGACCTTTAACCGACGCACCGACGGTTTCACCGACGTTGCCACGGAAGCGTCGCGACCGGGTCGACGGTACCGACGCAGTACCGACGGTACCGACCTTTAAGCAACCTCCTACCGACCCGCCGACCGTGGACTGTGGCAGAGTTTTTTTTTTTTTTTGCACATTGAAGTTGAGATTTCATTAAGCCAGATCTTTGTCAATTTTACTTCAATTCTTATCATTTTAATGTTTATATGATCTTTAAAGGTTATATTTTAATTTGGTATCAGTCATGATTTTTTTGTAATTTATTAAGATTTATTTCCTTATTTTCTCATGGCACCAAGTCAATTTCCGATCAATCTACCATATCTGCAGTCTTCTGGCACAGCTGTTCCCCTTACTCCAGCGTTGGAGCTTGTAGATCGGCTACTTTTGGTGTGAGTGAGTGTGTTCCGACGGCCTGGGTCTGTCTGTCTGTCTGTCTGTCTGTCTGTCTAAAGTCCGCAGCCGTAACACACACACACACAAACACACATGCCCAACCCCGATCGCCACACGCCCCACCCCCCAAGGTGAATAAATAATAATGTAAGAAATTAAAATCCCTAAATCTATCTATCTAATCTATCTAATCTATCTATCTATCTATCTATCTATCTACATATATATATATATATATATCTGTCAAGCTCTTTGCCATAATAGCCGATCTACAAGCTCCAACACCTCGCGCTGCAGGCGTTGTGACCTTGTAGATCGGCTACTTTTGGTGTGAGTGAGTGTGTTCCGACGGCCTGGGTCTGTCTGTCTGTCTGTCTGTCTGTCTGTCTGTCTGTCTGTCTGTCTGTCTAAAGTCCGCAGCCGTAACACACACACACACACACACAAACACACATGCCCAACCCCGATCGCCACACGCCCCACCCCCCCAAGGTGAATAAATAATAATGTAAGAAATTAAAATCCCTAAATCTATCTATCTATCTATCTATCTATCTATCTATCTATCTATCTATCTATCTATCTATCTATCTATCTATCTATTTATCTAATCTAATCTAATCTATCTTTTGTTTACGTGGTCTGCTCTTTTTGCCAGACCCAAGGGGTCGGGCTTATATGAGGCTTTGTACCTGTTTCGTCCATACATGGGCATGGTCACTTTGTCCTCCGGCCCCAGTCCAAAAGAATTCTGTCCCCCAAAAAAGTCTGTCCATACATGGGCATAGAAGGGACACACGTCGTGCGAAGCCCGGCCATTCATGGGCATAGACACAGGCTGACACGTCATGTGAAGTCTGGCAGAACCAGGTCTCCTGGTCTTTTCCCCCTCTACACCGATAGCTCTAAAAAATAGCCGATCTACAACCTCACAACGCCTCACGCTGCGAGGCGTTGTGAGTAAATCCTCTAATAGTGACCTCTATTCAATTAAAAACCGGCCCTCTATTAATGACCGGGAGCGCCTTGAAATAAGCAATTAAAAGCCTCCCTTCTAATAGAAGCCGACCCTTCTATTACAATCCTCTTTTTTCCACTCTTTTTTTTAAAGTCTGAAGACTCTCGCCTTGGCTACTATATACGCCTGCCGTCGGTTCAAATCACAGTGACACAGAGTAATGTATAAGACAACATTTCAGTAAAGTACTTGAGTAAATGTACTTAGTTACTTTACACCTCTGCAGACGAGCTGCTCAGCGTCCGTTCTGGGCGATCAGCGTTGCAAGATTCTGCGAGAGATTAAGCAACACTGCTAGTGGCAACGAGGTCTATATGAAAACAAGCCGCGACCACCTGTAAATGCACGTTACTTGTCTGCAGAAGTATTCCATGCACTTTCTCTCTCCCTCTCTCTCTCTCTCTCTCTCTCTCTCTCTCTCTCTCTCTCTCTCTCTCTCTCTCTCCCTCTCTCCTCTCTGGGGTCCACGGCCAAATAAGCTACATATAATTTGTGGGGTTCCTGACAGCATGAAGGTGCCCCCCCCCTCCTCTGAATGGTACAACTACCGTAACAGCGGAATTTTACACGTGCGTAATTACGCACGTATACGTGCATGTTGTAACATAATAATACACAACGTGTACTGTACCTATATAGCTCACTGTAGGCTAACATTCTTGGGGGTCTTCTTAGGGACCCCCAAGCTCCTCCTTAGCGCCACCTATGGAGCGGTTTCAGAAAAGAAAAAAGGAAACTTAAAACAAAGACAGCGGTTTCAGAAAAGGAAACTTAAAAAAAAGACTGCTGCTGTTGGCATAGGCTATCAGGTCGATTTCGGATACCGCTGTCTCTCTATAGGCTATACCTGCCAACCTCAGACCGTCAGATAAAATGACACTTCTGTTCTGGGGGGGTGGGGGGGATGTTCATCAGTGTGGACGATTATTGTTATGCAGTTATATTTATCGTACTTTGGTGTGAACAGACTTTATAGGTTCGACTCATCTGCCTAAACGTTTAAATTCCAAATATGAATTGCTTACCTCATGGCCAGGGATGTTAAAATTATGTTCGGGCCCTCCAAAGTACTTGTCTCGTCCGTATTGTTCAATAAAAATACTTTAATCCGATCGGTGGCCATTGTCTCATAATGTATATGAGTGATACACCTCTCAACCATTGGGGTCACGTATTTGAAAGCACATAGAGAAAATACGGAAGAAATGTCCACCAATCCGATTCAAATGTTTTTTATTGAACAATACAGAAGATACTGGTATTAATGAGTAAACGTCCATAAATGTAACATCCGTGGCCATGAGGTCAGCACTTTATTTATTTGAAATATGAACGTTTATGTGATTTACGGTCTAAAAAGGGAGACATTGCAAACAACAGGTTGAAGTTCATCCATGACTGTCATGATATGACATTGATGTTTCAGGGCTAAACTCGTTCATGATTAGGCTACGCCGTTCTCAAATAGATTAGCCAAAATAAATAAAATACTGCGGCACTTGGGTATGCACGTTTTATTACTTGATGCTTTGATAAGGGCAGTCAATCCACATAATCAAAGCTGTAACGTTATGCGTTATGATCATATCAATCAATGAAATTTGATATTAAAGAAAGAAATTAACTTTCTGTGCCAATTTAACTTAATAAAATGTATTTTCATTCTTGGTTTATTTAAAGCAACACCCTAATACACAGTCCGTGTATTATGGCCGGTCCAGTAAAGCAGCTGTACAATGTAATCAAAATGTTTTAAAATGTCCAAATTTCATACAAATATTTTGAAATAACCAGATCTACAAGCTCACACAAGCGATGCATTGTGACATTGTAGATTGGATTGATGCCAATGAAATTTATTAGCAGAACCTTTTTTTTTCTTCGAATTTTTATTATTTTATTTTGTTGACTTCAGAGCCATGTTGAACAGCTGTGCCAGAAGACTGCAGATATGGTAGATTGATCGGAAATTGACTTGGTGCCATGAGAAAATAAGGAAATAAATCTTAATAAATTACAAAAAAATCATGACTGATACCAAATTAAAATATAACCTTTAAAGATCATATAAACATTAAAATGATAAGAATTGAAGTAAAATTGACAAAGATCTGGCTTAATGAAATCTCAACTTCAATGTGCAAAAAAAAAAAAAAACTCTGCCACAGTCCACGGTCGGCGGGTCGGTAGGAGGTTGCTTAAAGGTCCGTCGACGGCGGCCGGGTCGGTACCGGTCGCGGCCTACACCGACGCAACCGGCACTGTCGCGGCCTGAACCGAAACCGTCGCGGCCTGCACCGACGCAACCGGCGCTGCCATGATGCAGTCGCTACCCGCCTTCATGGCACCGCAACGTGTATTTCTGATCCATCGACCATATGCACTCTTCTGGTGCAGCTCTTCCCCTCCCCCCCCCACCTGCGTGCCCACCCCCACCGGGACCACCCCCCGGACCCCCCCACCAAGCCGAGGGGGTGACTTATAACAATTGTAGATCAGCATATTTTGCGCATGAGACAGAGAGCAGTTGAGATTTCATTCGCCACATCTCTGGCATTTATACTTGAATTCTAAAAAAAAAAATGTTTCTATGATCTGACAAGTTTATATTTTGATTTGCTATCATTCTAGTTTATTATTATTTATTTTCTGTCTTTATCTAACGATATCAATCAGATTTTTGCCACGTGCGTAATTACGCACGTAACATAATAATACACAACGTCTACTGTACATATATAGCCCATTGTAACCCATATAAACCTACCCTAAAAAAAAGGCGTGTCTGTGTGTCTGTCTGTCTAAATTTAAATCTATCTAAATATCTATCATCTATCTATCTATCCCCCCCCCCATAAATAATATCAGTCCAGTAATGACAGCCCCGAATGTAAGCTCCCAACACCATGATTAGCAACACGTTGTTCAACAAATAGCAGATATACAAGCTCAGTTATTGTGAGCTTGTAGATCTGCTATTTTCAAATAGCGTATGTATAAAATAGGTGTGAAGTGGTTATTGTATGGTTCATAATATAATAATTTATATCTGCGAAGTGTAGGATTATTATAATTATTATTCTTATATTATAATTAAGAAAAGCGCATCGGTTAGTGTGATTGAGTGCCTCCCACGGCCTGGGTCTGTCTGTCTGTCTGTCTGTCTGTCTGTCTGTTGCATTTGACCAATGAAATGAATGAATTCCTAATTTATGCACGTGAAAACAGAACTGCAAGCTCACAACACGTGTGGATGCAATGAGTTGTGAGTTTATAGATCAGATATGTTCAGCCCCACCTACGAGGTTTATTGACCAATCATACGTCCCAAGCTTAATTTATGGACGTAACATCACAGATTTACAAGCTAACAACGCGTCTCTCCCATGAGCATTGAAGCTTGAAGATCTGTTTCGTTTGTTGATCACACAGACAGCTCCCAAAGTCCACGCCTGCTTTCTTATTTATTTCATATACCTCAGGACACCTACGGTATTCAATGGGCAGTCGTTTGAAGATCGCGCAAGAATTAACAGCTAAACTGTAGATAGATAGATAGATAGATAGATAGATAGATTGATTGATTTAGGGATTTTAATCTAATTTATTATGTGTGCGTGTGCGTTTGTGTGTGTGTGTTACTGCCGCGGACTTCTGCCAGGCAGACAGACAGACAGACAGACAGACAGACAGAGGCCTTCGAAGCACACTCACTCACACCAAAAATAGAGTGGGCATTAGAGACATGTGGGCACTTGGAAGAGTGTATCCAATTTAAACATCCGCAGAGATGAGAATTACGTATCTGCCCGTCCGTCCGTCGTCCGTCCAACAGACAGACAGACAGACAGACAGACAGACAGACAGACAGACCCAGCCAGGCCGTGGGAGCGCACTCAATCACACTAACCGATGGCTTACTTTAATTATAATATAATAATATTAATTATAATAATCCTACACTTCGCAGATATTAATTATTATATTATGAACCATACAATAACCACTTCAGCCCGATTTTATACAAACGCTATTTGAAAATAGCAGATCTACAAGCTCACAATAACCGAGCTTGTAGATCTGCTATTTGTTGAACAACGTGATGTTAATCACCGCGTCGGGAGCTTACATTGGGGGCTGTCATTATTGCTGGACTGATATTATTTATGGGGGGGGGGGCAGCTGTATATATTGCTGGAGATAGATCGATAGATAGATATTTAGATCGATTTAAAGACAGACAGACAGACAGACAGACAGACAGACAGACAGACAGACAGACAGACAGACAGACAGACAGACAGACAGACAGATCGATCTACAAGCCAATCTACAAGCTCCATCGCCTTGTGTGAGCATGTAGATCGGCTATTTTTTTGGCAGAGAGCTATCGGTGGATGGAAAAATATATACAATATAAGGGGTCCCTGCTTCATCTCTCTCTCAGCTAGGGGGTCCTTGGGCTGAAAACCCTTGTGACAGATGATAGATTAATTGACAGATAGATACATAGATAGATAGATAGATAAATAGATAGATGCATAGATAGATAGACAGATAGATAGATTATGTTACGTGGTGGAAATAAATTACAGAAAATAAGAAAATAAATTACTGATACCAAATGAAAACATAAACTTTACAGATCATATAAACATTGAAATTATAAGAATTCAAGTAAAATTCAGAAAGATCTGGCCGAATGAAATCTCAACTGCTCTGTTTATTACGCGCGTGTAAATAAATGAAAGAAAATAAGAAAATAAATGATAATAAATGATAATAAATTCATGCCTGACACCAAATGAAAGTATAAACTTTACAGATCATATAAACATTAAAATTATAAGAATTGAAGTACAATTGCCAGAGATCTGGCCGAATGAAATCTCAACTGCTCTCTGTCTCATGCGCAAAATATACAATTACTATGAGTCACTTGGGTGGGGGGGGGGGTCCCGGTGGGGGGGTGGGGGGCACGCAGGTGGGGGGGGGGGGGAGCTGCGCCAGAAGAGTGCAGATATGGTCGATGGATCAGAAATTGACGTTGCGGTGCCATGAAGGTTCGACTCCGTTGGTGGGTCGGTATGGGGGTCGGCGGGTAGCGACTGCATCATGGCAGCGTCGGCGGGGTCGGCGACGGTGTCGGTTGCGTCGGCGCAGGCCGCGACGGCGTCGGTTGGGTCGGTTGGGTTGCGACGGCGTCGGTTCAGTCGCCACGGCGTCGGTTGGGTTGCCACGGCGTCGGTTGAGCCGCGACGGCGTCATGGCAGCGTCGGGTCGGTTTGGGATCTCGCTCTTCCTGGATTTTTGGACAAAATCTGTAGTAGTACTGTCAAAAAATATGTTTTTCACAAATCGGCCTCCTGGTGGCGCTATAAAAGGCCCATGAGAAAAATTTGGGCCAGAGGTTCTGAATTGGCATCCAGGGAGTGTGTGTGCACAGTTTCGCTGCGATCAAGCCAACGGTACCGGAGATTAGCTGGTCACAGACGGACGGACACACACACGGACACACGGACGGACGGACGGGGTGGAAAACATACTCTCTCGCCATTCCTTTCGGCCTGGCAGAGACAATAAGGGCAAGAAAAGGCTAAGGGAGGATGCAATCCCTACTCTATTTACACATCGTGCCACAGTAGGAGAAAGCCACCTGCAATAAGAATCACCACTGCACCTACTGTATGGATGTAGACTCGATTCTTAGAGAGCATAATTACACAGCTAAAGCTGGCACAGGTATATGGGAACGTCTATTTGCAGTTATATTTCATACCGACATGAGTCTTGTGTGTCCTCTAACAGTAAATGTGTGTGTGTCAAATTATTTTTGCATAAATGTAATACGTGAACTTTATTTATTTATTTATTTATTTATTTATTTATTTATTTATTTATTTATTTATTTATTTATTTATTTATTTTTTTGTTCTTTATTTACCCAGGGTAGTAGCTGAGCACAAGTGCTCATTTTCAGCAACGCCCTGCACATAGAAACACACAGACAGACAGACACTGTACTCTGGGAGAGCTGGAATGCAGATCCACTGACTGGGTTCCGACTGGGACACTGGGGTGTTTTTCTTGCCTGAGGAGGGTGGAAACTGTGAAATGTATAGTACTGTTCAATGTGTGTGTGTGTTTGTTACCATCCAATCAGGATTTGATCCTTATCAAATATGTATATATATATATATATATATATATATATATATATATTGGTTGCAAAAAAGGGGGTTTAGAATCCCCCCGCCCCTTCTCTCATTGCCTTCTATCCAAATAAGTGCCCCAAGTGCACACAAGTCAATGAAGTTCTGGAGTAGGCCAAGCAAGTCTGAGTAGGCTACAGCCTACTGTATGTCAAGTGTCGGGCAATGCCCCATATTACGTGGATGATAATTAGGCCATTGTGTGACAAATTAAAATCAAATGATTTACAGAAAGGAACTTAGATCTAGGCTTTCATTCAAGCCATGTGGCTCCATTGAGTTAAACGTGAAGATCCAGTATGTTTCCCTTTGCAGTAAAAGTTTTTTGTGGTCACCACCTCTGGGTGGCAGTGTGACCTTCTCAATGCCCACAAATTTGAGTGTGGCTCTCACTGTAATGCCTTGCTATGGCGTACTCCATGTTACCATTCCTTATGGTTGCCTTGTGTTTGGCTATACGTATCTTTAAGTTGCGTTTGGTTTGACCAATGTAAATCATACCACAGGGACATTTCAACATCTAAACTAAAACTACATGGGGGGTGTTACAGTTGATGACATTTTTTATGTTGTATTCCTGTCCTGTTTGTGGGTGATAAAAGACCTTTGTTAGAGCAATGAGTGCATCTACCACACGGATGGTTACCACACAATTCCTCTCTCAGCCAGTTAGAACTGGAGCTAGGTGATCTATACAGCGATGTGACAACAGAGTCAGTAGTATTATACTATTACTATGAGTATTATAAAGTGACTCTGTTTTCCACAACAAGAGGGACTCCCTTTGTACAGTTCTGATCCTGTCATGCATGTCCTCTGCCTTCATATACACACACACACACACACACACACACACACACACACACACACACACACACACACACACACACACACACACACACACACACACACACACACATATTTTGGGCATTTTCCCAAATATTCCTAAATCTTTAGAATTATGGAAAATATGTTATAGGGTGAATTACATGCATTGAGTGTCCACAATTGGCAACTCACCTGAACATATATTTTCTGTTTATTAAAGGGCTGGAGAGACAGGATTATCACTGTTACTGAAAACACTCCATAGGAATGATTACTCTCAGAATACAGAGCTTTAACTTTTCAACAAACCATCACTTACAGCACCTGTAATAATAATGATCATCATCATCACCATCACCATCTTCATCATGATAATATACTTTAAAAAACATTGTAGTCTAACACCTTAGAGAAAAAACTAAGCTGTGAACCAATAGAACAATAAGTGCATCCTGCAACAGACCTAACAGTGTCAGTGTGAAAAAAACGAGAGACAGCGGGATCCCAAAACGGCGTTGGTGGCCGCCGTGACACCGCCACGGCGGAGACAGGCCCGCCATGTGCCCGCCATGCGTCCGCCGCACCCGCTGCGCCTCCGCCGCACCCGCCTTGCCTCCGCTGCACCCGCTGCGCCTATGCCGCACCCGCCGCGGCGGAACGACTGCCACTGACAGCCACTGACCGCCACGGACCCGCCACGACCCGCCACGACCCGCCACGACCCGTCACTGACCGCCACTGACAGCCACTGACTGCCATGGACCCGCCACGCCCCGCCACGGACCCGCCACAGACCGCCACTTGACAGCCACTGACCGCCACGACCCGCATCTGACCGCCACGACCCGCCACTGACCGCCACTGACCGCCACTGACCGCCACGGATCCGCCAAAACCCGCCACAGACCCGCCACTGACCTGTGGCATATTTTGCGCATTGAGACAGAGCAGTTGAGATTTCTTTCGGCCAGATCTTTCTAAATTTTACTTGAATTCTTATAATTTTTATGTTTATATGATCTGTAAAGTTTATATTTTTATTTGGTATCAGTCATGAATTTATTATAATTTATTATAATTTATTGTCTTATTTTCTGTAATTTATTTCCATGCGCATAATAAACAGAGCAGTTGAGATTTCATTCGGCCAGATCTTTCTCAATTTTACTTGAATTCTTATAATTTTAATGTTGGTATCATTCATGAATTTATTATATTTTATTTTCTTATTTTCTGTAATTTATTTCCACGCACGTAACATAATCTATCTATCTGTCTATCTATCTATCTATCTATCTATCTATCTATCTATCTATGTATCTATCTATCTATCTATCTATCTATCTATCTATCTATCTATCTATCTATCTATCTATCTATCTATCTATCTATCTATCTATCTGTCAATTAATCTATCATCTGTCACAAGGGTTTTCAGCCCAAGGACCCCCTAGCTGAGAGAGAGATGAAGCAGGGACCCCTCTATATTGTATATTTTTTTCCATCCACCGATAGCTCTTTGCCAAAAATAGCCGATCTACATGCTCACAACGCCTCGCGCTGCGAGGCGATGGAGCTTGTAGATCGGCTTGTAGATCGATCTGTCTGTCTGTCTGTCTGTCTGTCTGTCTGTCTGTCTGTCTGTCTGTCTGTCTGTCTGTCTGTCTGTCTGTCTGTCTGTCTGTCTATTATGTTACGTCCATAAATTAAGCTTGGGACGTATGATTGGTCAATAAACCTGGTGGGTCAGGCTGAAAATATCTGATCTATAAACTCACAACTCATTGCATCCACACGTGTTGTGAGCTTGTAGTTCTGTTTTCACTTGCATAAATTAGGAATTCATTCATTTCATCGGTCAAATGCAACAGACAGACAGACAGACAGACAGACAGACAGACAGACAGACAGACAGACAGACAGACAGACAGACAGACATTAATGAAGGTGCTTCGATGTTGGTTGGGTAATAGCAACTATAGCAACATGTCACCCCGACCCTACAGACACTTCACCAAGTTCATTCATTCAGGAAATATTAGTATATTAATATTTAGAGAATACATATTTTTTTTTACATTATAATAAATATAGGCGCTGTGGATTCGTCTATAGTCTCATCGGGACTCAGGGACCAAATAATAAATAATAATAATATATAATAAATACTAATAATAATACTAATAATAACATATTATTACTATTCGATGAGCTTGTAGATCTGCTGTAGAGCTTGTCAATCTGAGCATCACAGCTGCATATTATGCACGGTTTTACGCATGACTCAGAGAAGCTCGTAACTCTGCCAACAGGTTATGGGCCCAGAGTGACCACATTTATTTTTGAGGTGAAATGTTTGTTGGCGTGCTAAGGCTAACAGGATAACACTTGACACAAGGAATTAACAGTCACACTTTTGTGGATTACAGTAAAATTGTAATGACAAATGAACTCTGCACTGAGGCGCTCCAAGCTGTGGACATTCCCCAAAGGTTGGTTTCCAAGCTCTAACCTTGGATTGCCTTTCAATAACAAATTTGATGGACATATGTATCACCTACCTGTTACTTATTTGAGATAATTTTATATTATTGTAATCAGTTCATTATTTCCTGTGTAATCCATGAATAAAACTGAAGTGCGCAATGCCATTCGCATTTGGAGCGAATGGCATTGCGCGGCACAAATTGTCTTCTTTGAATAGACTATCATCTTATATAAACACAATTGACACAAGGAATTGACACTCTCACATCTGCTGATAATATGAAAATTATAATCACAGACATTCCTGGAGAATTAGAAGATAGAATGTTGTGTGCCAGGCTGTGCTGTGGGTGTGTTTAGATATGGGCAAGAGCGCATTGGTTTGTATTGTATTAGACCAGTGCGCAACGAATAATTATAATATAATTATAATAATAATAATCCTTGAATAGCATCAATTTCTCCACCATAATAAAAGTTCTTATCAGTGTGACGTCGTCTGTTAAGGGGTCTACATAATATTAAAATAACTAAATCGTATTTTAAATGGGTACAAAAAAGTAAGGGACAGGTCGATTTTTAAAGAAGGGTATCCCTGGAGAAAATGTATGTACCTTGATCTAAAATGCCATGACCCTCCCTTAGACAAAAAAAAATCAATGACCCTCCCCAAGTGATTAAAAAAAATAAAAATAAACTCCCCGCCTAGGAGTGAGTGTCACGACATATTGTCCCACGATATAGCCTATTGTGGTATCAAAATGTGACGATAGGTATTGTCATGATGTCATACTGTATCGTAATATTTCTTTAATTATTTTTTTAATTAAAACCGGTGAAAGTTATAGTTATAATATTTTTTTGAGCTGTTGGAAATAACTAGGCTGCACTTGGTTGGTAAAGTCCAGATGACAAAAATATGAGGTTTGTGGAACTTATAGTTATGCAGTGTTATATTATATTATATTTATATATTTGTGTGTACAAAGCACTTTGTAATTGTTTTTTAGTGCTTTATAAAGTTATTTTAAACTAAAGATGATGGCCAATGTTGATGATACATGAGAAAAGAACATTAATAATGTAGCATATCGATATCATATGCCCAACATCATGTATCGTATTCGTATCGTGAAATCTTGACACTCCTAACCCTCCCCATCAAATACAACATGACATTTAAAACTGATATGTCCGATGTTTTGCTTTCCACATCAGGCACGTGCAGAGGGGGGGAGGGGGCCACCTGGTGCCTCAAATTGCCCTTTTCCCCAAAGACCCATTTGAAATATATATATACAATTTTTTGATGAGCTGGCTGCTATCAGTCAGTTTTAGTCTCACTTTTCACCTGATGCAGTGATGTCAAGGGCCCTACCAGGGGTCATCAACATGTCCGTACACGGACAAACATGTCCGTGGCAAGACTTGTCTTTGTCCGAGGCACATTTTTTATTTTGAAAATAAATTCTAGATATATTCTATATATTTTCTTCATTATAATGTAGAACCATATAAAAATGCGTTTGAATAACTTGACCAAAATCACATAGGCCTAGCCCTAAATATATAATAATGGACTCCTGTGCCATATTGTCTACTCTATTCCAGGGTGCTACACATTTTTAAACAAGCCACTTATCAAATAAATAAATAAAATATTATTTGGGGCGGCAAGCCGATCTACAAGCTCACAACACATCACAGCATGTTGTGAGCTTGTATCAGTAACTTTTTAGCCTATAATGACATGCCCAAAATTGGGGTTAAAGTGGTAGCTATACTTTTGAAAACCTGGAGACTGGGAAGTTATCCACTGTATACTGGCAGGTGGCATTCCTGAGACAGGCATTAAATGTGGCATGGTCCAAGTATATTCCATGTTTGGGATTTCAATAATTGGGTTTTATCAGTACAGACAGTGCTTTCATCGCAGGAGCAAAAGGGCCATACTTGAGGACAGGAAGAGATTAAGTTCTACCAGCTAAACTAGTTGTATGTGTGTCAACTTTAAGAGTTGTGGTTTCCATTAAGGTAAACAGGTACTAGCTATGTTGATGAGAAAGTCTAAGGTATGCCGAATCGAACTATGGAAAATGACATGAGAGTCAAAACAGATAATTATGTACAGTACACGATGACTGATTCATGAAGGGCATGGCAGGATTGAAAGGAATGCAGTGTCACAATAGTTTGATGCAAAGGTGCCTAACTTTGATCAGAGGTGAGTGGGAGGTCTGATGGTGAGGCTGTGGATCAAGGGTTTCCATGGATTATGATTGAGTGTTACTATGGTTATTATTAGCATTATTGGACACTTTGAAACGCTTTCTCTCAACTGACATAAATCAACTTTACTTTACTCCAGTTCTGCCCTCCTTTGCCTCGGTGCTCCTTCTCAGCAGATGACATGCCTTCTCTTTTTGCTCTTTTCCCGCACCATTTTCACTGTGGTCACTCACATTACCGTTGACTTTAATTGTTTCATTGTCTGACACAGCTCATACACTCCATTAATCCATTGTCTTAAAAAAAAAAAAAAAAAAAAATACAATCCCACAAAGGATTGAACGGATGTTTTGACATTTTCAGGTAATCTTGTCCCCATATATCAATCATGTACAGGTACAACATACAATACCACAAATCTCCTGCATCATAATGAGAATGTCATCCTGACACTTTATGAGTCACCAAAATTATTCAAACAATTTTTTTAAAGATTCAATTGTGTATTTTATAATATGTTTTTACATTATAATGAAAAATATGTAGGCTAAATATATTTTTCTTTAAAAACAAAAAGGAAAAAAAGAGTGCCACGGACATAGACAAGTCTTGCCACGGACATGTTTGTCCATGTACGGACATGTTGATGACCCCTGAAGGAGCTATTTGCTACCAAGGCAAAGGAGGGCAGAACAAGTAAAGCTGGTTGTCGTTAGTTGAGAGACAGTGTTTCAAAGTGTCCAATAATAACAATTATAACAACTATAATAACTATAATAACACTCCACAATCATAATCCATGGTAACCCTCCATCCACAGCCTAGGACCTCCTCCAACCTAAAAGTTAGCTCACCTCTGATCGAAGTCAGGTGCCTCCGCATTAAACTATTGTGACACTGCATTCAATTAGAATCCTGGCATGCCCTTCATTAATCACTCATCATGTGCATATTTTGTATATGTTTCCTTGTTGCAGTGTTCCATTGGCATTTTATCCTTGACGTTTCCGTGAGAAGCATTTACCATGTAATTATTATGTCTAATAAATCAAAAAAATCAAGTGTAGCTTGTAGGGTGTGTCTTACATGTGCATGCCTTGGACTTTCTCATCAACAGAGAATACCTGATCACCTTAACCCTGCAAGACCCGGATATATTTCTACTTACAAAAAAAAATAATCAACCTTTCAGATGGTGTTTTAGGAGTACTTTGGAGAGGAAAATATAATGTTTTTAAAAAAAAATAGTTTTCGTAAGGTTTTATTGAAATGTTGTAATATTACAACAGTGGGTCTAACGGGTAGCAGAATTTCCTATAGGCCATTTTTACTCACTGTCAGAATAGCATGGCAAATGTCTATATACTTCACTAAAACAACTTAAGGGTTCATTTATATGGTTATGGTTTATCATTTGGCCTCAGAACAGTATACATTATGAATAATATTGGGCCTCAGAACAGTACATTATGAATAATAACATCAATAAGCCATATTTTTAAGAATTTTGATTTTATTAAAAGAACAAAATGAAAAACAGTACAATGAATGTACTAAAGAAACCTAATTACAATATACACTGGTCACAATGTGATGCAAACAGCCCTCCACCGAAGACCAATTCACACCTGCTCAAAATGAAACGGGCACCCCCTCTCATCCATCAATTTGAACACCATTTACAATCACTTGCTTTTTAGCAGTGATAGTCCCAGAAACAGTTTCTGTCTCCTGAAATGCACAGACGAACACCACACTTGTGGCAGAGTAAGCTGGTGTAACTTGAACAGCCACTATTCCTGCAGCGCCCCCTCTCTGTCTTCCGTGGGAGGTGTCCAACTTGGTCCTGGCGCACATCTGATGGCCGATGTTGACATGGTGCCTTGCATGGATTGCAGTCTGGACACATCCCTTGCAGTGAAGCGAGGCTCTCTCCTTGCTTGTGGCATTCTGGGTTTGGCGTGTTTGGCCGGTTGGGGGGGGGGGCAGTGGGTCAGTGGGTCAGTGGGTTCACTGGGTTCACTGGGTGGATGGTTTTCTTTGGACTCCTCTCCACAGGCCTCTTCATCCGACTCTTCATCAGTTTCAGTAAAGTCGATGTCCACATCACTCTCTCCATGCATTACAATATCCAACACATCCCTTGCAGTGAAGCGAGGCTCTCTCCTTGCTTGTGGCATTCTGAAATGAAAATAAAGAAATACCATTAGTACATTAGTACTAGCACATCTCACTGCAGGTACATATTTCACAAGTCACACAATACTGTCTGGCCAACCTATTGTACTTTGCTTATCCTCACAAGTGGCATCAGTGATGATGGTACTTAGCACTATCAGTGATGAATGATGATGCTTAGCCTAACAAAGGGATTGGG
Source organism: Gymnoscopelus braueri (assembly GCF_963280865.1). Classification (NCBI taxonomy): domain Eukaryota; kingdom Metazoa; phylum Chordata; class Actinopteri; order Myctophiformes; family Myctophidae; genus Gymnoscopelus; species Gymnoscopelus braueri. The sequence continues at coordinate 11,708,826 of NC_137616.1, forward strand.
GATGACTGTAAGTGGGCAATCCCAACACCCATCACATGAACAATGATGAGAGATTCTTAACTGGGCGACTCCCATATGAACAATTACCATACACTGATTGCTAACCACAAACATTACCAAAATGTTTTGCTAAAACATTATAGGCAATGACATGTTATAAGCTAATGATGCAGTATATTTGTATTCGAGTACAATTGGTTACAATATACAAATTGGTATATATATATATATATATATATATATATATATATATATATATATATATATATATATATATATATATATATATATATATATATATACACACACACACACACACACACACACACACACACACACACACACACACACACACACACACACACACACACACACACACATACCAATTTGTATGTTTTAACCAATTGTACTCGAAGACAAATATACTGCTTTAGCTTATAAGTTATAACATTTCATTGCCTATAATGTTTTAGCAAAACATTTTGGTAATGTTTGTGGTTATTTGTGGTATATATATATAGTAATGCAATGTGGGGAAAATACACATAATTGTATAAAAGACTCCACTTAGCCAGGTGAACAGGTGGCATTGCTATTTGCTACCACTATGACCCAGAGTTGTAAAAAAACAACAAGTATAAAGCATGCTCTAATTTACATTTGGGGGATATCTTTCCCAATAATATCATATGTACATGTTCTAGACATTCTAATGATCACCAAAAAAAATATTGCAGACATTTTACTTACTTTTTTGTGAGAAATCCTGTCCAGTGAAAAAGAGATTGTTCTTCCTTCAAGGATTTTCAAGTTGTGACTTTTCCTGCCTCTGTGGGGGGTATTTATATGCAAATATCCCGGCCAATGACATTGCAAGACTAAACAATAGGATCCAATGATGATGTTTAGGTGAAAGAATAACAGGAAAACAAATGATTTATACCATGTTTTTGATAAAATACAAATGTTGTAATATTACAACTGCGGGTCTTGGAGGGTTAATGGAATGCATTACCGTACCTTGCCAAACCAAATGGTTTAGCTGGTAGAACTTGATCTCTTTCTGTCCTCAAGTAACACTGTCTTTTGAAAAGCCAGCAATCTCTATATTAGCCATATGATGTATAATACGCACCCACTCACCTTTGCAGCTAAGTGGCCCTTTTGAGGTTGAAGCACTGTCTGTACTGATGAGACTCAACTATTATAATCCAAAATAATTAGGATTTAATTTGTTGGTCGCTCAGTAGTTAAAGCAGACATACTGTACTATTGTTTTAAAATGTGCAGCACATTGGAATAGACCCTATGACACATTAGGAGTCCATTAGTATACATTTAGGGCTAGGCCACTGTGTTTTTGGTACAATGATTATTTTGCATGTCCGTGGCAAAAATGAAATATTAATGAAAATGTCCATCACAAGCTGCCATGGTAATGACCCCTGCTCCCACCTCATTATCCTTGCAGCTGCAAACAGCTTGAGTTAATACAGGCAGCAAGCATGTTAAGTTCACTCCCCCATCAATAAATTGTTGCTTTAAGTTTTACACTTCACGTTCTGTGCAGATTAACTAGCTTTTGTTAGCTTAGTTTGTACAGAGTCAGGTTCATTGTTTGCATGCATGTTACTGCATGCTGCATTAGTTTCTCACCTCAAATGTTTTGCAGATACATATTTTAGTACATTTTGATCTTCACCTGCCTTATCTGTTTTATTTGATCATTAGTATTGAAGAATGAAAATGGGAATGATGGCCAATAGGCTACATAGAGAAATGTTAATTATTAAAATTTGTACATGGTAATGAGAACGTAATGCTTATTTTACTGAAATTTGCACTGATGAAAGTTCCACATGGACTGAAGCTGTCAAATGAAATTGTAGTTACTTTGCCCTCATCTTAAAGTTAACGTGTTAGGCTGTTTGTGGTATATGATGCAGGGATAACAGGATAGCTGGGCACTAGGGACATCTGGGCACCTCGATGTAAAATTGGCTATTCTGTCCAACATGTTAAACAAATGAAATATTTGGAAAATGTTTTAAAGTAAAGTGCACATGATTAGAATATGCTTAAACATTCGGCAATTAAGGTCTAACATTTCTACAATTGCTACAAATTGCTACAAAACAGATCCAGTCATTTTGGGGCATAAACAGAAGAAGTTGAAGGATAATCTGATAATGATGTACCATGCATGTTCACATCATGTATACTTTACATTACTTTCAAATATTAAATTTTTAATTTTTGGTCGAAATAAAATGGCCCATGTCATTACTGCCGTTACCCTCAATGAGGCATAGGAGAGGGTACTGGCAGTAATGACATGGGCCATGTTATTGTGGAACATCTTGCCCCATTAGCATAAGACATCCAACATACTACATTTCTGGTGTGAAATGGCACGAGGGACACCCACAAAAACACCACCCCAAAAATCGGCGTGTGCATATGTGCCCTTTCGTGGACATTTTGAGCACCTGCCCCTTCAGCACTCTCTGCATGGCCCTGTTCCACATTGATTAGAACATTACAGTAGCCAGTCTTGTGCACAGTGTAGTGTCTGTAGTAGTGGTGGCAGAATGAATAGTGTTCTCAATTTACATGTGGTAAACCCATTGAATCCTGGTATTTGGTAACCAGTAGTTTACAACTTTTTGTCACTCTGCCCTTTTAATTATTAACTACAGTAACTACACTGTTGCCTAACATAAAACAAATTAGGCTATCAATTATGGCCAGATTATTCTGGTTTTATTTGTGGAGCTAGGCTGGCATCTATACGCAACTGTCCATATGATTATGAATATCCAGTTATAAATTGGTCATTGTAACCTACCTGGTGTATGTAATTCTATGAGCAACAAAAACACACTTAAAAGAGGATATCTCTGTGTTGGAAAATGGGATAATGCATCTTTCCAATATGCCTAACGCCTGTTGAAGTTTTGCTTAATTGTTCAACCACCATCGTTAAGACCCTGATAGATTTGACTGGGTCGTTCACACTGGCTGTGCATTGATGGCTTGTTAACGACCGTCATTGATTCTAAACAGACCAAGGTGTACTTGATTTGAATCCTTTGTATCCTCTGAAATAGAGAGGGGTCATTGACCACGTTTCTGCTGTACTAAAAAGGTATATAAAAAACGGACTATTTTATCAATTCAAAATTGCATGACCCTCCCTTGAATTCAAAGTAAAATTTGCTGACCCTCCCTTGGACTAAAATTAGAAAGGCATGACCCTCCCCTATTTTCCTCCAAGGACCCCCTTCTGTAAATTTCGACTGGTCCCTAAGTCAACTTCATTATGCTTGCATAGCCTAATGCATGGTCGCAAAGTAAATGCTTAATATGATATTTAAATTACTAAATCTTATTTTAAATGCGGTCCAAAAAAGAAGTCAACTTCATTATGCTTGCATAGCCTAATGCATGGTCGCAAATAAGATTTCGTTATTTGAATATTATATTTAGCAAGGTTTGGCATTATAGATCAAATTCGGACTCTTTCTGTGTTTCTATGTAGCCATTTCATAAAAGAAACAAGTCTATAAGGCCAAGGTGGGCAAAGAGAGAGTAGGCTATAAAAGCCATTAGTTATCTTAATGAAGTAAACAACAAAATAATAAAGTAAAGTTATTATTCCGCTATTATTATTATTATGACTCTTTGCTCGAGTACATTTCATATAAGGACCTTCTCATGATCCTCTTTACCTAGCACCCCAACAGGTGATAAGCATTAAAATCGGCATTTTCTAATTAGAAATTTGCCATTAGGCAACTGGGTTGTGGAAGGACATGTGCACTCCTGCGCCCTCATTTATCAAATAATTCCAAGTGACATAAAGCAATTAAAATCAAGCAATTTGAAAAGAATATTTATAACATTTTTACTATGTTAAGATGCTTAATCATTCACCCAAACAAGTCCTTAATGCAGATCTATACATTTGCAGATCTTGCCAGGCTATCTTGAATGTGCATGGACTGGTGCCAGGTCTCCAGAGCGCGCACTGCGCACTGCTCTTGGTCTCGGTTGAATTAATATACAACTTAAAGGCCGGGTTCTCAAGTGCACGTTGTTACGTGTCTGCCCAACAGGCTTGAAACAGCACGCACGTAAGACTTCCTGAACGAAGTAATTTAGAAGCAAACCTGACCCCTTCGCAGCCTGCTGTCCTAGGCAGCAGTTTGAACACCCTTTGTAGCAAATATAGTGAAATAGATCGATAAAAATAGCACACACACACACACACACACACACACACACACACACACACACACACACACACACACACACACACACACACACACACACACACACACACACTCTCTATCTATCTATCTATCTATCTATCTATCTATCTATCTATCTATCTATCTATCTAGATAGATAGATAATATGTATAGAAATATTTTGAAAATAGCAGATCTACAAGCTTGTGACACATCGTGAGCTTGTAGATGAGTATGAGCTTTTACTTTTGGTAGTTTAAGTATATTTAATTTACTTGCGTAAGGGGGACACTTAAGTGTTTTCATATACATTTACCTTGCAGACGTCACCTTACCGCTGTAATTTAATGTATGAATATATCATCCAATAGAAAATATCTATCTATCTATCTATCTATCTATCTATCTATCTATCTATAAATCTATCTAAATCTATCTAAATATCTCTCTATTCATCTGGCATCTAACTGGGTGCGTGCGTGCGTGTGTTACGGCCGCAGACTTTTGATAGGCAGGCAGACAGAGACAGACAGACAGACAGACAGACAGACAGACAGACAGACAGACAGACAGACAGATCTACAAGCCAATCTACAAGCTCCATCGCCTCGCAGCGCGAGGCGTTGTGAGCATGTAGATCGGCTATTTTTGGCAAAGAGCTATCGGTGGATGGAAAAAAATATACAATATAGAGGGGGTCCCTGCTTCATCTCTCTCTCAGCTAGGGGGTCCTTGGGCTGAAAACCCTTGTGACAGATGATAGATTAATTGACAGATAGATACATAGATAGATAGATAGATAGATAGATAGATAGATAGATAGATAGATAGATAGATAGATAGATAGATAGATAGATAGATAGATAGATAAATAGATAGATACATAGGTAGATAGACAGATAGATAGATTATGTTACGTGCATGGAAATAAATTACAGAAAATAAGAAAATAAATTATAATAAATTCATGACTGATACCAAATGAAAATATAATCTTTACAGATCATATAAACATAAAAATTAGGCGCGGCGGTCGTGCCAGAGGCGCGGCGGTCGTGCCAGGCGCGGCGGTCGTGCCAGGCGCGGCGGTCGTGCCAGGCGCGGCGCGGCGGTCGTGCCAGAGGCGCGACGGTCGTGCCAGAGGCACGGCGGAGGCGCGGCGGGCGCCAATGCCATTTTGGGATTTCGCCCCTCCTGGAAAAACCAGTCATACAGATTATGTACAATACTGTAACCATTGTCCCGTGACATGTGATCACAGGCAAGACAAATAGGTTGAGTGAACTCGTTCTGCAGTGAGAGAAGATGAGGTGTAGCTTTGAGGAACTTTCTCCACTTGAAGTACTGCATGTACTTCATATCATCCTTGTCCAACTGAAGCAAATACTCTGCCAGTGATCTGGCATCTGGGAAATCATTGATATGAATGAAAGAGCCAGGCGGGAAGAACTCTTCGTAATTCTCTCTTGGTGGGCCCAGAACGACTGGCACCGTTCCCACTGCCAAAGGTCCGTTCACCTTTTCTGTGATGTAGTCTCTGTGAATGGAGTTTTCAAATGCAAGATAAAACTTGCAACTAGCCAGGGTTGGGTAATAGTCCTCATAGCTCAGCTGTCTTGAGTAAGCCTCACCATAGAGGTGGACATTGATGTACTTACTGAATTCGTTAAAGTATCGTACCCTGGCACCTACACCGGCTGTAACTTTGTTGGACACAATCCAACAGACTAACTTGTCTTTCTTTGGCAAGACAAAATCATCATCTGTCACAGTTGTCTTTGTTATAAGCTTATACCTTGCTGTGATGTCAGCATCTCGTCTGTAGCTCAGTGTCAGATTGAACAGATTTTCCAGACCTGGTATTTTTACTGTATGAGTCGGTGACTCTACATTATACCAAATCCATTTTTGGAAATGAGGTCGTGCTTTTGGCAAGTTTGCCGCGTTTGGTCTAATGTGTTTATGATAGATTATGAGGGCATCTGCTTTATTGTAAAGAGATTTGTCATATGTCAGCTCACAGCTATCTATGTTAAAGTAGGTCAAACAGTCCCTGGGATCAAACTTTACACCGAGTGGCGGCGTCCACACAATGACAATTGGCTTGGTGTCGCCCCCCGATCGCAGAATGTCACTGCATAAATTAGATGCCTCCTCAAAGAGAAAGAAAAATACTCCCATTGTGCACATCACTCCTAAAGCCATGATCATCTCAAGACGTGAAGTCTTGCTTAAAAATGGCATCTTTCTCCTGTTGAGTAAAATTAACAAGTTAGTTGACAGCACTTTGTTTCACAATGTGTTTAATAAGATAAGCCCGATAAAACATAAAAGTTTCAGAGTATGCATGTTGTAAGATTTCATATTCTTGGTTAAAATCGGTACATCAGTGGTAGCATTAGGAACATACAGTTTATACACAGTATTTGTAAATGATAAATGTTTCTGTATTTATTCAATTGTCTTTTACAAAATCCTTAACATGATTTTTTGTTTACCACAGTACAAAACAGTTATATTGAAGTTTAGTTAGCTTAAGTAGCTGATTATTTTCTTGGAATAATGTCTTTTAACTCTCTAACTGGAGCACAGTCCTCTTCATGTGTTCATAAACACAAACTTTTGTGTGAGAGAGAGAGAGAGAGAGAGAGAGAGAGAGAGAGAGAGAGAGAGAGAGAGAGAGAGAGAATGTAAAATAATGTAAAATACTCTCTGAATGAAACGATAGCTCAAGCGAATACATTGTGGTTCTATGTTCTGATTTTAGTTTAATTGATCAACTTTCTACCACAACCAAAGTCAACATACAGTAATACATTGAGAATTTTTTTATTTTAAATGTTCCTCCATTTAATTTAGCCTATTGTTTAGAGATCCTTAGCAAGTGTTTTGTTCAGACCTGACTCAAGACTAGTTCCACTATCTCCTAACAACCTCCTAACGTCCTAACCCTTAGTCAAAGTCAGGATGTAGGCGACAGTAATCTACAGTACTTACAATTCTCAGTACACGTAAAAAAAAGATCACAGCCATAAATGATTACATTCTATCATATCATAGTTTTTTCAGCAGTACTTAATAGTTTAAATAACACTCTAGCTCACCTTTGTAATTGGTTATGCTGCAATTCCTGTGCGTAAATGACAAGTACTGTGAATGTGGACTTTCTCTCTCTCACTCGCTCTCGCCCGCTCTCACTATCTCTCGCTCGCTCTCTCTCTCTCTCTCTCTCTCTCTCTCTCTCTCTCTCTCTCTCTCTCTCTCTCTCTCTCTCTTTCTCTCTCTCTCTCTCTCTCTCAATAGACAGATTGGAAGCACTGGTCAAACTAGTATAACTCGCCTATGACACCGTGGGTAAGCACAGGGAGTCACAAATGAGAAAAGAGTAGCCTATACACTACAAAGTTATACAATGACTTGAAACAGTGACCTGTGCGACAAAGAATGAATACAAAATAGGCTGAATCTGCTTTACATTGGTTCCCGTTTGTTTTATAATGGATTTTAAGACAACCTGAGGTGGTATTTTGAGAGTAGGCCTATGTGCATGTCTCAGCCAATCACAAAAGGCCTGAACTAAAGGCCAAATCTGGTATTGCAAGTTTGGCGCATAAAGGATGCTACTGCGCATCTATCGCCTGAAGCCATATGATATGGTCCATGCCATAGAGTTATAATATGTGGATGCTTGGTGCTCAAATCTTCCGCATTCCGGGGGAGCATGCGCTGGGTGAGCAACTTTCACTGAAATGAATAGCTGGGGGTGGGGGCATCCATCCTATAGCCTAGTCAAGAAACCCGAAAGAATGCCAGAGACTTCAAAGGTGTACAGAAGACAGCAGACTGATTTGTAATGTGGGCAAATGAGAAGCTGCAGAGCCACACTGACTGTGAGGTTGATGAGCTTTCAAATAGATATGGTTAAGAACACTAATAATTGTAATTGTCAAAAAAAATTGCATCACAATACAAATACAAAGTATTGGTCTGAGAAATATATTTGAGATGCAAATACCTATTTTGTATTTTGAAAATACATGAAAATAAAAAAAAATTCTGAAAAGTACTCAACCCCAGTACTTGTAACAATAGCCCTGGTCAAATTTACTCCACTACAAGTAAAAGTAGCCCAGTCAAAATGTTACTCAAGTAATAGTAAAAAAAGTAATTGCTTTTAAATATACTTAAAGTACAAGTAGTACTCGACTACCTCGAGCACTGTCCCGTCCACAGTGGCAATGATGTCCTCTGTGTTAAATACCGATACTTTTGTTTTTTTGGCATAGAGCTTGAGGCACTCCATTTCTACTGCCAGTAGTAGTTCCCTTACATTCTCTGCTGTGTCCGAGACTCGGGCAATGTCTGTACAAAACTGTATTTATTAGGCCGTCTGGTCAAGGCCCCTTTCGTTCAGTTTCGTTCCCATCAGGTGGATCTAAATAATCTCTGCTTCTTAAAAAAGATCTATTGGTAGTAAGTAAGAAACAAAAAGTTCTCCATCTGATTTCCTGCAGTATTTTTATAATCAGTGTTTAAAGTCGGTACTATTTCTTACTAGGCGTAGTAATATTTAGTGTGGTTGCCCTAACAGGGCAACCAGACTATTTTGTCCCGCTACTCCTCCCATAGTTTTTGCGCCACACTCTTGTGCCATATGTCAAAATGACCGGCTTCATCGGGAATCGTGTGTGTGTATTTTGCTAAGAGAGAGAAGTTGTATAATTTAATTCATATTAATTTATTAGTGAATTCATTTTCCCCATTGACTTGCATGAGAAAATGCGAAAACAACATTCTTTCTCTCCGAAACCGTATGGGCTACAGTTACAAGACTTCGAGGGGAGGTTAAGAGTCCAGTGCCAAATTATTTTAAAAATAATTACACAAGTTGACCTCATGATGTCGCTATAACAGCCCACTTTACGTTTTGGCCTATAACTCTTGAACCGTAGGTCGTAGAATCAAAAAACCTTGATTCCTTGGGTCATGACGCAACTCCCCATATAGGCCACGCCCGTTTGCGATTTTCAGATTTTTAGATCTTCAAAACACAGTTTTTGCACCTTCTCCTACAGATTTTGTTGCGACCGCAACCCGCGATTCGCGTCGGCGCAACCACACTTGCAATTTCCCAGAATTGCGAATATTCTAGTTTCAATAGGGGTGGTGCGGTTTTCGGTCACATGCATGTTGTCGGCCAATAGGATGGCCGCAAAAAAAAAACGCTTCAACTCTGACCAAAACAAAGCAAAAATATTTTGTATAATTCTACCGGCGTTTTATTGATATTAATGTGAGAGGAAAACAGCAGAAGGATCAACTCCCTCAAGCAGAAACATCAGCAGGTAAGCCACACACACACACACACACACACACACACACACACACACACACACACACACACACACACACACACACACACACACACACACACACACACACACACACACACACACTTATGCATTATGTTATCACAAAATCTATTGAAAATAGCAGATCTACAAGCTCACAATGCATCTCAACGATTTCCTTCCTATATATATATATATATATATATATATAGACAGGGGGGAAAACGGGGTATTATTATTATTTTCTGTTATTTATTTATTATGTATTTTTTCATCTCTTAACACCTTTTTAAGCCTGTGTATGATGAACTGACATGTAGTGTGTGCATTTTATTGTTGGGCAATGTTTTCCCCCGGTCCCCAAGCCACTTAACAGGCAATCGAGTGACATTGACAGTTATCAGCTGTGTGCTGACGGACACTCGGGCGTGGCCCCCACGACCCAATCCCTGAGCGAACGACGTCATCAACGGCCAATCCCAGCGCAAGGAGGGCGTGGTGCCCTGACAGAGAGAAGCAGCCGCTTTGTTCAAATAGAGACTGAGGAAGGAGAAGGAAGAGAATTGTTTTGTGGCAGCGGTGCAAAGCGAGTGCAAGGTTCAAGGTTCAAGGTTCAACTTTATTATATGTCCCAAAAGGGCAAATGGGTTTACAACAAGAGTCAGCAAAACATATTACATACATTAAACATATCTCTTGTTGCTGGTCGCTGCGTGCGCAAGCTCCCTGTTCCCTCATGCAAGAATTGGGGGGGGGGGGGGGGGGCGGGTGGGATGGAATGGAACGGGCAAAAAAGCACTACTCTCACGCTCTGCCCCCAGAGGGGGGCAGGGAGTGGGAGGAGCAAAAAAAAAGGAGTCCAGGGGGAGCAGCTGAGGGAATACCTGCAGTGGGGTGGACAGAAGGAACCGAGGGCGAGCACTCACACGATAGAGTAGAGGACTCCGGTGTGCGGCTCCATACATACCCCGACGAGAGACCAGAGCGAGGAAGCGGTGAAACCATTAACCAACCTGATCGAGCGGCGTGAGGCCTGGAGCGAGCTGAGGACAACGGGCTGGCTACAGTGTTGCAGGCGCAACCCATCTCATAGGCAGCGTTCCACTGCCTTCGTTGTGAGTACGGGCTTAAGCAACACTAGCTGTAAAACCTACTAAGTCAAGGCACGCAGTATATTGTCTGGAACAGATGAACTGGCTTTACGTTTGTTATTTCAGAGCGAAGAAGATGATGATGTTAGAAGACTAGAAGACACTGAAGATTTCACCTGCTTGGTCTACTCCCCATTGAAAAAAAAAAACATTTGCACTCAGAGAAAAACTGCCTTAACTTATTATAGCACCCTAAGCACTTTAGCAGCATTTGCACTTTGCTTGACATTAAGTTATTTGCACCTGCTATATTTTGCACAGTTTTTACAGCCTGCTTTGTACCCGCAGTTTTAGTTAGTTAGTAGCGCCTTAGGAGGATAGGATTATTTTAGTATTTTTGTATGAGTGTTTTTCTTGTTATTTGTATTTTATGGCATAGAGGCCTCTTGTTTAGGGAAATTTCAAATAAATATATGTTCACCCTTTTTAGTGTTGTGTCGTTTTTATCCTGGGTTTTTAAGTGTTGTTCTCAAATGTCAAAGTCAAAGTACTTCCTGGTTAAACTTGAACCCGTGTGACCTGTAAAAGAAAAGTATTAGAAGAGGAGTTCTTAGGCTCCTAAAACAAACCTGAGTGGCGTAGTCTGCAACCCATTTAATTCCATTGATACTCACAATAATTACGCACTCCGCACTTTAATGTGCACTTGATATTTTATTGTTGTGAGCGATTGATGTGAATTGATCTTAAAAAATAAAAGAGTGCCATTATTCTTAACAAGAATTGGCAAGTCAAATGTGACATATGTATATATGTATATATATTTTATATATAAATACATATAATTGAGCCCAAGGCTGGGAGGCATTCACTCCTTTTGTTAAGAAGACTAAAGGTGTTGGTTATTTTGTTCAGATCAAGGATATTGACACTTATGTGTGAGTTCCATGCTGCTAGTTTTGCAGCATGGAATTCACACATAAGTCATAACATCTATTTACCTTCTCATGGACACTATGGTACATACATAAACACCACAAGTATGTCTTTTATAATTATGGCAAAACAAACCTGTAAAAATGTCATGCATCTACAGTGAGAATGTATAAACATGTTTGATCTCAGTGATAACTCAGACATCTTTACATCTTTGACAGCTAATACACCAGATGTTGTTGTGGTTGATGAGGTGTCTGTATTAGAGATAGCCTGCACTTTTGACTCTAGCCTAGAGGAAGCCTTTATGACCAAGGTCATCAGAGGACAGTGCTACTGGAGGAGACAGGACGTTCCAGCTAAACTAGTTTTTTGTTCGTCTACGTAGCTTCAATAGGTGTGGTTTCCATTAAGGTGAACAGGTACAGTAGACCTAATCCATGTTGATGAGAAAGCATACCGATGGGACAAAGGAAAAAGACTCAGGAGGGGCGAAATCCCAAAACGGCGTTGGCGGCCGCCACGCCTCCGCCGCGCATCTGGCACGACCGCCGCGCGTCTGGCACGAGTGCCGAGCCTCAGCCACAAGCGCCGAGCCTCTGCCTCTCCGCCACAGACCGTCAGTTCTCCGCCGCACCCGCCGCGGCGGAGACGCCACCGTCACGGCGGAACCTGCCACTGACAGCCACTGACCGCCACGGACCCGCCACAACCCGTCACTGAGCGCCACTGACAGCCACAACCGCCACTGACCGCCGCCCGCCACAAGCGCCGCCTCCCGCCACGAGTGCCGCCTCCCGCCACGAGCGCCGCCTCCCGCCACGAACGCCAAGCCTGCCGCCACGAACCGTCACTGACCGCCACTTTCCGCCACTGACCGCCACTTTCCGCCCCGACCCGCCACTCTCAGGGGCGGTCCGCCACTCTCAGTGGCGGACCGCCACTGACAGCCACTCCTCCGCCATGACCGTGGCATATTTTGCGCATTGAGACAGAGGAGCAGTTGAGATTTCATTCGGCCAGATCTTTCTCAATTTTACTTGAATTCTCATAATTTTTATGTTTATATGATCTGTCAAGTTTATATTTTCCGGTCTATCAGTCATGAAATGATTATATATTTTTTTATAATTTATTATAATGTAAAACGATATCAAGCCGGAGTTTTCCGTGCGTAATTACGCACGTGGTCTGCTCTCCCCCCCCCCCTCTACACCGATAACTCTTTGCCAAAAATAGCCGATCTCCAAGCTCACACTCCGCGCATATAGTAAATAAGATGGTTATTATTATTCATATTATTATTATAATGACAAACAGTGAATGTCTGACGGACAGAAAGCCTTCTCGAATGATGCCCCGTTGAAATTATATCAAAACGAAATCAAAGTGAGTGTGCTCCAACGGCCTGGGTCTGTCTGTCTGTCTGTCTGTCTGTCTGTCTGTCTGTCTGTCTGTCTGTCTGTCTGTCTATATCTGTCAAGCTCCTTGCCAAAAATAGCCTATCTACAAGCTCACAACGCCTCGCTGCGAGTGACCTTGTAGATCGGCTATTTTTGGTGTGAGTGAGTGTGCTCTAACGGGGGAACACCCTTCCACTTCGAAATACCTCCACATCGACGCACCCCCACTTCGACGCACCTGGGGTCCGACCCACCGGGGGTCCGACACATCGCTAGTCCGACCCGAAATGGATATTTCACCCCCCCACTCCGAAAGTGATTTTTCAAGTCTCTGCATATAAACTCATGCGTAAAATCGTGCGTAATATGCAGCTGTGATGCTCAGATTGACAAGCTCTACAGCTGCTCTACAGCAGATCTACAAGCTCATCGAATATTAATATTTTATTATTATTATTATTATTATTATTATTATTACAGCAGATCTACAACCTCATCAAATATTAATATTTTATTATTATTATTATTATTATTATTATTATTATTATTATTACAGCAGATCTACAAGCTCATCGAATATTAATATATTATTATTATTATTATTATTATTATTATTCAATATGTAATATTTATTATGTATTATGTATTATGTATGTATTATTTATTATTATTTGGTCCCTGAGTCCTGATGAGAATGTAGACGAATCCACACGCCTATATTTATTTTATTATAATGTCAATACAAATATGTATTCTCTAAATATTAATATACTAATATTTCATGAATGAATGAACTTGGTAAAGTGTCTCGTAGGGTCGGGATGACATGTTGCTATAGTCATTAATTACCCCAACCAACATCGAAGCACCTGTGTGCATTAATCCTTCATTAATCCTCCTTTTATTAAAATAGTGGCCGTCGAGCCATTAGCCCCCCGCCTCCTCGTCCATTCACGCGGGCAGGCAGCCAATCATTACCGTAGTCAGTAGAGCGACCCTCGTCTATGATGCAAATGTATGCCTTTGTTTTCATGGGGTGCCAGGAATGCCATGTGTGGGGGGTCTGGGCCATCACCTGTACTCACCTGGCATAAAAGGGGCTCTGAGAGCAGCTTTAGCCATTCATTACCAAATATAATAATTTGTGCAGGTCATCATGTTCGCCTTTTCTGTTATGCTGCCCTTTTTTTTAGAATAAAAATACATACATTGAATATACTTGCATATTGTTTTTATTAACGTTTTTCCGTTTTCCCCCGGGGGGGGGGGGGGATCTCGCCTGCCTTAAATGTAATTCCTGGGAACGCCACTGGTCCCGAAGCAATCCGCGACCCCCCCCCCTTCCCCCCTCCACCCCGCCCCATGAAAGTAATACAATGTTTGAAAATAGCGCATCTAAGCTCCCATTGTGAGCTTGTAGATCTGCTATTTTTCTTATATCCTATGTATAAAATATGGCTGAAGTGGTTATAATATAATAATCTGCAAAGTGTAGGATTATTATTATATTATTATTCGTTGCATAGTCCAATTCCAACTAATGCTTGAGTGCGCTCCAGCAGTGCGCACAGCCTGCCTGCCTGCCTGCCTGTCTGTCTGTCTGTCTGTCTGTCTGTCGAGTGGTGGTCAAGTTCAGCCCCCATGGCCATGCACAAAAGCCGGCGTCCATGCGAGGAGCTGTCTATGGTACTGACCTGTCTGTCTTTACTAATTAAATGAACCAAATTAAAGCCTTGCTGTCAGTCATGCATGACGCAAATGGGGAGCAGTTAAAAGATAGTTGGAGAGAGTTGAATAACCTCTTGAAATATTAAGAAATAATAATAGGCGGTCTATTTATTCATGTTTTACACCTTTTAGCTTAGTGATATTGAAGAGGTGGGTTTTGATGGTGGTTTTGAAGGATTGGAAGGTGGGCGCATCTCTGAAAGTTTTGGGGAGTGCATTCCAAAGGAAAATGAGGGACCACCTGTTGCGTGCGTGTTGAATGACAGACTCAGAGATGCTCGTCTGCTCCTTTCCACTCCAGAGAAACATCAGTCCGGTTAGGACTGCATGGGCCAGTGAGAGTTTGCAAAAACCTGTTGCGTTAGTGTCCAATTTACCACTGGGTTTTGAAGGATTGGAAGGTGGGCGCATCTCTGAAAGTTTTGGGGAGTGCATTCCAACAGACAGACTCATCACAGACTCAGAGACGCTCGTCTGCTCCACACACACACACACACACACACACACACACACACACACACACACACACACACACACACACACACACACACACACTCCTGTAGCTGTCTGGCTACAGACAGAGGTGGTAGGTAGATCATTCAGGGGTCTTCAACAGGGGGTGTAGGACCCCTAGGGGGTCCTCAGAGTTACTAAAGGGGTCCGCCCAATCTTTGTGTGATTTTTTTTTTTTTTTACCTTAACCACTTGAACACTAGCATCCCTTTTCTGAGGAGAAGTTTAGCCAAAAATAGCCGATTTACGTTGTGAGCATTACATATTTTAGGTAGATAGATAGATATATAGATAGATTTAGGGGTTTTAATATCATTTTTTATTTCTTAAATTATTATTTATTCACCTTGGGGGGAACATAGTCTCGGGGTTAACTGTGCTTGCGTGCGTGTGTGTGTGTGTGTGTGTGTGTGTGTGTGTGTGTGTGTGTGTGTGTGTGTGTGTGTGTGTGTGTGTGTGTGTGTGTGTGTGTGTGTGTGTGTGTGTGTGTGTGTGTGTGTGTGTGTGTGTGTGTGTGTGTGTGTGTGTGTGGTGTGTGTGTGTGTTACGGTCGCGGCGTGAACAGACAGACAGACAGACAGACAGACAGACAGACACCCAGGCTGTGGGCGTACCGCTGGAGCGCATGACTGAAGCATTGGTTTGTATTGGAATATGCAAAGAATATTAATAATAATAATCCTACACTTTGCAGATATAAATTATTACATGAACCTTGAGACATATTTTATAGGCTATAAAAAAAAGTAGCCGATGTACAAGCTTACAATAGGAACTTAGATGTGCTATTTTCAAATATTATATTACTTTTATGTTTGAAACTTTAAGTAGGCCTATATTTTACAATGAGTGACACCCGGAGGAGCGGGGAAGGGGGGAGGGGGGCTCGCGGATAGCCTCGGGAGCTGGGGGGGTGGTGGTTGGATGGACACACGGCCGACGCGGTCCGTGCGTACACACACACACACACACACACACACACACACACACACACACACACACACACACACACACACACACACACACACACACACACACACACACACACACACACACACACACACACACACACACACACACACACACAGGGGGGTCCTCAGAGTTACTACAGCGGTCTGCCAAATCTTTGTGTGATATGATTGTTTTTTACTTTATAACCACTTGAACATTAGCATCCCTTTTGTGAGGAGAAGTTTAGCCAAAAGTAGCCGATCTAAAAGCTCACAACTTAGATCGGCTATTTTACATAGATAGATAGATAGATAGATAGATAGATAGATAGATAGATTCGGGGGTTTTAATACAATGTATTATTCATTTAATTATTATTGTGTGTGTGTGTGTGTGTGTGTGTGTGTGTGTGTGTGTGTGTGTGTGTGTGTGTGTGTGTGTGTGTGTGTGTGTGTGTGTGTGTGTGTGTGTGTGTGTGTGTGTGTGTTACGGCCGCTGCGCGGACTTTTGACAGACAGACAGACATTAATGAAGGATTAATGCACGCAGGTGCTTCGATGTTGGTTGGGGTAATTAATAGCAACTATAGCAACATGTCACCCCGACCCTATACAAGACACTTCACCAAGTTCATTCATTCAGGAAATGTTAGTATATTAATATTTATAGAATACATATTTGTATTGACATTATAATAAAATAAATATAGGCGTGTGGATTCGTCTATATTCTCATCAGGACTCAAATAATAATAAATAATACATTCATAATACATAATACATAATAAATATTACATATTGAATAATAATAATAATAATAATAATAATATATTAATATTCGATGAGCTTGTAGATCTGCTGTAATAATAATAATAATAATAATAATAATAATAATAAAATATTAATATTTGATGAGGTTGTAGATCTGCTGTAATAATAATAATAATAATAATAATAATAATAAAATATTAATATTCGATGAGCTTGTAGATCTGCTGTAGAGCAGCTGTAGAGCTTGTCAATCTGAGCATCACAGCTGCATATTACGCACGATTTTACGCATGAGTTTATATGCAGAGACTTGAAAAATCACTTTCGGAGTGGGGGGGTGAAATATCCATTTCGGGTCGGACTAGCGATGTGTCGGACCCCCGGTGGGTCGGACCCCAGGTGCGTCGAAGTGGGGGTGCGTCGATGTGGAGGTGTTTCGAAGTGGAAGGGTGTTCCCCCGTTAGAGCACACACTCACACCAAAAATAGCCGATCTACAAGGTCACTCGCAGCGAGGCGTTGTGAGCTTGTAGATAGGCTATTTTTGGCAAGGAGCTTGACAGATATAGACAGACAGACAGACAGACAGACAGACAGACAGACAGACAGACAGACAGACAGACAGACCCAGGCCGTTGGAGCACACTCACTTTGATTTCGTTTTGATATAATTTCAACGGGGCATCATTCGAGAAGGCTTTCTGTCCGTCAGACATTCACTGTTTGTCATTATAATAATAATATGAATAATAATAACCATCTTATTTACTATATGCGCGGAGTGTGAGCTTGGAGATCGGCTATTTTTGGCAAAGAGTTATCGGTGTAGAGGGGGGGGGGGGAGAGCAGACCACGTGCGTAATTACGCACGGAAAACTCCGGCTTGATATCGTTTTACATTATAATAAATTATAAAAAAATATATAATCATTTCATGACTGATAGACCGGAAAATATAAACTTGACAGATCATATAAACATAAAAATTATAAGAATTCAAGTAAAATTGAGAAAGATCTGGCCGAATGAAATCTCAACTGCTCCTCTGTCTCAATGCGCAAAATATGCCACGGTCATGGCGGAGGAGTGGCTGTCAGTGGCGGTCCGCCACTGAGAGTGGCGGACCGCCACTGAGAGTGGCGGGGCGGGGCGGAAAGTGGCGGTCAGTGGCGGAAAGTGGCGGTCAGTGACGGTTCGTGGCGGCAGGCTTGGCGTTCGTGGCGGGAGGCGGCGCTCGTGGCGGGAGGCGGCACTCGTGGCGGGAGGCGGCGCTTGTGGCGGGCGGCGGTCAGTGGCGGTTGTGGCTGTCAGTGGCGCTCAGTGACGGGTTGTGGCGGGTCCGTGGCGGTCAGTGGCTGTCAGTGGCAGGTTCCGCCGTGACGGTGGCGTCTCCGCCGCGGCGGGTGCGGCGGAGAACTGACGGTCTGTGGCGGAGAGGCAGAGGCTCGGCGCTTGTGGCTGAGGCTCGGCACTCGTGCCAGACGCGCGGCGGTCGTGCCAGATGCGCGGCGGAGGCGTGGCGGCCGCCAACGCCGTTTTGGGATCTCGCTGTCTCTCAAAAGACTTGAGTGTCAAAACAGATAATTATGTACATGATGAGTAATTCATGAAGGGCACGGCATGATCTAAAGGAATGCAATGTCACAATAGTTTGATTCAATGGTGCCTAACTTTGATGAGAGTTGAGGAGGTCTCATGGTGAGGCTGTGGATCAAGGGTTTCCATGGATTATGCTTGTTGAGTGTTATTATAATTGAGTTGTTATTGTTATTATTGGACACTTTGAAACACTTTCTCTCAAAAAAAAAATTATAGAAAAAAAAGAAAAAAGTGCCACGGACATAGAGTTTCCGTGGCATACATACTTCCTAGGTATTTTAGGAAAAAGGTTTGGTGATGCAGGGCTGCAAGACATACTCATTGAGTCTGAAGTTGGTGCCCCAGAATCCATCAATGGTGTGATCAGTGTCATCCACAGGAGATGCAGTCTGCACTTTCATATTTTGTCATATTTGTATACTATTTTGCTGCTGTTGCACTGTCTGACAATGTCACACCAACATTTCTCTGTTCATACCTGTGAGTGACACAGAAGGCCTGATCTGTATGGAGTCAGAACAGTCTCATAATGAGTAAATGCACAAGTCCTGGTCTGTATCCACATATTTGATTTTTGAATGAACAAGTTCTGGTTTGCATGTGTTTTTTTGGTTCAGCACTACAAATGCGATGCTTTGCGTTCGTGTTTCAAGTCCACAGCTTTAAATCCACAGTCTGTGTATTAAAGTCACGTTTGTGTTTTGTGTTTGAAATCTACAGTTTAAAATTCACAGTTTGTATTTTGTGTTTCAAATCCACAGCATTAAATCCACAGTTTGTGTATTAAAGTCACATTTATATTTTGTGTTTGAAATCCACAGTTTAAAATTCAGTTTGTATTTTAAAGTCACATTCCAGATGCTCTGCTTCACAAATATAATTCTCTATTTATCTCCAAAACACTCAATTTACAAATGCACATTGAATTAACTACAATACAAATCGGTTGGTGTACATTTACACACTGCTTCTCTGTGGTGGATCTCCTCTGTGTATTCACAAATCTTTTTGAGACTGACCTGACGGTGGGCGTAGACGAACGTCATCATTGGCTGATGAATCTGATTGACAGGTTCATCAGCCAATCAGATGGGTTCACTTTCAACCAATCTAACGTCTCCTTCCCTTTCAACCCGGAATTACATGCTCTCTCTCTCTGTTGCCATGTCTGCTTATTATAAGCGACTCTTTGCTTGTTTTTCTATGATGTCTTTCTATGAAGACACGTTGTGAGCTTGTATATTGGCTATTTTCAAGTTGGATGCAGCTCAAAGTGAACTTTCCTCAGGTATGTAGTTTGTTCCACATGCAGCTCTGGGGCCGTCACCACAAAAGCGCGGTCAGCTTAGTCTTCCTTGGGACCAGCGTGAACCCCAGTGCCTCAAAAGATTATTTTCTCATGAGGAAATAACAGGAGTCACATGAGTGACACATCGCTGACAAAGCTGCACTCAGATCACATTAATTATATTCCAGTTCTTAATGTACTTTGGTGGTAAAGAAAATCTATTTGGTACAAATTCTCAGATCCAGGGCCATCAACTGTGACCTTTTTGTCAAGATACAATAATATTCAGCTTCAAAGATTAGGACATGGAGCTAACTTTAAACTGAGGCCATCTGTTCTAAAAAATAAAATAAAAAATAAATGCATAGAGTAACTGTCATGAAGGGCATTTTGATTACCGTGATTACACATATTTTTTCATCAGATTATAAATAACATCTGGTGATATGACACAATACCTTGCATGCTCATGCTGCATTGACAGCTTGAAAACAGAACATTCTCTCTGTTCAGTGTATGTTTGTGCAGAGACCTGCAGACATTGGCGCCAA
Source organism: Gymnoscopelus braueri (assembly GCF_963280865.1). Taxonomy (NCBI): domain Eukaryota; kingdom Metazoa; phylum Chordata; class Actinopteri; order Myctophiformes; family Myctophidae; genus Gymnoscopelus; species Gymnoscopelus braueri. The sequence goes on from NC_137616.1 coordinate 11,729,259, forward strand.
TCCTGTGGGTGCCGGGGAGCCCGAGCACGCAAGGAGAAAGCCGAGCACCCACAGGGAATGTGTCGGTCGGATGACTATTGTGTGATGCTTTGTAACGTGCACAGGATGCATGATGTACCCGCTCTGATACTGTGTGTTACAGATTTCTGTCATTCAAACTCTCTCCCTGAAATCTGCAAAGTCCTTATGCCAGTTATGGTTTCATCATCAGCCAAAAATCAAATTGTATGACTTGAAATGTAGTAAAAAAAGGTCATTTTGCACACCTACTGGGACAGGTGCGTAGGAGCAGGCAGCCAGTGCATGAGACAGGAAAGAATGGTGATCGCGCACACTGTCTTCACTTACAGCAAAAAAAAGTATTTTATTGCAAGTACAATGTTTCCAACTGACATTCATCAGGTATTTCTGATTAAGGGGTTAAAACTTGGTTGATGTGTGTGTTGAGTACCCTACCCACCCAACATAAATTGGCATCCATGCCTGCAGAGATGGCGGTTGCAGAGAGGCAGGTGCTGTTTGCAAAGCATATTGTTCTTTGTGACCACATCCTCTGCTCTCATGAGAGCAGAGGATGTTTCATATCTACCCACATGCACAACCGTTAACTTCAACTTGTCAAAACAAGATGGCGCCGACATGCACAGCGGTGAACTTCACCCTGTCAAAACAAGATGGCACAGAGACAAGTCGACTTGGTTGGTCTCCACACAAACAACCTTTGATTTCCTATACTAACACATCTGGTCAAAATTCATGTCAGATCCTATGTCTAGGTGAGACATGACCTTTGACACAATCTAAATGTCTCAATAGAAGAGCAGGGAGACAAAATATAACCGCCCCAATTGTATAAGTTATATTGTATTAACATACTCTCCATACAGATTGGACAAAATTACATTTTATTCATTAAAGAAAGTGACATTGTGCCTCTTTAAGTAGATCTCATGTCATTCTTTTTTACAGTACATGCTTTTAAAAATACTTAAAGTACAAATAAAAGTAATGCTGTAATGTTTCCACAACAAATTTATAGGATCTTGTAGCGGCCTCGGTCCGCGAAAAAAAATGGGGCAGTGTGTTTTGGGACGAGCGTTCCGTTTTCCACCCAGAATGGCTCGGTAATTCTCAATAGACTTATCAGCCGTTGTTGTGCGAACCCCCCCCCCCCCCCCCAATCTGGCCCGGTCAACGTTAGAACCCACCATACGCCAGTGTTTCTAACATAAGACTAATCACCGGAAGTCTTAAGTGCTTTCTCTAAAACAAGAAACTAAGAGTTTTGCTAAATTAGACCTGCTGGTGGCGCTATAATAGGCCAATGTGAAATGGGTGGCATTTCTTCCTCTGCCTAGTGGGAATGTGCCTGCAAAAGTTCATGGATATTGCACGCTGCGTTCATGTTTTCAGGCATTTTGTTCAAAACGGACCTCTCCTGCAAATTTTGGAAGCCAATGGCCCCGATTCATAACGAGGGTCGTAAATATGGGGTAAATAAAGTTTGTAAAGGCCGGTCGTATTTTGGTAGTCACAAACGGACGTGCAATTCCCAAAGGGGTTCGTATATCACAGAGACGTGCGTACAACCAGTGCGTATGACCAGGTGTGATGATTACTCTGGAAGGCTGCGTCCAACAGCATCCAACTTTAACGTCACCGTGCTGAACCGTGCTAAACAGCGTTGCCATGTCCGCTTATTATAAGCGAATTTGGGCTTATTTTTCTGTAAAGTTGCTTGTAAATATTGGTAGCTGTGGGGACCGCGGTTTTTTGGGCTTGTTTCTAAAGTGTAGTTGGTTATTTGGGCTTGCTTCACAATTGTTCAATTGTTTTAACCGGTGGTTCTCAAATATTTTTATGACATGGACCCCCAAGTTAATATGTATGCTAATGTATCCCTAAGCCCCATCTGAAAATGTTTTGTGCCAGCTGGAGGCAGATTTGTGTTGTTAGAATGTTTAAAAAATCTTCCAAATATTGCACATTTTATTACAAGATTTTTTTTAAATATAGCAGATCTACAAGCTCACAACGGTTTAATTAAAGTGCTTATAATGGCCTAAGTGCCAGTTGCTTCTTTTGGGCTTGTTTTCCTAGACCTGGTTGCTTATTTCTCTCACAACATCTGGCAACGCTGATGAAAGTTTGAAGTTCAACTCCGCCTCGTCTAAAGATAACAGATGCAGCTTCGCATCGCCTTGACAACTTACTGTTCTGTCTGGAAGCGGATCACGTAATAAATGCTCTCATGTGTAATGAGAATAAATAAGTTTACAAGGTTTAACCCCATTACCAAATAAAAGGCTAATAAAACGTGGAAAGGATATATATAAGCCTTTTCTAATGAACATTTCAGACTTTTACCAAGGTAAAAAGATGATGAAATCCAGCATACAAGTGGAACGCTGCTATCCGATTATGGACCAGAGCTTATTGATTACTTATTGATTAAATTCGTGCATTTTTGATTAATATATCACTGTCCTACGTCGGAATGGGGAATATTAGATCTGTTGTGTGTGGTGTTCATGTGATCAAAATACAGTAGAGTAGCCTACAGTAGACTATTAGCCTACAAATTAATACTGCAGCACGGACAGAGGTGCGTCAGTCCCTCCGCAGTTTCATTAAGGCATCATAGCTTATTTTCATTATTACGTGACACTTTGGCTGAGATGGCCCGCTGGCAAACACACTGAGGGACGGGGACCTAATAATTCAACTCTAAATGCAACTGATAGCCTAGAAAATAAATAAAAAGCGGTGGAATCTACATCATGTCTATATGATGCATACTGTAGGCTACAAGCAATATATAGTTTGACATTTATTTTTTTATTTTTTATATATATGTGTTGACAAATGTTGGGCATATATATATTTTATTTGAGGTTTGCCACTGTTGTAATTGATTTTGGCATGAAGAATAAAGCATTCTAAAGACATACGCACATTTCAGCCCTGGTAAGACAGCCTCAGGGCTGACCTGAGAACGTGCGCACCTGACGCACAAAACACAGACCAAAAAACTTTTATGAATCCGACTGCAGGTGTAGGATTTGTCCTAAATGCCGGTAGGTACAAAATATGGTCGTAAATCCCTTTATGAATCGGGGCCAATGTTAGCCAATTAGGATGGAAAATGAAGAATCGGACAGATCTGTGTTGATCACATATAGAGATACTGTGTACCGATTTGCGTGAGGTTTGGACAAAATCTGTAGGAGTGATATCCGAAAATATATGTTTTGCACAAATCGGCCTCCTGGTGGCAGAAATTTGAGGCAGAGGTTCGGCTTTGGGATCCAGGGAGTGCGTGTGCACAGTTTTGCAGCGGCCGGGCCAACGGTGCCAGAGATTAGCTGTTCACAGACAGACACACGGACAGACGGACGGACAGGGTGCAAAACATACTCTCTCACCATGCCTTTCGGCCTGGCGGAGACAATAAATCAAAAACACCCATATTGGCTCCTACACACACTATAAATCTCTGCTGTCCGGCAGAGATATATAGTAAAAAATGTTCATTTTTCAGGAAATTAAAAAAACTAAATAAAAATGGAGTTAGGAGGTTTTGTTCATCATTGATAAGATCAGCCGAATGGACCTCCAAGCTCACAATGAGGTTGGAGGTCAAAAGGGGGTGGAGCCTGGAGTCAGCTAAACCGGCTAACTCCACCCTCCTTTGCTGGAGTTAGCTGGTTTAGCAGAAAGTTTGAGGATCCTGGTTCCTGGATCCTGGTTTTGTCAGAAGCACTTTTTAATACTTTTCATTGGTTCAATATTTGTTTTACCAACACACAGACGTAAAGGGTGTTCAATGGCACTGATTCATGGAAAAAAAATGCAAAAATAGAAAAATGGAGTTAGCTGGTTCCTGCCGGACAGCAACGATATGCAATTCCATGACCTTCCTAGTATATAGACTTCCTAAGTATATGACATTTTACTGACATTTGATAAATAAGCCTCCCTTTGCAAACATGTTCTGTTTGCATAGAGGAGTGGCAGGGCATACAGGACGCTACTGTCACATTACCTGATCTTTTATTCAAAATCATGCCAAGCTGTTTGTGCATTTTCCATCATCTTTCGTGATGAGAGCATTGTTCATCTACCGATTCACCCCTGGGCTGTGTTCTGTAATTACTCATTTATATTATATATTACTGTCAGGGCCAGTTTGATAATCAATATATCCTGAAGATTGACAGCATGACCATGAATCATTCATGGCCATGTGGTTGATTATTTTTAAACTAGTGCGAAAACAAATTCCTTCAACTCAATGTATCAAAGACAAAAGACATAATGGTCCTTTCATGCAGACCACCATCACTGAGGGTCAAGAGATTGGTTCAATAATCAATAACAATCTCACTTTTCAAGTGAGATGAGAGAAGGTGCTCGGGTGGCGCAGTTGTAAAGTCACTGCCCACCACCACGGAGGTTGTGGGATCGAAGCCACCGTGGTGCATCCGGCATTGTCGAGTGTCAACACAAACACAATTGGCCTGTGTTTGGGGGAGGGAACCGGGCGGGGAGGGTAATATTGGTCATTGCACGGCTGGGGCGGCACCTGTCAGTGGGGAGTGTTGGGCGGGAGGAGTAGGACGAAGGCTCTACGTCCTCCTGGTGGGGGCTCCTCACTGGCAGTGGCAGGTGAGTCAGTAGGATACGACAGCAGAAAGGCCGAAAGGCTACGTAGTGCTGTCCTACGCAGCAGCATTATAGCCGCACTGAGGCGCATTGACATTACCCGATGTTTGCTTTCTAAGCTCGATCTAGCCTTTGATTGCCTTTCAATAAAACCATATATGATAGACATATGTATCACCTAGGGACAGGTTGATTTTTAAAGAAGGGTACCCCTGGAGAAAATGTATGTGCCCTGATCTAAAATGGCATGACCCTCCCTTTGACTAAAAAAAAATCAATGACCCTCCCCAAGTGATAAAAAAAAAGATGAACCCTCCCCGCCTAGGAGTGTCACGATATATTGTCCCACGATATAGCCTATCATGGTTTAAAAATGTGACGATTTTCCAGTATGGCTGCCAGGTAGTCGCAGGCAGGTGGAGCAGAGCCCGTTTGGCATGATTATTGAAAAATAACCTTATAATCTTCGCTTTTTCATCTTTTTGAAAGTCTGTATGAGCGCATTACCAACTAATTCAACTTTACTCCAAAGTATGTCGAAGTTGAATGGCATTTAGCACCAGATTGAAGAAACAAACAATCAACAACAGCATGGATACTGCAAATATCGATTTACCATTGCTGTTGGCTGAAATGCACCAAGGAAATAAAAACATTTCTGCAGAAATAAAAGATGTAATCACAGAGGTCAAAAAAGTTTTTTGAAATTACTGCACTTGGAAAGAGAATGACCGAGATTGAACAAAGAGTGAGTAAAGAAGAGGACGCCAACATGACGACGAGGGACACGGTGAAAATCCAAGGTGAAATAATTAAAAAGCTGGAATTAAAAATGATCGATATGGAGGACAGAAATCGCAGATATAACCTCAGATTTCACAGCTTTCCTGAAAGCTGTGGAACTAGAGAGCTGGAGGGCTTCTTGGAAAAACTTTGCCAGAGATTTTGGGCAAAGACAAGCTCCCTAAGCTGACAATACAATATGCACATAGACTTGGAGCAAAACGTGATGGGGACGAAAGACCAAGAAGCCTGATTGCCAGATTTCTCCACCTCAGAGAGAAAGACACAACCCTACGTTTAGCCATTCAAGCGAGCAAATCCAACTCCTTATTCTACAAAGAGGATAAAATCTTTATCTCAGCGGATTGGCCTACAGAAACCTATCAGAAGCGCAAGAAGTTTGTCTCAATAAAAAAACAGCTCTGGGAAAAACGTATTCCATTTACTTTTCGTTCACCAGCTGTATTATGCGTGACATGGAAAGGAAACGACATCACTTTTGTCTCTCCAGAAGAAGCAACAACATTTATGAAGACACTTGAATAACCATGGATTCTACCGTATCCCCAATGGACCCTGAGAAGAGCCAAAAGCATTAATCCAGGTTTTTTCTATTTTTTTCCATTTTAATACAGATATATTTCTTTCTTTCTTTTTTAAACCTTCCACAATTTTTCGTTACATTTTTTTAACAAGAAGATTGGACCTAAAGTGGAAAGAGACATTAAGCTTATTTTTATAACCGGACAGATTTAGATAGTTATTTTTTCTTTTTTCCCCCTCCTTATTTGCACAGATTTGGACATTATTTTCTTTATTTAGTTTGATTTTAGGGAGGGAGGAGAAGAACAGAGGACGGTGGGGTGGGTGGAGAAGGGAGAGGAGAAAAAAAAGGGCAGGAAAAGAACGCAATGTTTGGAACTCTTTTCACCGCCAACACCAGGCCGCTGCAAATCAATTCATTAAACTATCTGGACATTATCTTTTCCGAGGACAGTGGGGTGGGTGGTGGGAAAGGGAGAAAAAAAAGAGAGGCCAGAAAAAGAACAATGTTTGGAATTTGTTTTACCACCAACACCAGGCCCCAACGCATCAGACTGTGAGTATTATTGCGACCAGTTAACGTGACCCTGTATCAAGAGGACAAACCTTTTTGATTAATAATGACTTTGATGGTAAACACCTGGTTGCAACCCCCCTTGATTGACTTTTAACGGAGGATTTTGTTATGGGATCTGTGAACTGAAAATACTACATAGGCATAGTGTATTATTATTATTTTTTTAATTATCTATAATTAGTCATTATAAAGATTTTTTTTGTTTTATTTTTCAAACCTTTTTATTATAATTAATTTAGATATACTGGACTTTAGAACTTTGACAGGAGTGTTTTTCCTATTTCATATTCTACTTTTTTCTCTTTTTTCGTTTTTTAAAGGAGCCTAACAAACTGATTTAAATTGAGAATATTTACACATAGGTCTGTAAGAGGTACTCATTGAAAAGAAAAATGTTCTGTTTTTTGTGTTTCTTCCCCCTCCCCTCCCTCCACCTAGATCTCCCTCCCTCAACCACTCTGTAATTTATTTTGCGTAGTAAGAAGGCATGGTGTAAGGCATTATAGGCATATTTAGTCTTGGGCATTTTCGTTTCTATTTACATCATAACCTACTAATAATATATGTCAAGTATACCTGGTGATTAAACCAGACATTATTTTTTCTACTGTTCGATTTAAGAAAGGGAGGAAGGGAACGGAGGGCGGTGGGGTGGGTGGGAAGGGGAGAGAGAAGGAAAGAAAATGAATGACCCTTTTTGATCAATAATGACTTTGATGGTAAACATTATTATTTTTTTTATTTTTTTTGCAACCCCCTTTGATGGGAAAGACTTTTAGCAGAGGATTTTACTAAGAGACCTGTGAACTTAAAATATTACATAGGCCTAGTATAAAATATTTTTTCTTCTTTTGTATTATTCGTAATTATTCATTGTGAACAGTTTTCTTTTTATTACAATTAATTTAGATATACTGGGCTTTAGAACTTTGATAGGAGTGTTTTCCCTATTTTATATTCTACTGTTTTCTCTTCCTTTTTTCGTTTCGTATTTTACAGAAGCCTAACAAACTGATTTAAATTGAGAACATTTACACTATACTCATTGAAAAGAAAAGCATTATGTTTGTTGTATTTTTCCCCCTCCCCTCCCCTCCCTCGACCCTATAGATCTCCCTCTCTCCCTCCCTCAACAATTCTGTAATTTATTTTGCACAGTAAGAAGGCATGACTTTTCGTTTTGTTCTTTACAGAAGCCTAACAAACTGATTTAAATGTAAATAGATAAAATCGGAAGATATGCATATATATGTATGTATGATTTAGTTTTTTTATTATTATCATTATGTTCATATATGTATTTTTTTTCTTTTTTCTTTTCTTTTTTGTTGTTGCCATTATTATGTTAGCTATTATTGAATCTGTATTATCATTCTTATTATTACCTGAGGATTACAAGTTTAAGGTAAAAGTAAAAAAAATGACTTAATTATGAAAGGCCACGGGCACAGTAGATAGCTCCCACCTGTACAGAGGTACAGGTGTTTTCTTTTTCATGCGGGAAATATTAAAAGGGTTAAAGGGATGGGGGTGGGTGGGTACATGTTATGTGTTAAGTGTTATGTGTTTTGCTAGGCCCAATTGCAGTTTGCTAAAACTAACCACATCCAGAGTCCTGTCTCTTTTAAAATATGTAGCTTCTAGGAGAGATTTTGTTACATTTAAGAATTCCCCTTTTTTTTCGGCCATTCCTTGTAAAGCGCCATCATGTTCACCATTCGATCCTGGCAGGATTAAAACGATTTAATGGCGAATATTAAATTTGCAACATGGAATGTTCGAGGGATTAATCAGCAAGTAAAAAGAAATCGTGTTTTATCACATGCAAAAGAACATAAAATAGATATTTTGTTTTTGCAGGAGACACATCTTTCAATAACAGAGAGCAACAAATTCAAGCGCAAATGGGAAGGGATGTTTTTTTCCTCTACTTTCAATTCTAGATCCAGAGGGGTAGCAATCTTAATGAAAAAAGGGGTAAACTTTCAATTAGTAGAAAGTGTGATTGACCCATGTGGTCGTTATGTTTTGGTTAAAGGCTTTCTCGATTATGTAGAAATTGTTCTCCTAAATTGTTACTGTCCTAATTATGACGACCCCAAATTTATAAATGATTTGACCTTGAAATTGTCTTCTTATCGAGAACCTATTATTTGGGGTGGGGACTTTAACTGTATTTTTCATCAGTTTGATACAACATCCTGTCGGAGACATCCTGTCTCCAACGTGTCCAAAGTGCTAAGTGAGAATTTAAAAGATATAGGTTTATGCGAAATATGGAGAACATTATACCCTGCCAAGAAAGAATATTCGTATTATTCCCAAGTACATGATTCATACTCAAGAATCGATTTTTTTATGATAAGTAACACTCTTGTGAATTGCACTTCAGAATGTAAGTACCTACCTAGAATTATATCTGACCATTCTCCCTTGCTGATTAATATTCAACTCAATACTGCAATAAAACCAACTAGAACATGGCGTTTCAATATTACATTACTAACAGATACAAATTTTATAGAATTCATGAATAATCAAATAGATATTTTTATGGAAGCTAACCAGATACAGGACACTTGTCCCATATTAATCTGGGAAACTTTTAAGGCTTTTTGTCGGGGCTGTACCATTTCTTACTCCTCCTCCTTAAAAAAGAAAATTAAAAAAGAGACGCTTGTCTTAGAAAAAGAAATTAAAGAATTGGAAATAAAACATAGTAATGATAAAAATGAAGCCACCTTACAACAATTAAATCAAGCAAAATTAAAATGTTGTACTTTAGACACTACAGCAGCTGAAATATCTATTTTAAAAGCCAAACAGAACCATGTTGAACATGGGGAAAGCGCAGGCAAATTACTTGCATGGCAAATTAAAAAAGCAGAGGAGGAAAGAGCTATTTACAGTATAACCTGCCCCGATGGAAGCATTACAAGAGATCCTTTGATTATAAATGGAACATTTAGATCTTTCTATCAAGAACTCTATAGGTCTGAAAATGATGGTTCTGTGGAGGACATACAGTGCTTCCTGGATGGAATGGTTTCCCCTACTATATCCACAATAGAAAAGACAGAATTAGATAAAAATATTTCTCAGGTTGAGATTACAAAAGCAATTGATAAATTGAAAAATGGAGAATCTCCCGGAAGTGACGGTTTGCCTGTTGAGTTTTACAGATGCTTTCAGACAAAGATCTTGAATCCACTCTTGAATATGATAGAAACAGCGTTAAAAAAAAACAAATTACCTGAGTCTCTGAAACTAGCTATTATTACTCTTTTTAAAAAAAAGGATAAAGATCCACTCCTTTGTTCATCTATGAGACCTGTGTCATTACTAAATGTTGACTATAAGATAATCACTATGATGTTGGCTATACGTCTGGAGACAGTCATACAAAGTCTTATCCATCCGGATCAGACAGGTTTTATGAGAGGTCGATTTTCATCAGATAATATTCGAAGATTTTGTAACGTGATATCTCATACTCGTACGGATAAATCCCCCATGGTGGTAGTATCGATAGACGCAGAAAAAGCGTATGATAGAGTAGAGTGGAGATACTTAGTGGAGGTATTAAAATATTTTAATTTTGGCCCAGTTTTTATATCTTGGATTAAATTACTTTATCAGTCACCGAAGGCATCTGTAAAGACCAACAGTCAGATTTCTGAACCATTCTATCTAGGAAGAGGAACAAGACAAGGGTGTCCGATTTCGGGCTACCTATATGCGCTCGCTGTCGAACCATTAGCAATTAAGATCAGGTCTCACAACAGGATAGTAGGAATAGGTATTGGAGCAGAATACCACGTCATGTCTTCATACGCAGATGATATCCTATTATATATATCGAAACCAGAACAATCATTACCAGCTTTATTAGAATTGTTAGAAAATTATGGAATGGCTTCAAAGTCAACTGGGAAAAGACGGAAATAATGCCCATTTCCAATTTTGATAGTAGTTCCTTACAGAACCGGTTTCAGTGGAAATGGACTCAGAACCATATAAAGTATTTGGGGGTAAAGATTATAGATAACTTGGGAGAATTGTTCAAAATAAATTATGTCCCAATACTTGAATCCATAGAGGCAGACCTGAAACGATGGCAGACGCTTCCAATATCTATTTTAGGCCGTGTAAATGTTCTAAAAATGAACGTCTTACCTAGACTATTATACTTATTTCAAATGCTTCCTATAATGGTCCCAGAATATGTGTTTAAGAAAATCCAATCTTTATTTTCGTCTTTTATTTGGAGTGGTAAAGTTTCTAGAGTTCGTTTAAATGTATTGTACCTCCCTTTGGAGTTGGGTGGGCTCGGGGTTCCAAATATGAAATTGTATTATTGGGCAGCACAACTAAAACCATTAAAACAATGGTTTAGTGAACCATGTGCATGGGTCAGAATAGAAAATCATGATATGTTACCGCTGGATTTAAATTATGCTTTGTACTGTGGAATGAAAAATCTAAAGAAAATAACAAATAACCTGTGTATACTCCACTCTGTAAATATATGGGATTCTGTCCATAAGTTTTTGAACTGGAGAAGACCTCTATCACCCTATGCTCCCATTTGGAAAAACCCCACATTACCTTTTATCTTCAATGGTAGTATATTTAAGCAACTGGTGGACAAAGGTATTTCAACTTTTATAAATGTATACAAAAACGGAATTTTGCTTTCTTTTAGAGAAATCCAAGAAAAATTTGGTATACCTAATTCACATTTTTTTTGTTTTTTACAAATAAGAAGTTTTATTCAGTCCACACAACATACACTTGACGAACCAGAACCCTCTACAATGGAGAGGATCCTGAGACAAACAGAAAAACCAGTAAAATTATTGTCTAAATTATACCATGGGCTGATAGAGGCTTTTCCAGCTAATACTTTGGCTACAAAAACAAAATGGGAGACAGATGTGAGAGAGGGCATCAGTGAGGAAGAGTGGGTACAGATATGGTCAAGCATACATTCCGAATCATATAATTGGAGACATAAACTTTTGCAATTTAAGATCGCACATAGAACATATTATACTCCAGTGAAATTGAACGCTATGCATCCAGAAATGTCCTTTCTATGCTGGAGATGTAAGAAAAAAAAAGGTTCTTTTCTACATATGTTATGGTCCTGCCACAAACTTGTCCCGTTTTGGGAAGATATATGTTCCTTTATGTCCTCTTGTCTTGACCTTAGGCTGATGCCCTCCCCTCGCCTCTGCTTGTTAGGTAATTTCAAACATGGTGACAGTTACCAAAGAAAATTGAGCAACCTGGCATTCATCGCTGCCAAAAAATGTATTGCTGTAAATTGGAAAGCCCCTTCCCCCCCAACACTAGCCCAATGGAAGACAGAAATATCAAGTTATATACCTCTAGATTACTTACACTACAAAATTAAAGGAAAGTTGGACATCTATGATAAAATATGGACTCCATTCATATTCTCAGATGGGCTGATGTAAGAACTAGACCCTGGAGGGTGTTTGGAAAGATAGCTGCATCAGCAAACCTAGCAATGTGTTTTTGTTTGTCTTTTTTCGGTTATTCTAATATTTTATTTTGTTATTTTTCGTGGTGTTTTTTGTTTTGTCTAACACTGTATTGTCTTTAAAAATGAAAAAAAAAAATTAAAAAAAATGTGACGATAGGTATTGTCATGTCATACTGTATCGTAAATTTTTTTTGTAATTTTTTTAATAAAAAAAACACTTTCCTTTTTTTTTGATGATGAAAGTTATAGGAGTTCTTACTGTATGGTGTATGATATGAAATGTAAAGCTTATCATAATCACAGTAATTATTAATCATGTCTTCCATCATATTCAAGGTATTTTGGAGAAACAGACTCCAGTCACTTTCAGTTTAAAGCACTGCAGAGAGGAGGTGTTGTGTGTCAGCTGATGCTCGTTGACGCTCGTTAATCAAAGCAATTATGCCTCTGCACTCTCAAATAGGCCTACATCTAATCTAAGATGGTTTACACTTTACATGGTATTATACTGTATCTGGTATTATAGATTTTTATTTTAGCTGTTGGAAATAACTAGGCTGCACTTGGTTGGTAAAGTCCAGATGACAAGAATATGAGGTTTGTGGAATTTATAGTCATGCAGTGTTATATTATATTATATTTGTTATATTAGTGTCTATCTGTCCGCTGAAACAATGGGTTTATATTTAGTGAGAACTTCACTTCTCCCTTAAGCTTGCACAAATGTATTTATTTGTGTGTGCAAAGTACTTTGTAATTGTTTTTTAAAGTGCTTTATAAAGTTAGTTTAAACTAAAGATGAAAAGATAAAACAAAACTATTATATATTAATATTAATGAATTTGTATTGGGTGTTATCTGAGTAGATAGAAAGGTGTTTTATTATCTCCTGGAATAGAGAGAGAGAGAGAGAGAGAGAGAGAGAGAGAGAGAGGACCTCTGAAAGTCTTATTAAAGAAATGTAACTTAACGTGCTGTACGGCACGTCATTGCCATTCACGTGGCCGTTGCATGTGCATTTTGCACGCATATTCGTGTGATGTACTTTCTGTACCATGAAATTATAAACCGGTTTCTGCACATACGGATGTATGCAGCACTCCTTAAATTATCTGGAATGTACCTTCTAACAACACAGGTCGAGTTATTTGCATATTGAAACGGATTTGAAATGTCAAACATGTCAAGCCTCTGACGTTTTTACATGTAGTTCATCATGCAACACGTGTGTGTTCCGCCCTCAAATTCATCTTATGGAGGCCATCACCCCTGCCCGCACACACGCGTTAAAGTCTATTTAAGTTCATGTAAATATATATGAAGTTCTAAATAAAAACGGGTTTCACTCCCACTTTATGTTGCATCTCTTTTTCCCCGTAACAATATAATATCTATTCCAAGTTTTATTAGCCTTTGGTCGTGAGGTTAAACTGTAAACAAAATTTGTATTCTCTTCATTACACGTGAGAGTCGGCTATTTACTTTATAAACGTTTAATCGTGTGAGGGACTCGCTTGCGCTGATCTTCAATTTGTAGATCAGCGCAAGGCTACTTTTAGTACTTAAGTATATTTTGATGCCAATACTTTTTTTTTTTTTTTAAGCTTTGTCAGCTTGTAGATCTGTCCCTTTTGAAGAGTGTTGATGTATTCCGTCAGTTTCCGGTTGCCTTTTATGGTCTTAAATGTACACTAGACAAAGCTTTGTCTGACCAAATCATTACCAAGGATGAATACAAATTTATGTTCAGAGAACACCCAGTACTTTGCCTATATACTTTGCCTATAATACATAAGAGCTGTGAACCTCCGGTCCCTGGGCGCCCTATAGTGGCAGGTATAGGCTCTTTGACCGAACCTATTTCACAGTACATTGATTATCACATCAAAGATTTAGTGTTTAATTTGCCTTCCTATCTAAAAGACACGACTGACTTTTTAAACAAGTTAAAGTCCTCAGGAGATATCTCAGATTCTGAATTTATATGCACCATGGACGTAACCAGCCTTTATACAAATGTACCTCACCAAGAAGGTTTAGAAGCCCTTAAATATTATATGGAGTCAAGAGAGACTCAATCACCTCCTACAGACCTTATCATGAACTTGGCCAATGTGGTCCTTACAAAAAATTATTTCAATTTTGACAATGAGTTCTATCTCCAAAAACAAGGTGTTTCAATGGGAAGCCCTTTCGCCCCAAATTATGCGAATTTGTTTATGGGTAAATTTGAAGAAGATTATGTGTATAAAGACAACCCCTTTAGTACTCAGTTAAAATGCTGGTTTAGGTACATCGATGATATATTCTTTATTTTTTGTGGTACTTCTGAAATGTTGAAAGAGTTTACAGATTACATGAACTCAAGGTTACCCTCCATTAAGTTCACTTTGGAAGCCAGTCAAGAAACTGTTAATTTCCTAGATGTATGTGTTAAATAAACAAAACAGAGGGATTCAGACAACAGTGTACCGTAAAAAGACTGATCGAAACAACTATCTCCATTTTTCTAGCTATCACCCTTCTAGTCTAAAAAGAGGGTTACCGTATAGCCAAATGTTAAAGGTTTAATGACATTCACTTTTACACCACATTCAAAGTCTTTGTCCTGGTCCTTCAAAAGTGTACAAAAAGTTTTAAGTGAAAATTCCATTCCAGTGATCAATGGCAGGTGTTTTTCTCTCACATTTCTAAAGCCTTTTCAACTGCAATGAAAAAAGAAATCTTTGCCTGCGGGTGTCGCTGGTGAGGGATTTTGCCTGTCAATCATCGCCTCTGCTCCGCCCCCCCCAAAGGAAAGGATAGGGGAGGGGAGGGGCGAGGAGGAGAGTGGGCGGGATTATTCGACAGTGACCTCACTGTCGAAGGGCCAAGCTCAGATTACTTTTCAGCCTAATTATTCAGAAAACCCCAGACCACAGAAAATCCACTGAATGTTTTAAGTTCAGGTTTTTTGGGTGTAATTGAGGTCATAAAACCCCAAATAAAACATTGAAAATAAAAAAAGTGGAAATGAATGTCATGATACCTTTAAGACTTAAAATAATCTGTAACAGTGAATCTGATTTTGATAGTCAGTCTACAGAAATGTGCAGTAGGTTTAGAGAAAGGGGTTATACCGAAAATATTTTAACTATTAGTAAGTCTAAAATCAAGCCCCTTGATAGAACCAGTCTCCTTGCTCCTAAATCTTCTTTTGCTTTAAACAGACAACCTATAGTTATGACAACCACATTTTCCCCCATCTCCCAAACCATTAAACAGGTGGTCAAAAAACACTGGCATATACTGTCCAGTGATCCTGTGGTAGGAAAAGCCTTTTCCACCCCCCCAATTTTTGCAAACAAGAGAGCAAACAATATAAGTGACAAACTAATAAAAAATGATGTCTATATTCAACCACAACACTTTTTATCTACTATACCCTCAGGGAATTTCCTGTGTAAAGGTTGTATTAATTGTAATGCCATGATAACAGGAGACTCTTTTTCTCACCCTCATAATGGTAAAAAAAAAATAAAGTCAAAGGGAGAATTACATGTAAGACAAAATATGATGTTTATCTTTTAAAGTGCCCTTGTGGTTTTTGCTATGTGGGAAAGACCAAAAGAGAATTGAAAACCAGAATTACGGAGCACAAGAGTAATATTAGAAATAAAGATGAGAAGTCTCCAGTTGCCAGGCACTATAATATGGTTAAACATGACATATGTACACTAAGATTTCAAGGTTTAGAAGTAGTCAACCCACTGAGAAGAGGTGGGGACAGAGACCGGGTTCTATTACAAAGGGAGGCTTACTGGATCCATGCATTAAAAACTGAGTTCCCTAAGGGATTGAATGAAGAATTATTATTGAATTGTTTCCTATGAAATGTTTTCTATGAATTGTTTATTCTGGTTGTGGAGTTTGTGGAAACTTTAAGAATATTTTTACTAAACAAATACTATGTGTAATGCTTAATGTAAACATTAATCGTACAATGAATTGTAAGTGAATTGTATTCACCAATGAGAATCAGCTGTACACTATCGCTTAGCTACTGTATATATGTCACATCCTGTTTGATGTATTCTAGTTTGAAACGCTGAGGAAGGCCGACGTGGGGTCAGGGTAAAATGCCAGAGTTATAGCCAAGACAAGAAAATAGAAATACTTTTTAGGACCGCCTTTTTAGGAGACCAGAAGCAGGTTGGAGTCTATTAAATCCAATGGAAGAGTGAACGTGAACACAGCTTCTGAGTTTAGCCCCATGGTCACTGAACTAAATATTGGACCCAATCGTCACAAGCCTCACAATATTCCTAAGATTTTCATACAAAAATGTTTTTTTTTCCAGAGAGACAAATCAGGAGAAAATCTACTTTATTATCCACTTTTCTTTATCCCAGCAACACACTCTCGCGGGCCTCTATATATATATGTTACAGGGAGATTGAAGAACCAGGGAGATTGAAGAAGGAGCGCTTGTTTTCAGGCAATTCTGTAAAACCAACGCTAGAGGGCAATGCAAGCCAGACTAGAGGGAGGGTGTGTGTGTGTGTGTGTGTGTGTGTGTGTGTGTGTGTGTGTGTGTGTGTGTGTGTGTGTGTGTGTGTGTGTGTGTGTGTGTGTGTTTGTGCGCACGCGCACACGCATGCACACACATGCGCGCGTGCACGCACATGCACATGCACGCGCATGCACGCACATGCGCACACACACGCATGCACGCACCCGCGCACACACGCATGCTCAAACGCGCACGCGCTCATGCTTTCAATTTGGGTTATTGAAAGCAGGACTGTTAAGATACTTTTATTGTGTTCTGGCTTTTGTTTTAGTTTCTCCCGGACACACACACACACACACACACACACACACACACACACACACACACACACACACACACACAGTGATCCATGAAAATAACTATTCTGTCCCTATCGGTTCACAACTCGACTCAGCAGAGCATCGGCCGGGCAGCGCGGGTACTCGCGCCTCCTCGGCCTCAAGCTCTGCTGAGTCGGCGCGCCTCCGTCATGGACAATAACTATTATCACGTGTGCGTGTGAACGCGTGTTCAGCGTTCCCCTAGCGTAGCTTCCTGGTTGCTACGTGGGGGGGAACAACAAAAGACAGGTCCGCGTCGCATCAAAGCCCCGCCTCGCCCCGTAGCCCCGTGCCTAAAAACAAACGTCTTCAATCTCCCTGGTTCTCCAATCTCCCTGTGACATATATACACATCTGGCTCTGGCTCCCCAGGCGGGCTCACTAACCACTCAGCTATGGCCGCCCCGCAGGGGTCATCACCATACCAGCTTGTGATGGACATTTTTCATCAATATTTAATTTTTGCCACAGACTTACAAAATAATGTTATGTTTTACCAGAAAAACATAATTAACTCCTAATGCGCCTGCCATATTGTAATGTGCCACACATTTTACAATGACAGTATACCTGCAGGATAGGCCTTGCGTTAGATCGCGTATTTCAATAGATTTTTTTTCTGGGGTGAGATCTGACGTTCATAGTGAACACTGTAAAAAAAAAAAAAAAAACAGAAGTCTCGCTATAGACGAGATTGAAATCTCGAGATTTCAATCTCGTCTAGCGAGACTTTTTTTCCTTTTGTTTTTCTTTTTTTTTGGTTGCATAGTGTTCTGTCACTATGAACGTCAGATCTAAAAAATAAAAATAAAAATAAAAAGCTATTAAAATATGCGCTCTAGCGCAAGGCCTATCCGCGCACGTTTTAAGCTGTGGCGGACCCGGGATGGAGTTATGACATTTTTCTACTGTACCATTCATCCTAAGTTATCATAACATCATAGAAAAGGTAAGAAATCTACAAGCTCACAACACAATACATCATGACATGTTGAGAGATTGTAGATCTGGTATTTTCAAAACATTTCAGAAATGTTTCTAATTATTTATTTATTTACTTAACCTATAATGACATGCCCAAAATGTGGATGCCAGCGTTAAAGAGGTTACCTATTCTGAAGAAAACCTTAAGACTGCCAAGAGGCTAAGACAAGTATTAACTCATTGAGTGCCATTGACGTGTTTCACATGTTTTACCGCAATGGCGCAAAGTGCCAATGACGTGTTTGACGTGTTTCCTAAGCACTTTTTTTTTACTATGAATCTTTGGCCCAGACATGCTATTTTCAACATCAGACAATTAATGTCAACAAGGTCGCGATGACCTCGTTGACATTTGTGAAACCACACAGTGCAACCCTCAGTCATTAGCACCCATCAGTGGATCGATTATACTGGAGATAAAAATTCTGTGACTACTTGAAAATCTAAGATAAATTGAAAAATCTCTGGCACTGGGATAACATAATTCTGGCACTCAATGAGTGTGGTCTATTCCGTATTTGGGATTTCAATAATTGGTTCTTATCAGTACAGTTAGTGCTTCCATCACACATTACATGAGCAAAGGGCCATTTGGGTGCGGGTCATATGGTTATTATCGGAGGACAGTGTTACTTGAGGTCAGCTGCAGATCAAGTTCTACCAGTTCTACCATACCAATGGTAGCTTCGATAGTTGTGGCTTCTTTCCATTACGGTGATATCTTGATGAGAAATCTTCTATCATGATGAGGAAGTCTTAGACCTTGCATAGTTGTAAGATATGTGGAACAATGGAAAAAGAAAGGTCAGAGTCAAAACCATCATACTGTACGTACATGATGAGTGATTAGATAAGGATAAAGGGCATGACAGGATTTAAAGAATGCAGTGTCACAACTAGGTTCATGCAAGGGCTCCTAACTTTGATCAGAGGTGAGCAAATGTATAAGCTGGAGGTCTGATGGTGATTGTGGACCGCAGGCTGTGGATCAAGGGTTTCCATATGATTGTGGAGTGTTATTATAGTTAAATATTGTTATTTTTGGACACTTTGAAACACTTTCTCTCAATGGTGAAAATCTTTTTCAACCAGCTTTACTTGTCCAGTTCTGCCCTCCTTTGCTTTTGTGCAAATGGATCCTTCTGAACAGATCTATTTTTGATCTTTTCATAGTTTAATTGTCTGACCACACCACATATGAATTAATCCATTGTCTTAAAAGGATTAAACACACATTTTGCTATTTTCAGGTTGCTATTAGCTATTATCAAACATTACTGACAAGACAGTAAGACAGCTAGACTGTCTTGTCCTCACCTGATGCAATCATGTACAGTACCTTGTACAATACCACAAATCTCCTGCAACATATTAATGAGCATGTCATCATTATTCAAACCAATTTGAATTCAAAGATTAGATTGTGAATATTTAGTATGTTTTTACATTGTCATGAAAAAATTATATATAGACTATAATTTGTATTTATGTTGATGACCCCTGGTTAGGGTAGTTACACATTCAGATACATTAAATATTTTAATAATAAACGGGCCCCTTTTGATACGAAAATAACCCACTGGAAAAGTGAAGGTAGGCTATGCCACTGCACCTATGCAGACACCAGATGCAGTGTTGTCCTCGCGATTTCAGAATGTTGTTTTATGCCTATGACAACAACTTGTAAATCAACACATTTAGTTGATAGTAAGGCTAGTAAGAGTAAGTCAAATTATCAGATTTTTTCTTTTCTTTATTTGTTTATTTAGACAGGACAGAGCATATTAATGAACGTCACATGAACGTAAATACACAGGATTTAGCAAAGATGCTAATTTTCATCCGCAGTCCTCACACAAAACAGAAAAACAGAAAAACAATAACATCAGAAAACAGACAAACGGTGAAATACAATTACATTACATCACATAGCCTTAAAAAAACAGATTGAAAAATATGTGACTTGACCAATTACAACTATTTCATTATGAGTAGTTTTTAGTGGCAAAGTATTCTGTCTGTGGGATTTGTGTTAGTTGAAATAAGGTTATATTCTGGGCCAGATCTGACTAGTTATGATTTGACTTGATCCGGCCTCGATCGGACTCTCTCTGATTCATCCAGGACGTCCATTTTCGTGGTCAGGAATTATTTTGGTTGAAATCAGGTGATATTCTGGGCCAGATCTGACTAGTCTTGGTTTGACTGGATCTAGCCCCAATCGAGACGTCACTGATTCGTCCAGGTCCTGACTGTGCTTGCTGGGATTTCTTATGTATTGCATTTTACTTTTGCATTGATAATCCAACTGCCACTGTTTGTATCTATCTAATTGCCATTTCTTGTACGCCCACTAGTTGGAGGCGACCGCAGTCGCACTGTGGGGGAGAACTTCTGCTATTCACTGCATGCCGTGTGTGTGGTTTGTGTGCACCTAACCCACCCCTAGTGTTGTGTGTAAGTGTGTTTTAGTGTTGAAGTGTTTGAAGTGTTTGAACCCTCACTGTACTAACTCCTCTGTCTCTCCTCCCCCCCCACAGTCTGCCTGTGGCCTTTCACTTTATATTTTATTATAGTGCTTTCTACTCTTTTAACATTAAATTGTGATTAAATTGTGAGTAACTTGTCTAATTAAAGCATAATATCAGTATGATATCATCCTGTGGCATTTAAAATAAATGTACTTCATTATCTTGAGAAGCACGTCTCTGCTCCAGTCTTACAAACGAACCTGTGTTGTACTTCAGTGTGGTTACTTTAGCACTTTAATTGATTCTTTGGGTGAAACTCCCAAGGTGGCGAGTTTCTGATCTGTTATATTTCTGCCATGGTCAGTAGCGTATGGTGGGTTCTAACGTTGACCAGGCCAGATTCTTAAGTCACAACAATAATGAAATGTGGAGCTATTTCTGGCCCCTCTTTATACTGTTTACCTGGCAAGAGAACCGGTTTGACGGGGAAACCGGTTTTTAATGGCCACTCATTAACAATTCGGCCGAATGCAAATAAGCCTGATTCGAAAACAAAGGCGACTTTCTGTTGGCTACAACAGAATAGGGTGAGAGCTGCTAATGTTGTTATGTTGATTTTTTCCCCTGGGGGAGCTGGGTTTTACAGACCGGGCCATGGCCTCGTTGGCCCCAATGAGCGTACACCTCTGGCCATGGTTACACATGTTTTCTACTTTAAGGTCAAATAAAATGCGCGCGTGCCGTGTGTGTGCGCGTGACATCATTAAAATACTGTTCAGCTGGGGCCATTTACTACTTAAACATTTAATTTATTTATTGTTTAATCTTGTATTATTTTATTATTTTATTTATGAAATTCTTTTGAAACATGTTGGACTTGGAATTGTTTTTAATTGATGAAAAGTTGTGATTTTTTGTTTAAACTTTTGAAATTATATATATATATATATATATATATATATATATATATATATATTTATATATATATATATATATATATATATATATATATATATATATGCGTAGCTGAACACTTGCCCTATTGCAATGTTTGCACGACAAACGTGTCATCTTTCTGTGGGGAAAGTGTTTCTGCTTTTCATTCGTTGTGTACATTGGGCAGGGCTTTATAGGCTTTATATTGGGCACGGCTGATAGTGTGAAATGATGTGCAGTGAGTGCACAGGCAAATGACAAAAAATAAATGTAAGGATAATGATGGACGAGGCTGCTCTTGCCTCTTATTACTGGAATGGAGAAGGAATGAAGGAGAACCAAAAAATCTATTTTGGTGTGGTATTTAAAAAACCTGTTATCCTTGCGTGACCGCTTATACAAGTGCTTTGGTGCATCGATTCTCCTGATCATTCTCTCAACACGCTCACACGTGTCACTCTGATCTGGATCACAAACGGAAAGCTTTCAATCAGCTTTATTGTCGTCACATCATCACAGGCTAATAGGTGTAGTGGGTGAAATAATTTTTTTCTTCACACATGCTCAATAATTTTTGTAGGGTTTTTTTTGTGAGGAGAGAATACAGTTTTTTCACTTTCGTCAGAAGGGAGAGGAAAGAGTTTTTGTTTAGTTTTTTTTCTGACGGAAGGGTACGGAGAGGATAGAGGGTTTTTTTTTCGTGAGGAGGAGAGGATAGAGGTCGAGCGAGAAACACGGGATAGAACCAGGTCAAGATGATGCTGCTACTTGTATTGGTGGTGTGTGTGGCAGTAAGCGTCCACTGTGAGGACCTGTCCATGCTGCAGGACTGCGCTGTCATCTACAGGTAGGCATTCTGTCACCGTCACAACATTTTACTGGACCACTAATTGTCTCAAATGGCAATTTAATTGTGTTTTTTGTATTTGTTTTGGAAACGCAAGGAGCTGTGAATAGTGAGCCCATAGAGGAAGATGTGGTGTTGTTTGTGTTTAGTTTTTTTTAAGGGTGCAGGTTTTTTTTAATAAGTGGGTGAAAAAAAAACCTTTTTAATTAGCAGAAATAAAAACATTAAAGACATACTTTTTGGATGAATATCTTTTTATCGTGTTGATTTATATTTTCAATGAAGAAAAAAAAAGAATCCTCCACAAATACATATTCACCCCCCCCCCCTTCTGCTACATACACCTAAAAAATGTACCTTAATATAACATGTCACTTTAGGGCTCCGTAGTGAAGGGCCGGTTGCACCACCTGAACTTGAATTCAGGTGGTGCAACCCTATACAGCTCCTTCAGCTCATTAAATCCCATCTCGCCTGTGTAATAATGCCTATCCAACATTGCCATCATGATCTTGCGTGTCTCCAAGCTGAAGGGCTTGTAGGTGCCACGGATTTGTCATTGAACATTGGAACCCATAAATAAAATTAAAACAATTACATTTCTGTTTGGCTTTTAGGCTTCGTCAACAAAAATTCCACAGGGCAGAAACCTCCCATCTCCATAAAACTTTTTGTGTTTTTTGTAAATTAATTCCCTTGATCATAGGCCTACTACTAGGGGCGGATTTTAGAAGTTAGGGGCTCCAAGCAAAGCTCAGGGTTTTTTTTAGGCAGGGCTCCACGCAAGTGCCTAGTCTGCCTACCTAGTGCAAATATCCGCCCTACACCGTCACACAGAAGCATCAAAAGCAGCAGGTCCACGATCCGTTGTTCACGAGCTCGAAATGCTGAGTGAAGCGACTTGTTTTGAGCTAGTAGATCTGCAACTTTTGCTATTTCTGAATTTGAATCCTGAAAAGTAGCCGTTTTAGACGAAATGCAAAATAAATGATATATTTCATAACTTTATACTCTCAAAATATATATTAGCCGTTCTACATTTAGCTCTCAGTTGTGAGCTTGTTTTACAAGCTCGCTTATTTTTGGAAAAATTTCATTTTCAAACATTTTCCCAAAATAGCGGAAATAGCCGCAACATGGAAACAATTATGATGATTATGCACAAATAATTGCGATTATCTCCTCATAATTGCGATCACAGGAATGTCTCCACCCAGAGCGGCGTCTACACCATCTACCCCGATGCTACACCCTTCAAGGTCGGTACTGGACACTAACTAAGTACATTAACATTCACTATTTTTGGATACTTATGACTTTCACTCCACTACATTGCAAAGATAAATACTGTACTTTTGACTGCACTACATTTCTAGGAAGGGAAAAAGTACATTGTTGCTGTCGCGCAGAAACCTCTTTTTGTGTTTTTTTTTGTAAATCAATGCCCTACCACAGCGTCACACAAAAGTATCAAAAATATCAGATCGTCCACACGAGCTCAATACGCAACTCGAAGCTATTTTTGCTATTTTTGGACATATGAGGACGTATGAGGTTTCCACCTGACCGAGACGACTTCATGAATTAACCACTTAAAAGCAGATCTAGGAGCTCACAACACGTTGCATCGCCACACTTTGTGAGCTTGTGGATCTGCTTTTTTCGCTCGATTTTGAAATAGGGCTAAAGTGGTTAAATGTCCCTTTTCCCTTCCTAGAAGTAGTAGTGGAGTCAAAAGTACAATGTATGTCTTTGAAATGCAGTGGAGTGAAAGTATCCAAAAATGCAAACACTCCAGTTAAGTACAGATCCATCATCTCTGTTGGGTGGAACCCTCATATGTCCAAAACTGACTTTTCAGGATTCAAATAAAAAAATAGCAGATGGACAAGCTGCAAAGCGACACATTTCGAGCTTGTATATCTGCTATTTTTTATTCTTTTGTGTGACACTGTCACACAAAAGACAGTCTACGTGACTTCTGAGACACAGAGTACGTGACAAACGGAACATAAACACACATGGACTAATAATACACACGCTGTTTGGGCCAACAGTTACAGAACATAAGGTCATCAGACAGAGTACAGAATTACCGTTTTTATTTCACTGTCAAGATTCTGAATTCTTTACTCCTCCTCAGTTCTCATCCCCATCTTCAAACCAGTCCAGTGACTATTGAGTATGAACTTCTGAACTCCTTTTCAGGAGTTTGTACAAAAATGTATTTATTTCACTGATAGTTATACTTCATATCTAATTCATACAAATTATTTCTTAACCCTTAAATTACATTTATTATTTCAGTGGACTTAATATCTTTTTTATAATATAGTTTTATTTGATGGCCTTGCTGTCCTTGTATTTGGCCTTTGCGCCCTCAAAACATTTAGAAGGCCAAAGGCCAAGTGGCCTTGCCCCTAAAAAGATGAAATTCCAGGCCTGCCGGTGTATATATATTTTTTACTCAGTACTCAAGTAAATATAACTGTACTGTCCTTTGGTTTCTGTGCTACCCCCATGCAGGTGTACTGTGACATGAACACAGACGGAGGATGGACGGTCATTCAGAGGAGGATGGACAGACATGTCAACTTCGACAGACCCTGGGCTCAGTACAAAGACGGCTTTGGAAGCCCTGCAGGCAAGTAGCGCTGAAACAGTAACAGTCGCAGCCTAATTCGCGGTACACATGATTAGACATCTTATAGGCAGACCACTTTTGGACAGAATGTCCTCTCCATCAAGGGAAGCCTACGACTGAATAGCCTCGCAGTCACTCTAAGGGAAAGCCCCACCTTGTGTACTCAAAACACAACTAAAACAATGTTTAAAAATGTCTCAAATATGTTATATATAATATTGATACTTTTTAAATCTTATATATTTCACATTAGGCTTTAGATATTCTATTGTTTAGGTATTAGACTTTGGTAGGTATTAAAGTGGGTTTTTAGTTGGGTTTAAACTACAGTAGGTATGGTATTCTTAAAAAAAGGTTTTTAGGTAGTTGTAAGTTCTCTCTGTTTTGTCATGTTGTAGCTGTGGTGTATTTGTATGTGGGACTATGGATGAAAATTAGCTGATAGCTAAATCTGGCATATTTACATGATATCATGTTTATTGACTGAAAGGTTCATTAATATGCACTGTACTGGAAATAAATAAATAAAGTAAAGTAAGTAAAGTAATAAGGCGTGATTAGAAATAATGTTTTTCTTTTTTAATTAGACAGAAACAAACACTGTTAAACCCTTATTAATTATACAAAATACTTCCTACATTATGGTCTAATAAGAATTTCCATTAGACCTAACAAAGCCTAATTTAACAGTACTTTGTTGCTGCCGGCTGGAAACATGGTAAACGATAACTTTTTTGTTATAAAAAACAACACAAAAAAAACTGTTATGAAATAGTGAAAATAGCCATCTACAAGCTCACAGCGTCTCACATCTGCAACACGTTTTGTCCTTGTAGATCGGCTATTTTTGCTACTTTTTTGTGACACTGTAGTATGAGGAAGTATTAATTCACACAACACCCCCCCCCCCCCCCAAAAAAAAATCATTACAAGTTGAAATGTGGATATATACAAGGTTTCTGCCCAACAGTGACAATATACTTTGTCCACCCCCCCCAACAGCCGAGTTCTGGCTGGGACTGGACTACATGCATCTCCTCACCAGGGACCAGCGGTACCATCTGAGGCTGGAAGTGGAGGACTTTGAGGGGAACACGGCCTTCGCTTTTTACTCCCACTTCTCTGTGGGCTCCGAGGCGACCGACTACAACCTGCAGGTCCAAAGAAAAATCTACATACAACCATAGACTGTAAAAAAATAAAATAAATGGACAACCCATGGACAACACAATTTTGGCCCGTGTTTGGGGGAGGGAAGCCGGGGCCGGGGAAGGTGATACTTGTTACACATGTATATTCCTACGGGCTGGGGGCGGCACCTGTCAGCAGGGAGTGTTGGTCGGGAGGAGTGCGACGAAGGCTCTACACTTCACTCATGTAGAACCAGTGGTAGAAAAAGTACTCAAATGTTTTACTGAAGTAAAAGTATCAATACTGCAATGTAGAATTATTCTGTTACAAGTAAAAGTCCGTAATTCAAAATCTACTTGAGTAAAAGTACAGTATTGATATCGAAATGTACTTAATGTACCAAAAGTAAAAGTACTAAACTGTTTGAAAATAGCAGATCTACAAGCTCGAGCTTGTAGATCGGCTATTTTCAAATAGCCCAGGTAAAAATAGGGCTAAAGTGGTTAATGTATGTTTTATAATGTAATAATTTATATCGGCAAAGTAACTAGTAACTTCAAATAATTGTAGTGGAGTAAAAGTACAATATTTGCTTCTGAGATGTAGTGGAGTAAAAGTAAAAGTATTGACCGTTGGAAATACTCTAGTAAAGTAAAAGTACCTCAAAATTGTACTTTAGTACAGTACTTGAGTAAATGTACTTAGTTACTTTCCACCACTGTGTAGAACCAGTAGAGGCACCGGCTTAAGTGTTTAGTTAAGGCGTTAAGTGGTACTTTTGCCCCTTTCCTAGACATGTAGTGGAGACAATATTTGTCTTTGAAATGTCATGTGAATGTCATGTGAATGTCATGAGTAGGCCTATCCCCCAAAAAAATTACATACTCAGGTAAAGTACAGATATTCAAAAACAAATTGTACTTAAAGGACAACTTCACCCATTTTCAACCTATCTTCATACTGTATAATTGGTCCTCACTAATGCTAATTATAATATGGCACAATTTTTGTCTAATCAGTCTGTGTCTCAGAGGAGGGCTGTGGACAGTTTAGAAACCCGCCTACCAGTGACATCATCGATGGGGAATCCATGCTAATAAAAACAGCAGGCTTTCTATTCCTGGAAAGTTAGCATGCTATGAAGGAAGCCATTGTTCTATGTGTTAATAAATATAAAAATAAAACATTTTAAATCTTGTTTTAAAAAATAAACCTGTCTAACGATGATGTCACTGGTAGGCGGGTATCTGAAGTGTCCACAGCCCTCGTATGAGACACAGACCGAGGAGATAAATGTTATAATTTTATCATGAGCATTAGTGAGGACCAATTATATGAAGATAGGTTGAAAAAGTGAAGTCCTTCAAGTGAACAGTACTCAAGTTAAACATAAGTTGTAAACTGTCCCCCACTGTCGTAGGTGTCAGGCTTCAAGGAGGGAGGCGCGGGGGACTCCATGACACATCGCAACGGACGCAAGTTCTCCACCTTCGACAAGAACCAGGAGCAGCGGAACAAGACATGCGCTAATCAGTATCATGGTGCGTTCTGGCACGACGACCACAGCTGTCACTACAACAACCCCAATGGCTTCTACCTGTGGCAGAATAAAACCTTGCACCATAAAATATTCTGTATATCCATGAAGATCAGACGTGATTCTTAAAGGGAAATTTCACCTCTGGAAGAATCTGCAGTCACTCAATGTTAATAGTATTTGTAGTAGATAACAGTAGCAAAATTAAAAATGTGAACCCTATGGCCAGAAAAATAAATTAGTCTGTGTGTTTGACTAGGGTCTGACTGGACTGCTGCATTATTACAATGACAACAATGCTTTGGTGCACTGCCCTTCCTTGTGGGGAGGGGGAGGCTGTGTGGAGGTGTGACCTACATTGTAACTTTCTCCTCCCAGTTCCCACAACAACAACATACAGCATGCTGACCAGTGTTGCCATGTCTGCTTATTATAAGCGACTCTGGGACTTTGTATTTAATATTTAATGTATTTAATATTGGTAGTTGCAGGTTAAGTTTCTTTTTTGGGCTTGTTTTTAAATAAATAAATGTGTACTTGTCGAAGGACCCTTATCTGAAACAATAATTTCTGCCAGGGACCCTGTACCAGATTTGTGTTGTTAAAATGTTTCAAATATATTCATACATTTTGCACTTTTTTTCTCAAGATTTATTTGAAAATAGCAGATCTACAAGCGACGCGTTCTGAGCTTGTAGATCGGCAATTTTCAAATAGCACATTTCTAGGTTTAAAGTGCTTTTGGCCTAGGTTTATTTTTGGGCTTGTTTTCATAAACCAGGTTGCTTCGTTATCTTGCCAAACCTAAAAATCTTGCAACACTGCTGAAGACTTCATGATGTTCCTTTCCAACTTTGTGTACATTTTTGCAAGTCTACCTTTAGATGACTAAACACGACATTAAGCCTGTGTTCTTTCTTGTACCACGTGAAGTCTGCCTATTCTTGAACCAGAGCACAGTTGAACCAGTACCGATTGTATGTTTGCTATCTACGGATCTATCTTGCTATCTGTTTATAGACGGAGCCCCATCATCACCTGTCTCGTCCAGTGGCACTGCTGAGCCAGCAAGGTGAAGCTATTCAGTGTTTGCTGCTTTTGTGTTGTATTGTGTTCCGTATTGATTGTAGGTTTTAGCAAACTAAATATATCATATATTAACACAGTAGGCTAGCACTAAACGTGTGTGTGTGTGTGTGTGTGTGTGTGTGTGTGTGTGTGGGGGGGGGGGGGGGGAGGTCAGCTATTATCCACAAGTTTCCTAGTGCATGGTGGGCATCACTTCCTGTCGATTTGATCCCTGATACCTGATCAAATCGACAGGAAGTGATGCCCACCATGCCCTAGGAAACCTGTGGATAGGAAGCCGCTCAATTTGGAGGAGGCGTTGTTTCCTTTACCCATGATTGCTGCTGTGTTTGACAAGTATGCCAACATTATTGTATGTAACAATGTTCTGCCTTATATGCACTTTGTATCTGGCTGTTTTCCCATTATATGACTGCACTGGCAGTGTTTATGTCCTTTGTACAAGGCATTCTTGTACTTCTGTTTATGTGGACATAAATACATATTTTAAATGTGTGCGTGCATGTGTGTTTTCTCATAATTTTTTTCAACATTCCTTCCCACCATGAAGAAAGTCCGGTGTGGGTAGACGTCCACCTATTTGGGACATCCACAGAGATGCGGCATAGTCAACAATATAATAATAAAACAAAATGTTTCATACTCATGTGTGACTCCTTATTTCTGAGAACATCATGTTTCACTGTCATTTCCAGTTATATTCTTTAGACTAAACTTATAGAAAACATGCTCTGCATTACTTTAGATGACATGCTAATGATTTAAATACTCTGTCATACATAGCCTAATCTGTTTTTTTTTTTGCTCAACTGAGACAGTTTCATGCTTTTAATTTGTGTATGGATAATATTAGGTTTTACTGTATTGTATCTAAGACCAGTAAAGTTTAATCTTATTTGCTGGGGTCCCCAGCAAAATAATGTTTATATGTAGAAGTAAATACTAATAGAATGTTCAAGAGTTTCACTATTAAATCTGTAATACTTAGAAGAGTGAATATGTACCAATTCTGCCAAATGAAAGACCATCTCCTATATCATGAAACGGTTCAAATGAATCCTTATGGAATTGGGGGTCCAATGTCCATACATGATACATTTTGTCATTATGAATGCTTA
This sequence comes from Gymnoscopelus braueri, assembly GCF_963280865.1. Classification (NCBI taxonomy): domain Eukaryota; kingdom Metazoa; phylum Chordata; class Actinopteri; order Myctophiformes; family Myctophidae; genus Gymnoscopelus; species Gymnoscopelus braueri. The sequence continues at coordinate 11,758,968 of NC_137616.1, forward strand.
TACAATGTACCATGATCAATGAGTAGAGCAAGCAATGTGTAAATGTAATGTTTTATTTAGATCATTTATGTTTTTCTGCTATCCAGGGAGTCATCTGCATCCTCTGGCTGGTCTTTGATAGTCCTGACGTTGATTACACCACTCCATCACCACTGAGCCTTGATATAATGCCTGGGCTATTTTCAAATAGCCCAGGTATAAAATAGGGCTAAAGTGGTTCATGTATGTTTTATAATGTAATAATGTATATCTGCAAAGTAGTAGTAAAGTTTTCAAATAATTGTAGTGGAGTAAAAGTACAATATTTGCTTCTGAGATGTAGTGGAGTAAAAGTAAACTTATTGACATTTGGAAATACTCCAGTAAAGTAAAAGTACCTCAAAATTGTACAATACTTGTAAGTGCACTTAGTTTAGCCTACTTTCCACCACTGTGTAGAACCAGTAGAGGCACCAGGCTTAAGCGTTTAGTTAAGGCGTTGAGTGGTTATGTACTTTTGCCCAATTCCTAGAAATGTATTGGAGACAATATTTGTCTTTGAAATGTCAAACATTGATTACACCACTCCATCACCACAGAGCCTTGATATAATTATCAAGTGTGACGTAGGCAAAACATTCATAGGTTTCGGTATCATGTTGAGCTACATAGCCCTGCTTGCTTTGGTTGGTGCTACAAGACACTCTTCAGGCCACAAGGTGACACTGGTGGCCTGTTGTCACTGCCAGTCCTTCAGTTCCCATTCCAAATACAAATTTAGAGTTCCAGGAAACCCAAACACAGGCCCACGAACAGTCTCACAGGGGACTCCAAGCCCTTATGGATCAATAGATGTATCTGGCTATTACTCTGCTTCAGGGAGCTCAGAGATGCTAGTTGATGCAAGCCCTGCCAGTCCTGTAGTTTCCAATCCAAACCCAGATTTAGAAAGAGACCCAGAGAACTCAAACACAGGCTCACAGGAGACTCCAATCCCTTCTGCATCAACAGAGCGATCTGGCTGTCACTCTGCTTCAGTCAGATTAGGGACACTAGGAGATGCAAGCCCTGCTAGGTCAGAGGTTTCCACAGGCACACAAGTGAGGAAGAGACTGCTGATATTATACTCAAATGGAAATGGGATATGGACATCTGGTTCACTAGAAGGGATTGCCTTACCATCACTACAACTCTTAAAGTTTGCGTTTTGCACAAAATGCCACAAATCATGAACGTAGTGTCCGACTGCCATTAAGTTTTGCAGACACATGCACTCCCAGTAGGCCAAGTAAGAACCTCCATCCCAAATCAATCAAATTGGCCTCATGGTCGGTGCTATAATTCAGCACACTTTATGTTTTGGCCTATTACTCACAACGCAACTCCACAAATTGGCCCTGACGATTTTTGCCGGACGAGATTTTCCGCCATTTCGCATTTTCTTCAAACCACTTTTTGCTACTACTCCTACAGATTTTGTCCAAAACTCAAACAAGTCGGTACACATTATCTCTGGGGTCATTTGATCAAGATGTATCACTCAGATTTTCCGGATTCCATTACAATTGGCTATGACTGCCTTCCAAAGTTTCCAGGACCTGGGTAGGCAACCCAGCCTGGCGGAGACCTGTGCTCCAAGGAGCGCACTTTCCTAACTCGTTCTGTTTTCAGGAGATGGGTGTGTATAGGTTGATTGTGTGTTTGTGACCTAAACCAGGGCAACCAAATGGACAGCAAGAGTCCATCATCCATGATGAGTATCCAGCTATGTGAGCCACATGGCAAGGAGATTTGTGTGCACCTTTCAAGTACCTTCTCTGTCCTGTTGTGTTCTCATCAGCCATGGTATGATTTCAGACAACCTCCAACATTTTATTTACTTTATACTTAAAAGGAAACAAACTTCACGTCAACCAGCAGAGGGCAATATTAGCCAACTCAACTTTAGAGCCTCCCAAAGAGATGGTGATTTACACACCAAACTCCATCAACCCAGGAGGCATGAATGAAGACCTCTCATTGTTAGTGTGTTCTGTCTATAGCCTATGTTCATATTTAAAAGTTTGACACAAGTACGGTTTTAAACTTGTTTTAATGATGTATAGAAACCTTTACAAAGAAAGCTAAACAAGTACTTTTCTATAACTATCTAGCCTACTTTTTAAACTGCAATGAGGTAAATGTGACATGTAAATTATGAGGGACTTTTCCCTTGCTTGAATAACATATGGGACAGGGTGTACAGTGTACAGACCATGTGATTTTCTGTGGTTTATGTGTAATTTATTTATTTTTTTAATCTTTGTATGTTTGTCATTTTGCACTGATTTTGTCTTTTTTGTCCTCTATATTATAACTTTTTGTATTGCATTTGCTGCACATATATTCTGTTATTGGTCTTATTTAGGCGTTTTTATTGAAGAGTTACTTTTATGTTATATTTTCATGTGTCCATTTAGCTATATGAATGGTAATGTATTGCACGTGAACTGTTGGCCTGTAATCCCCTTATTTGGAGAATTGTTCTCTTTTTTTCATAGACGGCGTTACTGCCCCCTTTTGTTCTTTCCCAGATCTACAAGCTCTTAGCATAGCACTATCCTACTCAGCCTGAGCCTGTAGATCTGGTGGGTGTGACGGTGGTTAATTACTACCACGGCTGCCTCTGATTGTGACGTTCCATATGTTATGTATCAGACCTGATGGAGATCTACGGTGGTGGAAACGTTGTTTAACTTATTTAATACATTTTCTACTGGGAGATACAGTGCGGACTTCCCTTCCAAGAATGCCCACCTCCCAGATACCATAACACACTATAAGGAGCCTCTGGGAAACATTGTATTCGACTGAAAATGCTGTTCTCACTATTCTCCAGCCTAGTGCTGCTGCTGAGCAGCATGCTAGGTTGCGTGGGATGCTGTGATCTTGAAATGGACACTTGTGGTGCTCATTTACCGGGAGACGTGATTATTGGGGTGTTGATGCCATGCCACGCAAAAGTAGAGGCTCTTCATAATCGAACACGGCCTGACAGCCTTACCTGTACAAGGTAATTGGGAAAGTGTTGTAATATTAATATCTGAATTATAATATTAAGTATGTTTGTTGTGCCAAATTCAATTGTTACTGTGGTGCTGTGGTCATCAAACATTTTCACATTGCTGTAGAGTGTTTGTTCAGTAACAGGAGTCTCCACATCTCTCCAGCTCTTTATTAAACAGAAAATGTATTTTCAGGACAGGATACCAATTTTATCCAATCAGGATAGAGAACTCAGGATACAGATTAAACAAGTGAAATTGGAAGTGATGACACTATAGAAAAATTAAGCTGATGGGTACTCTCTCCTGATTGGCTGACATTTTGTCACATACCTGGAAAAATGTATTTTCTGTTTAATAAAGAGCTGGAGAGACCAGGAACCCCTATGACTGAACAAACGCACTATAGCAATGATAACTATCAGAATATAGTGCTTTAGCCTTAACAAAAAACGTCATCAAACATTTTCATGTCAAGCACCCCCAAATTGATATGTATTTGGGCACGGACCCCCACCTGAAAAGATTTTGTGCCAGGGACCCCTAAAAGAGAAGATTTATGTTAACATTTTTCAAAATATATATATCGCTGTATTAATTAATTTCACTGGGAACCCCCTCAAAGACCCCTGGGGGTCCCCTGAACCCACTTTGAGAATCACTGTTGTAGTGAATTATATATATATATATATATGTGTGTGTGTGTGTGTGTGTGTGTGTGTGTTTTTTTTTATATTCCAATATACTGCAATTATCCATAGAGGATTTTACACCATGGATTTGGTAACTAAATGAATTATAAATGAAGAAATTAATGCTAATTTTCTCACTAATTTCAATGAATCTTTTCCCAGTTTTGATTTGGTGCCATTTGTAAGATCCTTGGCTATCATTCACACCATCGAAGAGATCAACGCTTCTGGTTTCCTACCGGGTGTGCGACTTGGCTATTTGATGTGTGACACTTGTTCCGATGCCACCAAAGCCTTGAAAAACGTGGAGCACATGCTGGCGGTCAATGGCTCTCTGAGCATTCAGTGTAACTACACTGAGTTCAGGCCACCAGTGAAGGTCATCATAGGAGCACGGTACTCTGAAGTGTCCATTGCTGTAGCTAGGCTACTCAGCTCAAAAATGATCCCTCAAGTAAGTTACAAGTTGTTGGACATGTGATCAAGAAATGCAATTCACTGTAAATATGTTAGGATGTAGCGTGGCCTAGTATCTGATGCTGCAGTTTTGATATTTAGGGGGGCTCAGCCACCAATGAGGATGTAACATATATAGATATAGAGAGAGAGAGGGCCTAGTGTGTACACTCAAAATATAAAGAAAATATTTAAAGTGTAAAGTACATGACAGGAATATAAGATATAGCATCCTCCTATAATTCTACAAACCTCTGTAGTGGTGAGGCCAAAATCGTTCTGCCCGGTTCTCCTCAGTGGCTGGAGCAATTGATCTAAATTTGACACAGCCATTCACCATTACCATGTGCACGGAACAGCGAAGCCCGTTTTTCGATTTCACCAAACATCAGCTGTTTATTAGTGCTTTTATGTAAAAGAATGTCGCCATGGTTACGGCTGCCCAGCTGTGGGATGGCCCTGCGAGCTATGGGATGAATGGCTCCCGGGTTGCCAGATCATGTGCGCATATCCCCCACGGGTATGGGCTAGTTCCTGTAATACATTTGAAATGGTATCATGAGTGGAATGAATCTACCTTCATTTCAATAGTAAATGTTTCCCTACCCTCAGAGTAGTTTAACTTGTGAGTCTACATATTGGCGGGTAAATACATTTTTATGAACATCATTTAAAAATAAAACATGGAAAGAGAACTAAAATAAAGTAACATTACACACCTTACACAGGCCAGTGGGCTTCATCTTTCTTTCGGGTCATGTGAAATTGTGAAGGGGCCTAACTTGTTGGTTATGATTATGCCACAAAATCTAAATGAGTGTGGAGGAACTCAAATTCACAGTGCGGCCTTAAGTTGGGCTAAAAACCTGTCCCACGAAAGACATTGCAAGTATAATGTACCAGCAAGTTAATCTAACGTTAACATTACGTAGGTATTGCCTCAGCGAGCTAGATGACGGCGCTAATGACCATCTACACATTTGCTTAACCACTTAAACAATTGGGTGTTTTCGGAATCTAGAAACGCTCTATCTGAGGGCAGATGTGTGAGACATGACAGGAATTGGATTCTATTATAGGTCCTCGTTACTCACAAGGAGCATGTTGATCATTAATGTGTCTTTATACTGTACCATGATATAAATTAGTTTTTCAGAGAAACCAATTTGTTTTTTCTTCTGATTTATCAGATAAGCTGCTCCTCATCTTCACCCGCACTGAGCGATAAGTTGCGCTACCCAAATTTCTTGCGCACCATCCCCAGCGACGTGCACCAAACGAAAGCACTTGCCAAACTCATGGCTCGTTTCAAGTGGAACTGGGTAGGTGTTGTGTATGGAGACGATGACTATGGAAAGGCAGCCTTCCAGAGCTTCCTCCGGGATGCTGAGGAAATGAATGTGTGCACGGCCTACCAGGAGATGGTGCCCCACTACCTGGACCATGAGGACAGCATGCAGCGAATCAAGCAAGTGGCGGAGAAGATCCGTTCCTCCAGTGCCCAGGTAGTACTGCTCATCCTCAAGGACATACTTGTGGAGGACCTTTTCCAGGTGATGATCCTGAACAATATTACAAGAACCTGGATTGCCAGCGATGCCTGGTCAAGGAACGGCCCTTTGGCGCATATGGATGGCATCAATCAGGTCGGGGACATCCTCGGTTTCACGTTTATGGCGCGCCACAAAGAAACCTTCAATGACTACCTGAGGAACATGACAGCCAGCCCTGGAGGGTACAACAACTTCATCAAACAGTACAAGAACCTGAGGTTCAACTGCGCCCCAGAGTGTTTTGTGAAGGAACCTCCATACTACTGTCCCACACCCGATCTCCTGAAAATAAAATCTGATGCTGCATGCAGTTACACAAATTACCTAGACGCTAATGATGACTTCCTTACAAAATCTCTGGACACAAGTGAATCCTACAACCATGGAGTGGCTGTATGGGCCATAGCAAATGCCCTTACAAGCCTTCTTAAATGTAACATAACCTCTTGTCGTGGGGAGATTAATTTCCAACCATGGAAGGTGAGCATGAACATGGAGAAAACTTATGAGAAAAAATACGATTAAATCAAAAATAAATATGTTCAGTATACAGTATATATGAAGTAACATTTTTAAGTAGTTACTAAGAAGTGCAAGGGTCAAAATGTCATGATCCAGCCAATGGCTCTAACACATATTGCTGTTCCTAGAATATTGATTGATACATTTGTAACAATCTGTCATCCATAGTGACTAAATTGCATGTGTTTCTTGCAGCTTCTTGAGGAACTGAAAAGGACAAATTTCACGCTTGACAACCAGAGATATTCTTTTGACAAATACGGCGACTTTGTCAATGGTTATGATCTGATAATATGGGATAAGAATGGAGACCAGAGATACTTTAAAAAAATTGGGATCTACAATGCACTTGATGGACAAATTGAGCTTGATGGAGACATGAGCAAAATAAATTGGCTTTCAACAGCAAATAACTCGGTAAGACAACAAAATGGACAGAGTGATATACAGTAAATGGTAGCCCCATTCTTCCATGTCTAACTTTTTTATTCTATAGTGCAAAGTGTTGAAAGTACTGTATATAGGCTACTTTCCCATCCTTATTGAATTTCTCATGAGCACGACACTGAACCCCCTAGTCAAAGCATGCTGTGCTTTGACCTCTCTGGACATACAATACACGTACAGTACATGTTTGTGCCTCAGAGTGATATGCAAAGAATAAAGTGACAATTCATACACTGTCCAACAGTGATTGATTCTTCTACAACTGTTTCTTGATAACCCCTTTAAAATGCATAATTCACTGTCTCAATTTCAGATTCCTGAGTCTAGATGCTCAGAATCCTGTCGCCCTGGTTTCGTGAAGAAGATCATGAATGTGTCCTGCTGTTACGACTGCATTTCATGTATGGAGGGAACCTATTCTAATGGCTCGGGTATGTCTACTAGAAGTGATCTTTTTCCCAATATATTTGCTAAATTATTAATGGCAATATAAATTATAAGCAATATAATGTTTAAAAATCCTATCAACTTGTGAATGCCACCCATAGCTGTGAAGAATTATCTGTCAAAATGAGACTCATGATGATTTGCCACATTTGTAACACGGTATGACTAATTAAGACTTTAATTGTATTAAACATAATTGCAAAAGCAATTATGTAACATAATGCAAAACACTATGAAACTATGAGTATTGCACTCAGTAGAGTGTATACCTCCACCATAACTATACAATTAGTATTCAAATTGTGAGGGATTATGTCATGACCTTGACCTTGGACCCTTTAAAACCTATGAAACGATCAACAGAAAATGTGCAAATATTTTCTTTGCAAAGACCCTTTAAACCTAAAACAATGGTCATGTCTTTGGGGCAGCCTACTGCTCACTACAGGTTTCCACCATCTATTCTCGATTGTGACATTGACCTTTGAAAATCCACCATCCATTCTTGAGTTCTATTCTATTCTAGTTTCCAGTCACATCCGCTTTTTGTGACCTTGACATTAAAAAGTTAAACTATGCCTTTGTGGCAGCCCAACTGATCATTAACATGATGTTTAATGAAAATCCGCCCATCCTCTTCTCGTGTTATTTTACTAACGGAGAGACCTCGACAATGATTGTAACCTTGACATTTGAAGTTTTCGACCCAAAAGCTAATCACTTCCTCGGGGCAACAGCAAACTATTTCCGCAAGGTTTCATGGAAACGTGACGTGTTTGTTATTTGCTAACAACCAAATAAACAAGCTAATAGGACGAAAACATAATCTGTCCAACCCAAGTCTGAGTTATATTTAGTTGCACGTGAGCTTGTAGATCTGCTACTTTCGATGTGCGACACCCACACACAACACAGTATAAATTAGGCTTTAGATGGCAGAGGTAATAAAGTTTGTACTTGGTGGGCCTCTTCCTTCGTTAATGCTACAACTATTCACTACTTAGATTCACCTGTTTTAACTGTAATCTAGCCTGAACTCACCTACCCCTCAATCTTCCTGCAGATCTTAATGACTGTCTAAAGTGTCCTAATGGAACGTCATCCGAGAAGGAGTGGGACCATTGTGAACCAATAGTGAGGATCTATTTGAGGTGGAGAGATCCTCATCCCATTGCTCTTGTGGTGGCCGCGGCCTTTGGCGTATTGCTGCTGCTGGTTATCTTTATCATCTTTTTGGTGTACAGAAATTCACCGCCCATGAAGCGAGCCGAGGTGAGAATGTCCTGCACGATGATGAGTGGCCTAGCTGTGAGCTTTGCCAGCGTCATATGCTTCATGGACATGCCCATTGTCCACCTGTGCCGGGCTCGGCAGATCATGTATGCCATGGGCTTCACCCTTTGTGTCTCCTGCATCCTAGTCAAGGCTTACCGTACATTCCTGGCCTTCCTGCCCTTTGGTCAGCTGAGACACAGGCGACTAAATAAACTCTATAGGCCGCCTCTAATCATCAGTATTGTGACCGCTATCCAGGGAGTCATCTGCATCCTATGGATGGTCTTTGATAGTCCTGTCGTTGATTACACTACTCAATCACAGAGCCTTGAGATAATTATCAACTGTGACGTAGGCAAAACATACATAGGTTTCGGTGTCATGTTGAGCTACATAGCCCTGCTTGCTTTTGTTTGCTTCCTCCTGGCTTTCATGGGCAGGAATGTTCCCCAGGAGTTCAGTGAGACCGGCTACATCATCTTCAGCATGCTGATGTACCTGTTTGTGTGGGTGTGCTTCATCCCCATCTATATCATCAGGACAGAAGAGGCTTGCGCTGTGCAGGCCTCAGCCATCCTAGTGTCGAACTATGGTGTCATCTTCTGTCATTTCTTACCCAAGTGCTATGAGGCACTCAAGCCACAAGGTGACACACTGGAGAGGAGCCTGAAGAGGTGGCCTGTCACTGCCAGTCCTTCAGTTCCCATTCCAAACACACATTTAGACAGAGATCAAGGGAATCCAAACACAGGGCCACCAACAGTCTCACAGGGAACTCCAGGCCCTTATAGATCTGGAGTAGATGTATCTGGCTATTCCTCTGCTTCAGGGAGCTCAGAGATGCTAGTTGATGCAAGCCCTGCCAGTCCTGTAGTTCCCATTCCAAACCCAGATTTAGAAAGAGACCCAGAGAACCCAAACACAGCCTCACAGGGGACTCCAATCCCTCCAGAGAACCCAAACACAGCCTCACAGGGGACTCCAATCCCTCCAGAGAACCCAAACACAGCCTCACAGGGGACTCCAATCCCTCCAGAGAACCCAAACACAGCCTCACAGGGGACTCCAATCCCTCCAGAGAACCCAAACACAGCCTCACAGGGGACTCCAATCCCTCCAGAGAACCCAAACACAGCCTCACAGGGGACTCCAATCCCTTCTGTATCAACAGAGCGATCTGGCTATCAGTCTGCTTCAGTGAGATTTGGGACACTAGGAGATGCAAGGCCTGCTAGGTTGGGAGTTTCCACAGGCACACAATTGAGGAGAAGACGTAGGAGTATGTCCTGCTAAGAATTTTATTGTAAAAATGTGGCATGTATGTAATTATTTGGCAGTGGATTGTCCTGGTGGCAAATCGTTTTTTATACATAAAGGAAACAAACTTCACGTCAACCAGCAGAGGGCAATATTGGCCAACTTTTAACTTTAGAGCCGCCCAAAGAGGTGGTGTTTTAGACTCCAAACTCCATCAACCCGGGAGGCATGAATGAAGACCTCTCCTTCCAGTGCTTCCTATAGGAACCATTTATTAATTGTTCCTGTGTTCTGTCATATGTTCATATTTCAAAGTTTGACGCTAGTACAGTTTTAAGTTTTTTTTTTTTTTTTAATGATGTATAGAAACTTTTATAAACGCTAAATAGGTTTTTTTTTTATAACTATGTAGCCTACTTTTTAAACTGCAATGAGGTAAATGTGACATGTACATTATGAGGGATTGGTCCCTTGCTTGAGTAACATATGGGACATGGTCTGTACAGTGTACATTATGATTTTCCGTGGGTTATGTGTAATGCTTTGTACCATTTGGTCCTTTTCATTTGTAATGTCATGCCCACTCCCTTCTACTGCCTTGGTCCTCAATACCTGTGTTGAGCACATGGTTGAGCATTTAAAAAATAAAGAAAAACATTACCATACTTAAAAAAAAAATTGGGGGGTGTGCCAGTCTTTCACCACTTTAGTTCCTCTCAGTTTTTTTAGACCACTGCACCTGCAATCTACCTCATACTATACAACAAAGAAAGGATTTTCTTTAGAGCCTCACAATTTTGTATGTATGAGGCAAAGTATGCACCATGTATCTTTAAGAAAGAAATGTGCAATTCTGTCCAAAAATGTAAGGTGCTGTAAAGTGATGGCTCTACATTCTGATAATAGTAATCATTGCTAATAGTGTTTGTTAGGTAACAGGGGTCTCCCTGTCTCTCCAGCACTTTTAATAAACTAGAAAAATCTCCAATCAGGACATACTGTAGAACCCATTTATTAACATAATATTTTTATTCTACTTCCAAATTTGTCTGTGATTTCATAGTTTCATCACTTTTATCCTGTATGACTTATCTCTCCTGATTGGATTAAGTATCCCGAGATGGGGAGACCCCTGTTACTGAACAAAAAACGATATTGCAATGATTACTATGGGAATATAGAGCTACTAATTACATACAAATCTACAAAAAAATAAAATACAGCACCTTTAATTACGTATTTATTATTGAATGAATACAGTGTGTGGTTATGTTTCAAGAAAATTCCACTAAACGCCATTGGGTAAAAAAACAAAGTTAACCTCTTTCTTTGTCTTTATCCCTCAGTAGAATCTTTATGTAACAGTTTTGAGAACTATGTGCGTGTGTTTAGGGCTTTTTTATGGGAACATTTTCAGAATACGCAACAGTTGATTGGGGCGCCTTGACAATTGGGGACGTGTCTGTGTTAATTTTAGGCCCACTTAAAATCTAGTATTAAATAACACGACATTGAAAACAAAATAGGTTACCCCATCACTACCCCACGTTAGTATGCGAGAGCTGGCGAAAACTTCTGGGAACTCGGATTACCCCATCACATGAATGAAACGGCTTGCTTGCTCTGCAGGTTTGGCGACTTGTGCAGCTAGACCTGAAATCTGTCTACTGATTGGTAGGCGGAGATAACAAACTTCCAGTAAAATGCCCATGGAAGCCTTGTATCTTTTACAATATCTTACATTCCATTTTTCTTCTCTAGCAGGGATTTTCCTGGTAGTAAATAGTGTTGATGTTTTTACCACTTAAAAACCCCTGCACCGTATTCTGGGGAAGTCTTTTGCAGAAAATAGATGCATTGTGAGCTTGTAGATCAGCTATAGAGAGAAAACAGAAAATACACTAGTAGAGCCCTGACTCCGGTCAAACAAGTATAGGGTTTAAGTCACTTGTGCACATCATAAAGAAAAATGTGTGCGTGCCTATTAATTTTAGGCCTACTTAAAATGTCATTTGCATAAAATAACGCGACATAGAAAACAAAATAGTTCACCCCATATGACATCGGATGAAACAACCTGCTTGCACAACAGGTTTGCCGACTTGCAGCCATACCTTCCGAGAAATCTGTCTACTGATTGACTCATAGGCGGAGATATCCAATCATCTGAATATGTGAGACTAACTTCCAGTAAAATGCACAACTACATAAGCCTTGTACCTTTTACAATATCCTACATTCCATTACTTCTCTGGTAGGGATTTTCCTGACAGTAAATTGTGATTATGTTCTTACCACTTAAAACTCTGCACCGTGTTCTGGGGAAATCTGTTGCAGAAAATAGCAGATATACAAGCTTACAATGCGTCGGTTGCGAGTATAGCGAGTTATAGTATAGGGTTTAAGTGGTTAAACAGATTCCATCAAACTATTCTCAAAACTACTTGTTCATCCATATCATAGTCACTTGTGCACATAATTAAGTGTTCATGTTGAACAAAATGTATGTTGAAGAGTCGTACCTTCCAAAACGTAGTGTCCTGATTTGATGACTGGCTCTCAGTTTAATCTTAACTTTAATGAAAGGGAATCAGTGAAGCTTTAGATCAACCAGTCTAAAATAGGTCAGAGGTGCATCTCATCAAATTATTGCAATCTGTTGTGGATGAGTGCGTGTGAATCTGTGGCCTGACAGACAGGAACATCAGGAAGTGTTTTTTTTCTTTTCCCCTTTATGACTTACTGACTTAAGCCCTTTGCTCCTCCAGGGTGCATAGGCCGTTGACAAATGTCCTCCATTTCACTCGGTTTTTAGCGGTTCTTTCTAGATCTCCCCTTTATGCTATCCAGTAATGTAGACTAGTCATGTTTTTTTTCCTTTTCTGTATCACAATAACAATGACATGGTCTGTCAACATTACAGTACAAACTAATAAATAAATCCTGTCCAAACTCTTTAATCTCACCCATACATTAACGTGTAACTTTGTCGACTACTGTTGAAATTGATATATGCCACGCAGAAAAAGTGCAGCCTTTTACATTTTTGATCATTGTAAGTAAAACCCTAGCCAAAGTTTACATTAGAAAATACACAGTATAAATACAAGATGGCTAAGCATTTTGACTATTTTGTTTCTAATCAATGGTACAAGGATTTGCTTATGGCATGTACTAATTATAAACTAATTATTTTGAACACGTTACAGGCTTTGGTAATCCATTGTGCTGTTTGTATAAATTGTTTGGAGAAATGCATTTACTGTCATGCAAAAAGTTGAGGGTGATTTGAGACATTTTGCAACTGATAAAAACTGTAAAAGTGTCAGTGAAACTCGTTGAGCTTCCAGTGTGATAGGAATTTACATTCCAGAGGTCGTAGTAGTTAGCACTTAAAGTACCACAGAAGTGAAAGCAGCTCGCTTGTTCTGCACCTTTTCTGACTTAAAGATAAGTGTTGTTTTGTAATTATAATCTTTTTTCATTTCAATCAATTAATCACTCAAAGTTGCGAGGTATAATTATAGTGCCCATTTAAACAGCATCCACACCCTGTTATACATTTACATACTATAAGACTTTTTTGTCATTATCAGCCATGATCAAAAACCCAAGTGCATGGTTAGCTGCCAGCTTGCACCTAATCATAAGTATCTAATCATAACTCTTTGGAAGATATGTTTTATTTGCTTACGACTACTCATCCAAAACAAAGGTTTTGCCATGCGAGATGTCAAGATACTTTATCAAAGTTATAACAATTCCATATCAAAGACCACTACTACATTTTGCCTTATTCAATGCTACTGAAACCAGGTTGATATGTATTATACCAATCCCTAACCCCTAAGTTGTCATATACATAAGGCACATGGTCAAAATAACAATAAGTGAGGCAGAAAATCACAGGATGGAGGATGGAGTTTGGGGGGGCGAATTCCAAAGTTGTGTTTGTTTATTCTGCGTGGGAAGAATGCCACCTCCCAAATACCATAACATGCTTTATAAGGCGCCTCGAGGGAACGTTGTCTGTAACTCTCAAAATGCTGTTCTCACTATTCTCTAGCCTAGTCGCGCTGCTGATGAGCAGCATGCTAGGAAGCGTGGGCAGCTGTGACCTTGAAATGGACTCTTGTGGCGCTCATTTACCGGGAGACGTAATTATTGGGGTGTTGATGCCATGCCACGCCAAAGTAGAGTCTCTTGATAATCGAACACGGCCTGACAGCTTCACCTGTACAAGGTAAGGGAAAGATGTTGTAAAATGTATATAGTTTAGTAAAGAATGTATGTGCTAGATTGTTACTGCAGTGCAGTGGTTCTCAAACATGTTCATGTCAAGGACCCCCAAATTCATATCTATTTGGGCGTGGACACCCATCTGAAAAGATTTTGTGCCAGGGATCCCCAAAAGAGAAGATTTATGTTCACATTTTTAAAAAATTAACTTGAATCTTTAAAAAAAATTAAAAAAAACGGGAGCCCCGAACCCTACTTTGAGAACCACTGTTGTAGTGAATTATGATTACAATTTCGATATACTGTAATTATCCATAGAGGATTTTATATTATGGATTTGGTCAATAAATGAAGAATGAAGAACTCCTATTTTCTCACTAATTTCAATGAATCTTTTCCCAGTTTTGACTTGGTGCCATTTGTAAGATCCTTGGCTATCATTCACACCATTGAAGAGATCAACGCTTCTGGTTTCCTACCGGGTGTGCGTCTTGGATATTTGATGTGTGACACTTGTTCCGATGCTACCAAAGCCTTGAAAAACGTGGAGCACATGCTGGCGGTCAATGGCTCTCTGAGCATTCAGTGTGACTACACTGAGTTCAAGCCACCAGTGAAGGTCATCATAGGAGCACGGTACTCTGAAGTGTCCATTGCTGTAGCTAAGCTACTCGGAGTATATATGATCCCTCAAGTAAGTTACAAGTTGATGGACATGTGATCAAGAAATGCAATTAACTGTAAATATGTATCTGTATCTGATGCTGTAGTTTTGATATTTAGGGGACACACAATATAAAGAAAGTTTCCTTGCCCTCAGAGTAGTTTAACTCGTTGTGAGTCTACGGGTGATAGGGATGCAAGAAATGGGAGAAAATAACAGAAAACAACAATAAAGATAAACATTTATTAAGAAAGAAATTAGAACATGTATTGGGGGGGGGGGGGGGACTGGAGGAAAAAAAATTGCAAAACAGAAATTGTACGTATAATGACAAATACAATCGTATTGATTCTTGATTCATTCAACAAAAAGTACAAAACAATTAAGTATAGAGAATCCGAAATAAATTTAGGGTCCATTCAGGCCTCGTCCTGATACGGTCCAATACTCAGTCACAGAGCATTGTGTGCATTCAACAATGTCTCTGAGCGTAGGGAGAGGTTTGCTCTCCTTGAAGTGCATTCTAATTGTAATGTAGCAGGAAGAGTTAAATGTCCTTTGGATCTTTGCCATTAAGTGTGCATAACAGGAATGAGTATTCCATTCCATTCACGAGAATCATCTCCCTTGTATTGTGCTACTGACTGATATACAGTAGCACACACTTTTGGAATTTTTGTTCAGGGTGTTACGGCTGTGACTGAAAACACACTGACACACTGCTTGAGACATCACTCAAGAGTCTTAATGAAAAAGGTTATATGACAGCTGTAGAGAAAACACTCATTATAAAATGTGGTCGGGAAGCACAGTACTGACAGTAGCTACCACGTCTTACTGCCTTCCTTGAAAGCTATCACCTGGCTTATATCTCTATCAGATTTGTACAGTATCTCAGTATTTGCTGTCAAACTGTGGAATTCTTCACAGAATTATTTAAATTGCATGAATGTATTTCAGTTCAACAGGCGACACACAGGACAAACAAACAAGACAACAAACAAAACAAGCACGGATAAAAACACTCAAACAGAAACGTTCAGTCACCAGCACCAGTACCGTAATAGGTACAGTTGTCTTTATCGATACATGATAAGTGACTTATGAAAAATGACAGGGAACACACTGTCACGTTGTAGGAAACACTCTACAGGCTTCAATATAGTACCATTCCCTGTTAAGAAACACAAAGCAGGCTTTTGTAGATAACAGGAAACACACTGTTATGCTGTAGGAAACACTACAGGCTCAAATATGGTACTGTATGAAATACGCAACCATACCCTGCTAAGAAACACAAAGCCTATACTAAAATGGTATGACAACAAACTACCATGTAAGGACAATATACCTAGAAATTGGAATTTGGAAGCTAGGGAAAAAACGGACAGACAAGATTTAACTAAACTAAACCTTGTATCACAAGTGACTTAACTCAGTTTGGTATCCCACGTTCTGACACCAAATTGTTGTGATTTTGGTTGACTAAGGGTGGTGAGTGTTTCAGTTGAGTCGCGTGCACATAGAACAAGATGACACCAGGCAGTATCACAGAACAAGTTCTGAAGTTTATTACACACACACAGAATACAGTATTGGACACATGACGTGACAAAACCAGAGAGTAGTCAATTGTAATGGCGTCTAGTGTATCAAGGATGTGTTTATGCAAATGAGGGTGATTCAACACATGTATGTACTGGGTCAATCAGATGAAGGGCAGTCCCATATCATAATCATAATTCATAATCATAACACTTACCACACTACTATTTCCAAGCTTGTCCTGATTACCTGCTTCTCTCTCTCTCTCTCTCTCTCTCTCTCTCTCTCTCTCTCTCTCTCAGTCTGTCTGTCTCTCTCTCTCTCGTTCTCTCTCTCTCTCTCTCTCTCTCTCTCTCTCTCTCTCTCTCTCTCTCTCTCTCTCTCTCTCTCTCTCTCTCTGTGGTGGTGCTGGGAGAGGCAGAAAGGCAGAAATAAAATGTATAGTCTGCACCTGCATGACCTAAGGAGCTGGTATGACTGGATAGATGAGAATACTGGCATGTGTGCCAGGAGAGCCTATTACCTTTGAGAACTGCTACTGCGTTATTACTATGGTGTACTTTTACAGTATTAGTAGAACTTAAAATTTGTGTTCCCCTATAGAGCTGAATACTGTGCACATTTTTATGATTTTTAATTTTTTTACACGCAGAGATAGAAAACTAAAATAAAGTAACATTACACACCCAATCGTGTGTTACATAGCCCTGTGGGCTTAATCTTTCTTTACGGTCATGTGAAATTGTGAAGGGGCCTAACTTGGTTGGTTATGATTATGCCACAAATCTAAATGAGTGTTTGGAGGAACTCAATCAAATTCACAGTGTGACAGTGACATAAGTTTGCCTAAAAACCTGTCCCACGAAAAACATTGAAAGCGGGCTAGACACTAATGTAGCTTAACCAGTTACACCCTTACTTTAGGTGTGTTTGGAAATACGCTCTATCTAGAAATACACTTTATCTAGATACAGTAGGAGAGTGTAGAGAGACAGGAAATTGAGGGCAGATGTGTGAGATATTGGATTGTATCCTGGGTCCTCGTGACTCACAAGGAGCCTGTTGATCATTAATGTGTCTATATACTGTACCATAATATTAATTCGTTTTTCAGAGAAATTTCATTTAAATGTTCTTTTTTCACCTGATTTTATCAGATAAGCTGCTCCTCATCTTCACCCGCACTGACCGATAAGCGGCGCTACCCAAGTTTCTTGCGCACCATTCCCAGCGATGTGCACCAAACGAAAGCAATTGCCAAACTCATGGCTCGTTTTAAGTGGAACTGGGTAGGGGTTGTGTATGGAGACGATGACTATGGAAAGGCAGCCTTCCAGAGCTTCCTCCAGGATGCTAAAAAAATGGATGTGTGCACGGCCTACCAGGAGATGGTGCCCCACGACCTGAACCATGAGGAAAGCATGCAGCGAATCAAGGATGTGGCGAAGACGATCCATTCCTCCGGTGCCAAGGTAGTACTGCTCATCCTCAGGGGCAAACTTGTGGAGAACCTTTTCAAGGTGATGATCCAGAACAATATTACAAGAACCTGGATTGCCAGCGATGCCTGGTCAAGGAACCGCCCTTTGGCGCATATGGATGGCATCAATCAGGTTGGGGACATCCTCGGTTTCGCGTTTGAGGCGCGCCACAAAAAAACCTTCAATGACTACCTGACGAACATGACAGCCAGCCCCGGAGGGTACAACAACTTCATCAAACAGTACAAGAACCTGAGGTTCAACTGCACCCCAGAGTGTCGTGTGAAGAAGCCTCCATCCTACTGTCCCACACCCGATCTCATTGATGCTGCATGCAGTGACACAAATGACCTAGACACTAATGATGACTTCCTCATAGAAAATCTGGACACAAGTGAATCCTACAACTATGGAGTGGCTGTATGGGCCATAGCCAATGCCCTTAAGAGCCTTCTTAAATGTAACATAACCTCTTGTCGTGGGGAGATTAATTTCCGACCATGGAAGGTGAGCATGAACATGGAGAAAACTTATGAGCAAAAATAAGATCAAATAAAATATATATATATGTTCAGTATAAACCTGTAAAAACGCCAAATTATAATTAGTAACTAAGAAGTGCAAGGGTCAAAATGTCTTGATACAGCCAATAGCTCTAACAAATATTGCTGTTCCTAGAATATTGATACATTTGTACGGTAACAAAGTAACCAAATTGCATGTGTTTATTGCAGCTTCTTGAGGAACTGAAAAAAATAAAATTCACTCTCGACAACCAGACATATTCTTTTGACAAAGATGGCGACTTTGTCAATGGTTATGATCTGATAATGTGGGATAAGAATGGAGACCGGAGAAACTTTAAAAGAATTGGGAGCTACCATACACTTGATGAACAAATTAAGCTTGTTGGAGACATGAGCAAAATAAATTGGCTTTCAACAGCAAATAACTCGGTAAGACAACAAAATTGACTGAGTGATATACAGAAAATGGTAGCCGGTAACTTTTTTATTCCATAGTGCAAAGTTTTGAAAGAACTGTATACTTTCCCATCCTTAATGAATTGCTCATGAACACGACACTGAACCTTTACCTAGTCAAAGCATGCTGTGCTTTGACCTCTCTGGACATACACATACAGTACAGTACATATCTGTGCCTCAGAGTGATATGCAAAGAATAAAATGACAATGTACACACTGTCTAACAGTGATTGATTATTTATTTACAACTGTTTCTTGATCAGAGTCTTGTCAATGCAAACTTTGGATCACAGTTCAAAACATTAACCCCTATAAAATACATAATTTGCTGTCTCACTTCAGATTCCTACGTCTAGATGCTCAGAATCATGTCTACCTGGTTTCGCAAAGAAGATCTTGAATGTGTCCTGCTGTTACGAGTGCAATCTATGTCAGGCGGGAACCTATTCCAATGGCTCGGGTATGCCTGCCTACCCCATGGTCTTCTGACATGGTCTTTTTCCCAAAATTAAACATATGAAGAAGTGTACTCTTAGCAATATACAATATAAATATGAATTATTGGCTTAGGAATGCGACAAAAACAAAATAATCTCCATGAATTCAAGGCTTCATCGGGTGTGTAATTGATAGAAAATAAGTCATTTTTTGGGTTAACTACTCTTTTAACATGATGTTTAATGAAAATCCGGCCAGTCGTTCTCGAGTTATTTTACTAACAGACAGACCTTAATTGTCATTAATTAATTGTAACCTTGACATTTTAACTTTTCGAACCAAAAGCTAATCACCTCCTCGGGTCAACAGCAAACTATTGATCATTCCCGCAAGGTTTCATTGAAACGTGGCTTGTCTGTTATTTGCTAACAACCAAATAAACAAGCTAAAAGAATGGAACGAAAACATAACCTGTGTCCAACACAAGTCTGACTTATATTTAGTTGCATGTGACTGTATTGTATTGCTTGTGGATCTGCTATTTTCGATGTGCGACACCCACACACAACTCACCTAACCCCCAATCTTCCTGCAGATCGTAAGGACTGTCTAAAGTGTCCTAATGGAAAGTCATCCAAGATGGGTTGGGACCATTGTGAACGAATAGTGAGGACCTATTTGAGGTGGAGAGATCCTCATGCCATTGCCCTTGTGGTGTCTGCGGCTTTTGGCGAATTGCTGCTGCT
Source organism: Gymnoscopelus braueri (assembly GCF_963280865.1). Lineage (NCBI taxonomy): Eukaryota > Metazoa > Chordata > Actinopteri > Myctophiformes > Myctophidae > Gymnoscopelus > Gymnoscopelus braueri. The sequence continues at coordinate 11,778,739 of NC_137616.1, forward strand.
GGTGATCTTTATCATCTTTTTGGTGTACAGAAATTCACCGCCCATGAAGCGAGCCGAGGTGAGATTATCCTGCACGATGATGAGTGGCCTAGCTGTGAGCTTTGCCAGCGTCATATGCTTCATGGGCAATCCCACTGTCCACCTGTGCCGGGCTCGGCAGATCATGTATGCCATGGGCTTCACCCTTTGTGTCTCCTGCATCCTAGTCAAGGCTTACCGTACATTCCTGGCCTTCCTGCCCTTTGGTCAGCTGAGACACAGGCGACTAAATAAACTCTATAGGCCGCCTCTAATCATCAGCATTGTGACCGCTATCCAGGGAGTCATCTGCATCCTATGGCGGGTCTTTGATAGTCCTGACGTTGATGACATCACTCCATCACCACAGAGCCTTGAGATAATTATCCAGTGTCACGTAGGCAAAAAATTCATAGGTTTTGGTATCATGTTGAGCTACATAGCCCTGCTTGCTTTGGTTGGCTTCCTCCTGGCTTTCAAGGGCAGGAAGGTTCCCCAGGAGTTCAGTGAGACCGGCTACATCATCTTCAGCATGCTGATGTACCTGTTTGTGTGGGTGTGCTTCATCCCCATCTATATCATCAGGACAGAAGAGGCTTGCGCTGTGCAGGCCTCAGCCATCCTAGTGTCCAACTATGGCATCATTTTCTGCCATTTCTTACCCAGGTGCTGCGAGGCACTCTTCAGGCCAAAAGTTGACACACTGGAGAGGATCCTGAGGAGGTGGCGTGTTGCCAGTCCTTCAGTTCCCATTCCAAGCCCAGATTTAGACAGAGGTCCAGGGAGCCCAAACAAAAGCCCACCAACAGTCTCACAGGGGACTCCAAGCCCTTATGGATCAATAGATGTATCTGACTATTACTCAGGTTCAGGGATCTCAGAGATGCTAGTTGATGCAAGCCCTGCCAGTCCTGTAGTTCCCATTCCAAACCCAGATTTAAAAAGAGACCCAGAGAACCCAAACACAGGCTCACAGGGGACTCCAATCCCTTCTGCATCAACAGAGCGATCTGGCTGTCACTCTGCTTCAGTGAGATTCGAGACACTAGGAGATGCAAGCCCTGCTAGGCCAGAGGTTCCCACAGGCACACAAATAAGGAAGAGACTAAGGAAGAGTATGTCCTTCTAAGAATTGTTTTTTCAAAATGTTGCATGTATATAATTATTTGGGAGTGGGTTGTCCTGATTGCAAATCTTTGTATGATTGCTTTTTGTATGCAAATAAATATTGCTGATATTATACTCAAATGTTAAAAGGAAATGGGATTTGAACATCTGGTTCACTAGAAGGGATAGTGGCCCCTCAGTTTGCCTTTTTGCCCCTCAAAAAGAGGACTGTCCCAGCTAATTTAATTGTTTTCTCCTCCGATTCTTTCCTTTCAATACAGCTTTTACACCAGTGTCTTTTGTTGCAATTCTGAATTCTTACACCCCCCCCCCCCTTCTTCAAATGAATCCAGTGACTCTGAGTAGTCCAAGCTGAACATGTATTAACTTTTGACTCAGGAGTTAATTTATTTGTAAATACCAATAAATGATTTTGTGAAATAAACAGCTCATTTATTTATTTATTTCACAGATTATATATTTCACACTATATATTATGAAATAGTATACATTATTTCCATGGACATAAAATCATATTAACCCCGGTCAATTGTTTATACTATAGGGTTTAAGTGGTTAACATATAGCATGCGTTCATCACATTACACATCGATCGTTGCACACATTCACACCTGGGCCGTCCAGCCGCATTCTACCAAAGGTGCACTCCAGTCAAGAAGCCAGCACACTGTAATGTCCTTTCCAAAAATGTATTTAGTCTGGCTGGGAGGTAGTGTATTTAAGTCTTTATAAGTACATACAAATTTGACCCGCTAACACCAAAAGTGTATGCAGGTTGCTAACACAATGCAAGGGTTAAAAGATTTTTTTTTTTTTTTTATTATATCACTTGCCTTTTGTAATTACATTGCCATTCTAGTACACTATTCTATGACCCAATAGAGTCCAGTACTTTAGTGATGGACTGGAGGACCTGCGACTGTGCAACGGCGTGTAAAGGTGATGAAATGTGATACGTGTTAATTCACTGTGCATCAATAAGAATGTGATTGGGCTGGGCAGTTCTCAGGTATGAATCACATCATACCTGATATGTACAACATACTGTTGTGGACTACATTGTTTTGAAAGAAACATTCCCCAGCTTGCTGAGGCCGTAGAGTTTATGACATACAGTATGCTAGCTATTATATAAAGAGGCAGGCCAAAGTGGGAAAACACATTGGCACGTGTAGATTCCAGTCGATACCATGTACTTTTAGTTCATTATTATGATAAATGATCTCAATAGTCTAAAAACAACGGTGATAAAACCTTGATGAGGGCATGTACTTACAGTTTGATTCTATGATAAAACAGCAAGATGGATAGCAAATTATTTTAAGTAAAACATAAAAAATTTAAAAAAACTTTGATGTGAATCTTTAGTGTGTCAGTGAAACTTTCCAAGCTTCCAGTGTAACAGAAATTTACATTTAACATTATCATCAAGTTGAAATTCCCAGCATCCTCTTGGCATCGGGGAATTATGAAGAGGACTTAAGGACTTTGAAGTTCCACTTTATATCCGCAAGCACTTACGCCAGTGTCATGAAACGAAAATTGCAGCGCTATTTGTGACGTGTTCGGCTAGTTTTGGTACGCACATGTGACGCTGGCCAACTTGTCACATTTAACTTGTCAGTTATACTCAAAAATGGCACTTGAGTTTGATACCTCTTTTTAGCCACAGTAACAATAATAAGATTTACACAGATTTAAAGTGCAAAAGTAAATAAATACTGTAAAACCCAATAAAATATATTTTTCGACTACACCACCTGTGTTAAAGGGGATTGGTCCCCTATTTTTAAACCATTCAAATTTTAAAGGACAGCACAGGTTCGTATTTAAAACCAGGAGAGAAACTGAACACAGAAACAAATAAATATCCTGATACAGAGGCCTCTAATTGCCGTTAAAACACCACATAAATGTTAAAAACCCTAAAACCTATATGCTCCTAAGGTTTGTTGTTTGAAGCTTGCGAGGTAGCTACAGTTCAAACATCACTCAAATACTTAAATGAACTACAAACTACATTTGAAATTGAGTGAATATATCAAATAATTTCTCTTATATCCTTTTTTTTTGTCTCTCAATGTGTATGTCTCTCACTCATTTGTGATCATACATTTTTTTTATAATGTTTTAGTTTGTCAGACACTTCCGCCATTTCGCGCTTTCTTCAAACCACTTTTTGCTACTACTCTGATTTTGTCCAAAACTCACACAAGTCGGTACACATTATCTCTGGGGTCATTTGATCAAGATGTATCACTCTGATTTTCCAGATTCCATTCCAATTGCCTATGACTGACTGCCTTCCAATAGATTGATTGTGTATTTGTGCCTACGTTTGACCTAAACCAGGGCAACCAAATGAACAGCAAGAGTCCATCATCCATGATGAGTAACCATCCACGAATCCACCATGTGAGCCACATGCTAGGGAGATCTGTGTGCACCTTTCAAGTATCTTCTCTGTATGTTCTCATCATTCATGGTACTAGGTTTTAAAGAAAAACTACCAACATTTGTATTGACTTTATACAAAAAAGTAAACAAACTTCATTGTCAACCAGCAGAGGGCACTATTAGCCAACTTTTAACTTTAGAGCCTCCATCAAGGTGATTTAGACACCAAACTCCCTCAAATCAAATGCAGCAGGTGGATGTTCTATTTACAGTCTGTCAACCTGGGAACCATGTCTCTCCCAACAGGGCTTATCCACAAGTTTCCTAGGCCGTTGTGGGCATCACTTCCTGTCGATTTGATCAGGTATCAGGGATCAAATCGACAGGACGTGATGCCCACAACACCCTAGGAAACTTGTGGATAGGAACTATTTGTTGAATGTTCTTGTGTTCTGTGATGTAATGTGTTCGTATTTCAAAGTTTGACACAAGAATTGTTCTACAACCAAATGATGTAGGTATATAAACTGATACATTTAATCTGTAAAGCATGCTAAATAAGTACTTTTCTATAACTACATTTAAACTGCTATGGGGTAAATGTGACATGTAAATTATAAGGGACTGTTCCCTTTCTTGAGTAACATGTTCATATGGGACATGGTCTGTACAGTTTACATTATGATTGTCTGTGGTTCAATGTATAATGCTTTGTACCCTTTGGTCCTTTTGATTTGTAATGTCATGCCCACTCCTTACCAGGCTCTGTGCTCCTTACTATTGCTGATTAGTTCCCTGATTATCCTGATCTTAGCACCGGTGTTGACCCATGTCTGTCTGTGATTCATTCATATGGCACTGACGATATGATCTTATGAGCGACGTTTGCAAACTTATTGCAAACGTTTGTCCTCCTATCACTCATGCACTTTGAGCACTTTAGCACGTCACGTGGTTGAGCATTTACAAAATAAAGACAAACATTTAAGCCATCCTTTTTTTGTATTTTAGACGTGAGGTGGGGGGCTCAGAGTGTTCCCACTTAGTAGAGTTGGCTTTTAACTCCATAAAACCGCCTTTGTTTTGGTGAGTAGCGAAAGTGTATTTTTTATTTTTTACTGCAGACGAGAGGTGCAGGCCTGTGGTGCGGGCGCAAAGGCTCGAAAGTCCCATAGCCTTAAGGAGAACTCTTTCTAGGCTATGGACCAGAGCTAGATAGAACCCATTTATTAGCAATCAGCATAATCTTTATATTGCTCAACTTCCAAATGTGTCTGTCATTTCATTGTTTCATCACGTTTATCCTGTATGAGTTCTGTCTCCTGATTGGATTAAATTGGTATCCTGACCTGGAGAGATACTGTAGGTGTACTGAACAAACAACGGTATTGCAATGATTACCATGGGAATATAGAGCTATTTAATACATTATTTACAAAAATAATGAATACATATCTTTATTATTGAATGAAGTGTGTGATTATATTTCAAGCGGATTCCACCAAACACCATCGGGTCAAAAAAAAGTTAACCTCTTCTTCTGGTCTTTCTCCATCAGTAGAATCTGTATTTAACAGTTTTGCGGTGTGTGTGTGTGTGTGTGTGTGTGTGTGTGTGTGTGTGTGTGCGTGTGCGCGCGCGCGCGTGTGTGTGTGTGTGTGTGTGTGTGTGTGTGTTTAGCCAGACCTTCCAAGAAATCTGTCTGATTGGTAGGCGGAGAAAGAGGGAGATATCCAATCAGCGAAGATATTGAATGTAGAGCGAAAACTGAAGATACACTAGTACAAAGGGGCACGGTGGCGCCTGCAGTCGGTAGCGCTGTCGCCTCACAGCTAGAAGGTCCTGGGTTCGATTCCCGCCGGGGACGCTGTGGGCACTGGGGGCGTGTCTTCTCCTCCGCGTCATCAGCGCCCATACCCTAGGTGGGGTTGGCGAAAGGGCCTACTCTGTGTGGAGTTTGCATGTTCTCCCCGTGTCTCCTAGGGTAGTTAATACCCTCACAAAAACATGTAGTAATCCTGGTCACTATACCGCCTCCCCCATGACAGCCGGGGCGCCTGATGGAGGGGAAGGGAACTGGTTGGAATAACGTGTTCCTTCCACGCGCTACGTCCAACCAGGGAAACTCCCCCCTGTCAGGTGACAAGAAGGTCAGTTGGCTCTCATGCCTGAAGGAAGCATGAGCTCGGCCCTGGCCTCCCTACTGTGGGGTGACAGGTGTAATGGTGTAGGGCTGGTGTAGTGCCCAGGATCACTTAGGAAATTGGCACCGGGTGAAAAAAAAATGGGTTACAAAAATCGCGGGATAAAAATGTATAAGAGAAAAAAGAAAAAAAAGATACACTAGTACAGCCCTGAGGGACTCCGGTCAAGCAAGTATAGGGTTTAAGTGGTTTAACAGATTCCATCAAACTATTCTCAAAACTACTTGTTCATCTTATCAGTCATTTGACGGCATCATTAAAAAAAAAAATATATATATATATATATATATATATATTATTTTGAACACATTTTTAATTATTTGGAACATTCATGCAAATGATTGTGTACACTTGTCTGATGTCTCCTACATTACCAATTGCCATTCAAAATTCACTTGAGTAAAACTACAAAAGTATTTGTATCAAAATGTACTTAAAGTACCAAAAGTAAAAGTACTAAAACGTTTGAAAATAGCAGATCTACAAGCTCACAACGCGTCGCTATGCGCCGTGTTGTGAGCTTGTAGATCTGCTATTTTCAAATAGTCTAGGTATAAAATAGGGCTAGTGGTTAATGTATGTTTTATAATGTAATGATTTATATCTGCAAAGTAACTAGTAACTAAAGTTTTCAAATAGTTGTAGTGGAGTAAAAGTACAATATTTGCCTCTGAGATGTAGTGGAGTAAAAGTAAAAGTAGGCAATTGGAAATTACTCTTTACTTGAGTAAATGTACTTAATTACTTTACACCACTGCCAATTCCTTATGTCATGTTGAACAAAATGTATTATTCTGGTTCTCTGTTGAATAGTTTTACCTTCCAAAACGTCTAGTGTCCTGAATTTATGAGTGGCTCTCTCTTAACTTGGATGAAAAGGAATCAGTGAAGCTTTAGATCAAATGATTGCAATCTGTTGTGATGTGGATAAGAATCTGTGGCCTGACAGACAGGAACATCAGGAAGTGTCTTTTTTCTTTTCCCCTTATGGCTGTAATGTAAACTAGTCTTGTGGGGTTGTTTTCTGTATCACAATGACATAGTCATGTTCTGACAGGCTGCTGTGTTCTGACAGGCCGCTGTGCTCCGCCCCCACCCCCTGGTGAAAAGTAGTTCCCGCGGCTATGACAGAGGTACAATTATATAATAATGCTTGAAGGATAACACAAAAAGTCCTTAGGGCTTCTTTCCATTGTGGTCCTATGTATTCAATTCATCGAGAAAAGTGATAAAAACTGTAAAAGTGTCAGTGAAACTCGTTGAGCTTCAAGTGTGATAGGAATTTACATTCCAGAGATTGTAGTAATTAGCACTTAAAGTACCACTTCAGAAGTGAAAGCAGATCGCTTGCTCTGCACCTTTTCTGACTTTAAGATAAGTATAGCTTTGTAATTATTTTCCTTCAATCAGTCACATCACAAGTTTGCAGGTGTAAAAGAGTGGGTGAAATTATTTTGTCAAGGATGCAAGCTCCCCAACGTTTTGCAGTTTAAGAAAAAAGTCATAATAATCATAATAAGAATAGTGAAGAAAAAAAGGAAACAAAATAAGTTGGATAACAAAGTAGGCCTACAATGTCAGATATACATAAGGCAAGATGGTCAAAATAAAAATTAGTGAAGCAGAAAATCACAGAAGGATGGAGGTTGGAGTTTGGGGGGGAGGGGGGGGGGGGGTTGTTTCTTTATTCTGTGTGAGAAGAATGCCACCTCCCAAATACCATAACAGGCTTTATAAGGAGCCTTGAGGAACCGCTGTCTTCAACACTGAAAATGTTGTTCTCACTATTCTCCAGCCTAGTCGTGCTGCTGTTGAGCAGCATACTAGGATGCGTGGGAAGCTGTGATCTTGGAATGGACACTTGTGGTGCTCATTTACCGGGAGACGTGATTATTGGGGTGCTGATGCCATGCCACGCCAAAGTAGAGGCTCTTCATAATCGAACACGGCCTGACAGCTTCCCCTGTACAAGGTAAGGGAAAGTAATGTTGTAAGATTAATATATTAATTATATATTAGGAATGTTTGTGCAAGATTGTTACTGTATCGCAGTGGTCATCAAACATTTTCATGTCAAGCACCCCCAAATTGTTATGGATTTGGAACCGCTGAGAACCGCTGTTGTAGTGAATTATAATTATAATTCCAATTTACTGCAATTATCCATAGAGGATTTTGTATTATGAATTTGGTCGATAAATGAATAATAAATGTAGAAATGAATTCTTATTTTCTCACTGATTTCAATTAATCTTTTCCCAGTTTTGATTTGGTGCCATTTGTAAGATCCTTGGCTATCATTCACACCATTGAAGAGATCAACGCTTCTGGTTTCCTACCGGGTGTGGGTCTTGGCTATTTGATGTGTGACACTTGTTCCGATGCTATGAAAGCCTTGAGAAACTTGGAGCACATGCTGGCGGTCAATGGCTCTCTGAGTGTTCAGTGTGACTACACTGAGTTCAGGCCACCAGTGAAGGTCATCATAGGAGCACGGTACTCTGAAGTGTCCATCGCTGTAGCTAGGCTACTCGGAACATATATGATCCCTCAAGTAAGTTACAAGTTGTTGGACATGTTGTGATCAAGAAATGCAATTCTCTGTAAATATGTTAGGAGTAGCCTGGCCTAGTATCTGATGCTGTAGTTTTGAGACAGGAGAGACAGGAAACTGAGGGCAGATGTGTGAGATATTGGATTCTATCCTGGGTTCTCGTGACTCACAAGGAGCATGTTGATCATTAATGTGTCTATATACTGTAAAATTATATGAATTCGTTCTTCAGAGAAATTTCATTTAAATGTTGTTATTTTTTACTTTATCAGATAAGCTGCTCCTCATCTTCACCCGCACTGAGCGATAAGTTGCGCTACCCAAGTTTCTTGCGCACCATTCCCAGCGATGTGCACCAAACGAAAGCAATTGCCAAACTCATGGCTCGTTTTAAGTGGAACTGGGTAGGGGTTGTGTATGGAGACGATGACTATGGAAAGGCAGCCTTCCAGAGCTTCCTCCGGGATGCTGATGAAATGAATGTGTGCACGGCCTATCAGGAGATGGTGCCCCACTACCTGGACCATGAGGAAAGCAAGCAGCGAATCAAGCAAGTGGCAGAGAAGATCCGTTCCTCCGGTGCCCAGGTAGTACTGCTCATCCTCAAGGGCAAACTTGTGGAGGACCTTTTCCAGGTGATGATCCAGAACAATATTAAAAGAACTTGGATTGCCAGCGATGCCTGGTCAAGGAACCGCCCTTTGGCGCATATGGATGGCATCAATCAGGTTGGGGACATCCTCGGTTTCGCGTTTGTGGCGCGCCACAAAGAAACCTTCAATGACTACCTGAGGAACATGACAGCCAGCCCTGGAGGGTACAACAACTTCATCAAACAGTACAAGAACCTGAGGTTCAACTGCACCCCAGAGTGTTTTGTGAAGGAACCTCCATCCTACTGTCCCACACCCGATCTCCTGAAAATAAAATCTGATGCTGCATGCAGTCTCACAAATTACCTTGACGCTAATGATGACTTCCTTACAAAAGCTTTGGACACAAGTGAATCCTACAACGATGTAGTGGCTGTATGGGCCATAGCAAATGCTCTTAAGAGCCTTCTTAAATGTAACACAACCTCTTGTCGTGGGGAGATTAATTTCCAACCGTGGAAGGTGAGCATGAACATGGAGAAATCTTCTGAGCAAAATTAAGATTAAAGTAAAAAAAACATTCAGTATATACATAAAGTAAAAATTTCCCCAATTTATAAGTAGTTACTAAGAAGTGCATTGGTCAAAATGTCATGATCCAGCCAATAGCTCAAACAAATATCGCTGTTCCTAGAATATTGATTATTAATACATTTGTACAGTTACAAATTGACCAAATTGCATGTGTTTCTTTGCAGCTTCTTGAGGAACTGAAAAGGACAAATTTCACACTTGATACCAAGAGATATTTCTTTGACAAAAATGGCGACTTTGTCCATGGTTATGATATGATAATGTGGGATAAGAATGGAGACCGGAGAAACTTTAAAAGAATTGGGATGTACCATGCACTTGATGGACGAATTGAGCTTGATGGAGACATGAGCAAAATAAATTGGCTTTCAACAGCAAATAACTCGGTAAGACAATAGAATGGAGTGATATATAGAAAATGGTAGCCCCATTCTTCCATGTCAATATTTGTTTTATTTTATAATGCAAAGTGCTGAAAGAACTGTATATACTTTCACATCCTTAATGAATTGCTCATGAGCACAACACTGAACCCTTACCTAATCAAAGCATGCTGTGCTTTGACCTCTCCGGACATACACGTACAGTACATATTTGTGCCTCAGAGTGATATATGCAAAGAATAAAATGACAATTCATACACTGTCCAACAGGGATGGATCCTTCTACAACTGTTTCTTGATCAGAGTCTTGGTAATGCAAACTTTGGATCACAGTTCAAAACAATAAACCCTTTAAAATGCATATTTCACTGTCTCACTTTCAGATCCCTGAGTCTAGATGCTCAGAATCCTGTCGCCCTGGTTTCGTGAAGAAGATCATGAATGTGTCCTGTTGTTACGACTGCATCTCATGTATGGAGGGAACCTATTCTAATGGCTTTGGTAAGTCTACTAGAAATTGCCTTTTTCCCATTCCATAAGTAATTTCTTTACAAAATTAAACAGATTAAGAAGTGTACTGCAATATACTACAACATTAATTATAAGAAATGTAATGCTTAAAAATCCTATATACTTATAAATGCAACCATAGCTGTGAAGAATTATCTGTCAAAATGACACATGATGTTTGTAACATGGTATGACAAGACTTTAATTGTATTAAAAACATAATTGCAAAAGCAACTATGTAACATAATTAACATTATGAAACAGGGAGACGGACCTCGACATTAATTGTAACCTTGACATTTGAACTTTGCGACCCAAAATCACCTCCTCTGGGCAAAAGAAACCTATTGATCATTCCCGCAATGTTTCATGGAAACGTGGTTTGTCTGTTATTTGCTAACAACCAAATAAACAAGCTAATAGAATGGGACGAAAACATAATCTGTGTCCAACACAAGTCTGAGTTATATTTAGTTGCATGTGACGTATTGTATTGCTTGAGGATCTGCTACTTTCAATTTGCAACACCCACACACGACCAAGTTTAAATCAGGCTATTAGTTGGCAGAGGTAATAAAGTACTTGGTGGACCTCTACCTTCTTTTATGTTTTTGATTTAAGCTAAAACTATTCTCTATTTAGATTCACCTGTTTTAAATGTAATATAGCCTAATCTCACCTAACCCCCAATATTCCTGCAGATCTTAATGACTGTCAAAAGTGTCCTAATGGAACGTCATCCGAGAAGGAGTGGGACCATTGTGAACCAATGGTGAGGACCTATATGAGGTGGAGCAATCCTCATCCCATTGTCCTTGTGGTGTCCGCGGTTTTTGGCGAATTGCTGCTGCTGGTGATCCTTATCATCTTTTTGGTGTACAGAAATTCACCGCCCATGAAGCGAGCCGAGGTGAGATTATCCTGCACGATGATGAGTGGCCTAGCTGTGAGCTTTGCCAGCGTCATATGCTTCATGGACATGCCCATTGTCCACCTGTGCCGGGCTCGGCAGATCATGTATGCCATGGGCTTCACCCTTTGTGTCTCCTGCATCCTAGTCAAGGCTTACCGTACATTCCTGGCCTTCCTGCCCTTTGGTCAGCTGAAAAACAGGCGACTAAATAAACTCTATAGGCCGCCTCTAATCATCAGCATTGCGACCGCTATCCAGGGAGTCATCTGCATCCTCTGGATGGTCTTTGATAGTCCTGACGTTGATTACACTACTCAATCCCAGAGCCTTGAGATAATCATCCAGTGTCACGTAGGCAAAACATTCATAGGTTTCGGTATCATGTTGAGCTACATAGCCCTGCTTGCTTTTGTTTGCTTCCTCCTGGCTTTCAAGGGCAGGAAGGTTCCCCAGGAGTTCAGTGAGACTGGCAACATCATCTTCAGCATGCTGATGTACCTGTTTGTGTGGGTGGGCTTTATCCCCATCTATATCATCAGGACAGAAGAGGCTTGTGCTGTGCAGGCCTCAGCCATCTTAGTGTCCAGCTATGGTGTCATCTTTTGTCATTTCTTACCCAAGTGCAGCGATGCACTCGTCAAGCCACAAGGTGACACACTGGAGAGGAGCCTGAAGAGGTGGCCTGTCACTGCCAGTCCTTCAGTTCCAATTCCAAAGCCAGATTTAGACCAGGGAAGAGATCCAGGGAACCCAAACACAGGCCCACCAACAGTCTCCCAGGGGACTCCAAGCCCTTATGGATCAATAGATGTATCTGGCTATTACTCTGGTTCAGGGAGCTCAGAGATGCTAGTTGATGCAAGCTCTGCCAGTTCTGTAGTTTCCATTCCAAACCCAGATTTAGAGAGAGTCCCACAGGTGACTCCAATCCCTTCTGCATCAACTGAGCGATCTGGCTATCACTCTGCTTTAGTGATATTAGAGAAACTAGGAGATGCAAGCCCTGCTAGGCCAGAGGTTCCCACAGGCACACAAATAAGGAAGAGATTTAGGAGTATGTCCTGCTAAGAATTGTATTTAAATGTGGCATGTATATAATTATTTGGCAGTGGATTGTCCTGGTGGCAAATCTTTGTATAGGACTAGAAGGGATTGCCGACTTTCACTACAACTGATAAAGTTTTGCACAAAATACCACAAATAATGAATGCAGCATCCGACTGCCATTATGTTTTGAACTCACTCTCCCAGTAGTAAGTAAGAACCTCCATCCCAAATCAATCAAATTGGTCTCATGGTGGCGCTATAACAGCACTCTTTTTTTCGGCCTATAACTCACAACGCAACTCCACATATTGGCCCCGATCATCTGTGCCGGACGAGATTTTCCGCCATTTTGCATTTTTTTAAAACAAACTTTTGCTACTACTGGTGATTAATTGTCATTTGTTTCTTTGCATATCACTCTGAGGCACAAACATGTACTGTACTGTACTACACCAGGCAACTCAGCCTGGTGTTGACCTGCGCAACAAATTCAAATTCACACTGTTTTGAACAAAACCTTCCCTGCTGAGGTCGGGCATTCAACATTTTGAGAGACAGGACAAAGGAAAGCACAATTGGTTGTGCAAATCCACCTTACCTGTAGATTCTAATAGAAAACTCATGTTTTCATGTACTTTGCAGAAAGCAGCAGTCTTGTACAGTTTATGATGATATGAAATGACATGATAAAACAAAATTATAAAACGTATTTGATGTGAATCTCTAAGTTGCTTTGGTACATTTCTTGGTGGATCAGAATTGAAATTCTCAAAATGTCTTGTTCAACTTCCATATCATGGTTTGCAATTTGTACAAGGCACATCATAAAAAATATATATTTTTAACAAATTGCAAATGATGTGGAACATTCATACAAATGATTGTGTACGTAATTGTAATTGTTTCAATTGTTTCAATTTCAAGTTTTCAAATTATCAATTGTTGAACAAATGTATTATTCTGGTTCTCTGATGAATAGTTTTACCCCCCAAAACAAGTGTCCTGATTTGATGACTTGCTCTCGGGTTAATCTTAACTTTCTCTAATGAAAGTGAATGAATGGAGCTGTAGAACAGTAGTTCTCAAAGTGGGGTCTGTGGACCCCCAGGGGTCCATGAGGGAGTTCCAGGAATAATTTTTTTTTAAAAAAGCCGATCAACAAGCTCACAACACATCGCAGTGTGGTGCATTATGAGCTTGTAGGTCTGCTATTTTCAAAACATCTTGAAAAAAGGTAGATGTTTTAACACTACAAATGTTGTATGGGTGTACATCTACCTGGACCAAAACATTTTCTGTGGCCAGACACAATTTGGGGGTCCGTGACATAAAAATGTTTGAGAACCACTGCTTCTGGTCAACCAGTTGTCTAAAACAGGTCAGTGGTACATCTCATCAAATGATTGCAATCTGTTGTGATGCGGATGAGAATCTGTGGCCTGACAAACAGGAATATCAGGAAGTCGTTTTTGGATCTTTTCCCCTTTGTGCTATTATAATTATGCATTTGCTGTATGTAAAATAGTCTTGTCTTTATTGTTTTCTGTGTCACAATGGCATGGTCTGTCAACATACAGTACATTAATCTCACACATTCATTAACGTGTAACTTTGTAGACTACTGTTGAAATTGATATGCCATACATAAAAAGTGCAGCCTTATTCATTAAAACCCTATAGTTTATCATCATCAGAAAATACACAGTTAGTGACAAGATGGCTAAGCATTTTGACTAGATTCTTCTTTCTAACAATGGTACAATAATTTCTCATTCTGATGAGAAATGTACAAATAATTTCTTAACACATTACAGGCTTTTGCAGGTAATCCATTGTGCTGTGTGTACAAATTGTTTGTAGAGATGTAAATGTGCTATAAATGAACCTTTTGCAACTGATAAAAACTGTAAACGTGTTTTCTACATTTTTTTGCGAGAGAAGAGAGAAGATTTGTGTTAAATAAGTTAATAAATTCAAAATTATTAAATTTTTTAAAAGATTTTTCAATCTGATCAAAAATAGTCGATCCACAAGCTCACTACACGTAGCATTGCTGCGCGTTGTGATCTCTCTCACAACCCCTCAAGGACCCCTGGGGTTCCCTGGACCGCACTTTGAGAACCACTGCTTTATCAAACTTATAAAAATGCCATATCAAAGGCCTTTTAGCCTTATTCAGTACTACGAAACCAGGTTGATATCTCTTCTACAAATCAATACTTCTGCTAAAAACAGTTTTATAATAATTATAATAATAAAATAATTATGATAATATATACGATTTATATAACGCTTTTCTAGGTACTCAAAGTCGCTGTACAATGCAGATAAAAACAACTTTATTAGAACAAACTAGTTAAAAGGTTAAAACTATAAAAGAAAGGTAAACAAAAGGGAGGGGCAGGGTTGGGGTAGGCCTGTCCCCGACTAAGGATTTGTTTAGTCGACTCTAATTGGCGACTAATTGCCAATAGTCGACTGGCAGTCGACTAATAAAAAAAATACAATTTATTTCAAAGGGCCAAGTCTACACAGTTTGTTTTGTCTCCAGCAGAGTTTCTAGTGTCTCTATCTCTCTCTGGAAGAGGTTGCACATGAACTCTGCAGCCGCACTGAGGCGCTCCAACACAAACAATACCAATACAAAGACGAGGAATAAGAAGAATAAAGTGGAAGTTACGTGTGGTTGCAGGTGTAGACTTGGCCAAAAAACAATTAAAAACATTTTTGGCCCTTAAAAAAAAAAAAAAAACGTTTTTTTTTTCGTTTTTTTTCGACTAGAGTCGACTAAGAGACACTTAGTCGACTCGGACCCCCCGCGACTAACCAGTCGACTAGTCGACTTAGTCGAGGTCAGGCCTAGGTTGGGGTTTTAGGGAATGCGAGTCTGAAAAGGTGGGTTTTGAGTGTGGTTTGGGCAGCTCTGATGTGAGCTGGGAGTGAGTTCCACAGTGAGGGGGCGGCTGCCGAGAAGGCCCTGTCACCCCAGGTTTGCTTATTTGTCCTGAGGGTGTCCAGGAGGTTGGCATCACCCGACCAGAGGGAGCGCGAGGGGACGTGGCGTTTGATGAGTCCAGAGATGTAGCGGGGGGCCTGGTTGTTGAGGGCTTTGTAGGTAATAAACAATAATAATAATACTAAATAATAAAAAAACGGAAAACGTCTCCTTCAATTCACATCACAAATTTACAGATGTAAAAGAGTGGGTGGAATAGTTGTTTCTACAAGCTCCCAATGTTTTGCACTTTCTAAAATAGTCATGAGAGCAGAGAATAGTGAAGGGAAAAAATTTAAACTAAATTTGTCAAATAACAAGGTACAATGTCAGATACACATAAGGCACATGGTCAAAATAGAAATAAGTGATAAGTGATAAGGATGGAGGATGGAGTTTGGGCGGAAATTCCCTACTTTGTTTGTTGATTCTGCGTGAGAAGTGCAAGGCATCTTTTTGCCACCTCCCAAATACCATAACATGCTTTAAAAGGAAGGCCTCAAGGAAACATTGTATTCGACACTGAAAATGCTGTTCTCACTATTCTCCGGCCTAGTCACACTGCTGATGAGACAATAACTTTGTTGATTTGAATATTAAAGGTGTGTCAGTGAAACTCTTCAAGCTTCCAGTGTGACAGGAATTTACATTTAAGATTATTATCAAGTTGACACTCCGCCTTCCACAAAGCAATGAATGTCTTACACCAGAACATTGCAGCGCTATTTGTGATGTGTTGTGAGCTTGTAGATCAGGCATTACAGTAACAAGACTAGTTTACTGGTAGAGCATGCACGCATATTGTGTGTGTGTGTGTGTGTGTGTGTGTGTGTGTGTGTGTGTGTGTGTGCGTGTGCGTGTGCATGCGTGCGTGCGTGCGTGCGTGCGTGCGTGCGTGCGTGCGTGCGTGCGTGCGTGTGTAACAGATAAATGCCATGAGACA
This sequence comes from Gymnoscopelus braueri, assembly GCF_963280865.1. Lineage (NCBI taxonomy): Eukaryota > Metazoa > Chordata > Actinopteri > Myctophiformes > Myctophidae > Gymnoscopelus > Gymnoscopelus braueri. The sequence goes on from NC_137616.1 coordinate 11,795,018, forward strand.
ATCACTAGTATATTACTACTGTACCAACCAGAAAATCAATGAAGCCAACTAAAATGTACTTTAAAAGAACTTTCAACAAGCACAAAAAAAGAACTGTGCATCCCTTAAGTTAGTCCACTTGTTCTCTGTAAACTTTCACAACAACACGATAGCTACTGTACACGTAGAGCTTAAAAAGCCACCTGACAAACTGAGCTGTGATTACCCTGATCAGCTTAAATACTTAGGTGTGTGTGTGTGTGTGTGTGTGTGTGTGTGTGTGTGTGTGTGTGTGTGTGTGTGTGTGTGTGTGTGTGTGTGTGTGTGTGTGTGTGTGTGTGTGCGTGTGTGTGTGTGTTGATGCACTTAACCATAACCATCTGTGCATGCTGAAGGAGGGGAGAGGTAAACCCCCAATCCATCTTATCTCCTTCAGCTCTTCAGTGTCACAAGCTCTGTTACTGTAGGTGACAAGGACACTCGGCAGGTTTGAAAAGCCTGAAGAAAGAAGGAATATTTTAGTGAATTATAAAATGGCATTTCTCGAAACTGGACCCTTATTCAAGGAGGCTGGGTGGACATTTTAGAGCACTCAACTTTTTTCAACCAGGTAATGAACAAGACTCAACCCTTGACAGGCTAACAAGTAGCACCACCTATGGACAGACCAGTGTTAAGACTTTCTCTGCTTTCAAAGGCTTTGGGTTTGTTTCCGCCTTCTTATCTCTTCAATTCAGAGATATATAAACTTTCTTACTGACATAACATTTGAATCTAAAAATGGGCTGTTCCCCATCAAAGGGAAAGTTGTTTGGAGGGGCCCCAGAAGCCCCAGGGTTTCTAGAGGCCCTGCTCGATGAACCAACGCAGGATAATGCAGATTTCAAACTTGTTGAGGTAGCAGACTGCTCTAAGATCGATGAGGGAGAAAACGAGCTGTTGCCTGCCGGAGATCAAAATGTTGCAACAGTCGAATTCTCCATGCCACCCCCTGACACGGTCACAATCCCAGAAGGGGGTGCCAAAGACATTGAGGTGAACATGATGCCACCAGAAGCGGAGATAAACAGCGACCCAATGGATAAGGTGAAAAATGTGGAGAAGAGAAGGAAAAATAAAGGCCTAGAGAAAGGCAAGCGGAAAGAAAAGCGGACACATGCCTCGTTCATCCAGGGGAAGGTGGACCTGCCGCCACACATGGTGAGAGCCCACCAGGCAGCCTATGCTTACTTAAACCCCAAAATATCAAAATATGAGGCCTTGCTGGGTCTGCTGGATCAGGCAGCCCAGACACACATATCCTCACAGCCCATGATGAAAGCTCTGGTGTTGCACTTTGAAGAGGTCAACCAGGCCATGGAGGAGATGGCTGAGGAAGGGGAGCTGATGCTGAAAGAGCATGGAGACTACATGGGCTGGCCTTCTGGGATGAATGGCCGTACCATTATGCCCTCCAAGGGCATCATCAACTCCTCCAAACCTCCTCCAGACTTGTTACAGCAGATGCTCCAGCATTCAATCGAAAGCTTGAGACACTTGGGAGAGTCAGCTCAAGGGCTTGGAGACACCACCCTGGAGGAGGCCGTGGAGCATTTTTCCTCCCTTGCCAAGCTGCTGACTGACAAGCTGCATGCCAAACAAGCAGCTGAGCAACGTTTGGGCCAAGTGCTGTTACGTGTGGAGAATGCTGCCATGAGGAAATTCAACCCTGAGGATATATCCTTGCACAGTGAGGATAGTGGCATTGGGGGAGAGAACGAGTCCCTCGCTGGCTTTGAGAGACACAGGCGCCATCGTGGGAGCGCTGGATCAGCAAGTTGTGGGTCCAGGTGTAGTATCCGCCTCGCTCTTGACACTGCTGCCAATAACTTCCCCAACCAGGCAGGCCTTAATGAAGATGATGAGGAGGAGGAAGACGAAGAGGAGGAAGATGAGGAGGAGGATGAAGATGAAGAGGACGGAGAGGAGGAAGGTGCAAGGTTCGGGAGGGAGAGGTCCAATTCTTCCCCACCAGATCCCAGCCGACCTCAAGCCCTTCACATGAACTCTGAATGCATGCAAGGTGACCAGGCAAGACGACCTGTGACTGCTGCTCCCTCAGCCAGACCTGGAGTCTTACTGACCACCAGACGTGCAGATGCGCTTCTAGAGCTGCAGAAGAGCCAGAAGGGCCTGGACCAACAAATAAGTCAGATGGATGAAAGGTGGGGAGACAAGGAAACTTCAGGGGCACACTACAGTGTTTATCAGGATGGGCTGAGACGTTCTTTAAGCATTTGCGGAGGTTCCAGTTCCTTACCCCCACTAGAGCCCCATCCTCCTGGACACAACTCCGTCAGGAAGCTGATAAATACCTTTAGCCATGGCGTTGATGGCAGGCCAGGCCAGAGCCTTGTGAACACACCGCCTCACATCAGGAGGCCAAGACGCAGTGGAACCTTGCTTCTACCTGATATAGGAAATGGAAACAGAACATTGATCACCAATGGAAACAACAACAACAACAGCTGGCCAGATGGACGCAATGATCTGGATGTAGACAGCCTTCCTCCTCCTCCCCTGGAGGTTCTGATGGATAACTCCTTCAGCACAGTAGAAAACTCGGAAGATGATTTAGAGTCACATGAGTATTTGGATCGGGGTCGTCCTGTAATAAACAAAAGGACTGGAGCGTCCCAGCGCCTTAGGGCTTCTGTGCGGAACGTGACGTTGCTGCCAAACCGAGCCAGTGTGAGGCAAAGGTCAACAGGTGTGCACCCAGTCAGGCAGAATGCGGTGGTGGGATCCCACCCTGGACAGGACTTCGAGCAGCAACTAGAAACCGGGCTTGACCCTGAAAGAGAAAAGGTCTCCGCCCTCTACCAACAGGCACGCAAGATCATCCACCTGTGCAACGTGGCAGAGTCCCCGGTTTGGGAAAATCAAGCAGATAAGTTCAGACCATCTTCACCTCTTCAAGCAGAACTGTGCTCAAGGCAGGGAATCACTGATCATTGTGAGGCAGAGACGCCACCCCGCAGCATGCCCGTGATGGCACCTCCTGTCTCTAGAGTCCGCCTGCCACCTTCGTGTCCCACTTCCGTGCACCAGCGATACCCCTGCCCACCTGCGTACAGGGCCCAGCCTGCGTCAGGGCCTCCAACTAGGCCCGCATCAAGGTCGTCCTCGCGGGACAGACAGAATAGTGCTGAAGAGATCATCCCCTCTGTGTCGTTCGGTGATGCCCGATCTGTCTTCTGTCAAAATGGGCCACAAAGCTCACAGGTGCAGACCTCCCCGGGCAGACTACCCATACGTGGGACAGAGTCCTCTGCCCGTCGCATCCAATCAGAAAGGAGGTCTCCTATGAACTTTCAAAATGATGGCACATCACTCACACATGCCAAGGAAAAGGATCCTGGTAACCTATAGGTGAGTATATGCCCCCCCACCTCAGCTCCCGCCACACACACGCACGCAGTCACGCACACACACACACGCACACACACACACACACCAAAATTGCACAAATGTACTAGAAGAGGAGGCATAAGAGCGGTAGGACTTAAATAATGGTTTATTTATTGTTTTGCTTTGGTCAAGTCAATGGGTTTGAACACCAAACAGATGGCTCTTTATTACATCCGTGACATCAACATGTCTTGCCACCTGCACACCTGGCAGAAGCTCAAGTCGCGACACGGTACCACGCATAGCTTATCTGATTTCATACAAGATCAGCAGCTAGTACAGTAAATGTTGGCAAATACCAGGAAGTGAGGATTCCAGTATACAGTAGATGTTTGCTATGAATAAATGTTAATAAAACATTAAACATATTAATTGACTAGGCCTGGGTCCGAATTCAGAAAACTGAAATATTCTACAATAATTTCATAATCTGAATACCAATCAGATACATTACATAACATAAGGGAACACGTTTATTTAAGAAAATGATTTTGATGCTTTTCACTGTTGTACGGACAGCAGTTGAAACGCAGTCACTGATTGGCCCGATCATTTTCTGATTTCTCATACTCGCTCCCTATGGGCCGAAGTCCAGACTGATACCGGAACGTGAGAGTGAATCCACGTTATCAGTCTGGCCAATGTCAGGCTAGTATTTGAGTAGTTACATTAGCTGTATAGTTCTTTCCAACCACTTTAACCTGGCGTCCCTATTTTGGACATGTCATATGGGGGGGGGGGGGAATAGCAGATCTACAAGCTCCCAACATGTCACAATGCATTGTGAGCTTATAAATCTGCTTACTGTAAGTGGTTAGACTCTCAAGTTTCATACAAACTTACAGTCAATGCACAGTTATTCTTACCAGCTCAACTGGCCCTGGAGAAGCTGCCTGGCTTAAACTGGAGTAGATTACCCAGCCAACCCCCACGCCACTATTACTGTACCTGACCTACAATTAGCAGTAGACTCTTCACATGATAAACCTATACTCAGCTCCTCCTCCCCTTTCTCCTTCTGCTTTCCTGTAGGCCAAGTTGTCCCTGACAATGGGAGAAGATCACCAGTCACTTCCGAGTGATGTGGTTTAAAGAAGCATAGAAAGGGGATTATGGATTAGCGAAGACTCACAGGCTTTTCCCTTTTCTTTTTCACAGAAGAGAACCGTGTCCTAAATACTATTATACACTACTACACAGTAAAATCCTCAGTGTTCCATCATTTGACGCTGCAGTGTGTACAAATAATAGCCTACATTAGTACACTCTCTGAGTTACAATACCTGTGTATTGTCCAACATTATTCTGTGACCTATTTTTGTGTGCATTAATAATTAATAATTCCTTATCTAATAAAGATAAGGAAAACTTTATTGTCCATTAAATTTAACATAAAATGGAAATTTGCCTTTGGCACATTGGCAGCCAGTATACAAACAACACATATGTGAATAAAATGTCAAATGTATCTTTAATTGTTATTTGTAATATTCAGGCTCTGTCAATTACTTAAACACTGAATTGAACACTGAATATATTGCATGTGCTATACTGAATTCTGTATTCCTTTAAGATGAATTTGTTACATGCAATAAGTAATAAGTAGCCTTTTTATTGTGTTTTTGTATCCACAATGTTTGTATTAGCTCACTGTGTTTGTTAAATGTATTTTTTACCTCAACTGTGTCCCAATAAAAATGACAAAGATCCCCAAAACAAAACCAGTTTTCTTGTGTATTTTAGAAAAGAACATCAAACAAATATTGCAGCGAAAGTTAATACATTAACAGTTATTTCTTTGCACAAAGAAAAGGAGAAAATTAACCCACTGCATATTTATGACATCTTGCACACAGTCGAAACTACCATGCCACAATGGTGCTTTTATAAAAATCTTCATCAAACATTATTTACGCAACTGCCTGGATGTAATGGGCCTAGAAAGAATGAAGCTGGACAAACATGGTGTCCCAGAAATGTTTTTGTGTCTGTCTGAGAATAAAGTGGTTCTCAAACAGACCAGTCCAGGTGTGCTTGGGATTTTGTGACAACCACTCATTATTATTATTGCTTGGCTACAACTATTAAAATGTATTTAGTTAGTTAGTTAGTTATTTTACTTTATCAGTAATTAGAATCCCAATAGATAGGAAAGTGTACCCCATAGAAGAAACTTTTATTACTTTTTATTTGGCATTACAAACATAAAAATAAAAGTAATAAGAGTGATAATAGATGATGGTATTTTGCATGGATATGAATACAGGCGTGCCTTGAGATTTTGACTTGCCCTTTGGTGTTCCTTGGGTTTGAAAATGTTGTGCCAGAGAGGGTGTAAATGCAGAATTAAATGATAGCATTGTTGAAAAGCTGGGGATGGTGGGAGCATTGCCCTCTTAAACGCTGCATTGTCTGCCATCTTTATGCTGGTTCTATTCTGGGAGATGACATCAGGTGATTGCTGCCACACATAATTCATCAAGATGCACAGTGTTAAGTGTTCCGTTCCCTGTGCAGCATGATGTGTGACATATGAAAATGGGGCCAATCATACTAAAAAATACATTTATTCATAGAAACATTAAAAGGTTAAATAAAGGTTAAATAAAGGTTTGATTGATGAATCGAATATTTTATTAGACAAAAATGCAAAACAGCACGAGTACAGTCAAACACTTGGTCTAAAAGGATAACACCAAAAAAGTCTCTGCGGTCTTTGTTTCCATTGGGGTCCTATGAATTCAATTCATCAACATATAAAAAATAACACCAAATATCATCACAAAACGGGGGCACGGTGGCACAGTCGGTAGTGCTGTCGCCTCACTAGAAGGTCCTGGGTTCGATTCCCGCAGGGGACGCTGTAGGCACTGGGGGTGTGTTCTCTCCTCCCCGTCATCAGTGCCCATACCCTAGGTGGGGTTGGCGAAAGGGCCTTTCTGTGTGGAGTTTGCATGTTCTCCCCGTGTCTCCTAGGGTAGGTATACCCTCACAAAAACATGCAGTAATCCTGGTCACTATACTGCCTCCCCTGGCCAGCCGGGGCGCCTGATGGAGGGGAAGGGAACTGGTTGGAATAACGTGTTCCTTCCACGCGCTGCGTCCAACCAGGGAAACTCTCCCCTGTCAGGTGACAAGAAGGTCAGTTGGCTCTCATGCATTGAAGGAGGCATGAGCTCGACCCTGGCCTCCCTAGGTTGGCAGAGGGAAGGTAGTGCCCAGGATTACATAGACAATTGGCACTGGGTGTAAAAAATAGGGTTACAAAATCGTGGGATAAAAATTTAAGTAAAAAAAAATATATATATCATCACAAATATAAAACACTACACAGAGTAGGAAAGGGGGGGAGAGGGGGGGTTGGTCACCTGTCTAAGAGAGAGGTGATAATTACCTCCCCCTTTGGCCTCCTGAAAGGTGAATTTTCATTACACGTTACATTACACATTACATTTGATTTTGATAAGCACCAGATGATGCTGTATGTTAACAGCATTATAGCTGTGGAATCGACCTTGTGCAAACAACAGAGGAGCATAGTCTACTGTACATGTGGCTCCCAAACTTTTTTGCTCAAGACCCAAAAGAGAAATTAGGCGTTTACCCGGGACCCAAACTAGCAAAAAATAGCCGATCTACAAGCTCACAACGCGTTGCTTTGGGGCGCGTTGCGAGCTTGTAGGTCTTCTATTTGTTTTCTAATTTATGGAATTTCATAAAAAAAACAATCTTCATTTATTCATGAAATTCTTTTGGAAAATTATTGAATTTGTTTTTAATTCATGAAGATTTTTTTTAAATGTTTTTTTTAAATATAAGAAACAAAAAATAAAGGGATATTTACTCGCAACCCATAAAAATGGTCTGCGACCCACAAATGGGTCCTGACCCAGTGTTTGGGAACCAGTGGTCTACATGCTGCGCTTGAGCAAATATCGTCTCGTTCGTGACAGACCTGTTTTACAGTGCAACGCTGCCACCTGGCGGCGAAATGGATGTGCCTCCGCATTTACAGCCAGGAAATGATCATAGCAGGAAAGTCAACGGTTGGAGTTGGAGGGATGTCTAGTCCAGTAGTTGAAGTAGTTCTCACACTTTTTCGTGCCAAGGACCCTCAAATTGATATGTATTTGGCTGCGGACCGCCATCTCAGTAATATTTTGTGCCAGGGACATCCAGAAGCAAAGATTTGAGTTAAAAGTGTTTGCTTAAAAATATATATATATATAAAGATTTGCACAAATTGTAAAAAAAATAATAAAAAATCATAGCTGCATGAAGTGACGCGCTGTGAGCTTGCATATCTGCTATTTTTGAATAGCCAAAGTAAAAAATATGGTTAAAGTGGTTAAAATGATTGTGACGCTATATTAACAGATAACCCACTTTGCTGGGGACCCCCTGGTACCCCCTCAAGGACCCCTGGGCCTGGGGGTCCCCGGCGGACCCCACATGGAGAACCAATGGTCTAGTCTACAGTAGTTGTAGCCTATTTCTACAACAATTTAAACGAAATTACTGACGTAATGTGTTTATTTCTGTCAAGGTTTCTAAAATCGTATATTATATTAAAGTTGCAGTAAGTGATTTTCTTGTGTTAATATTTAGTGTCAAATAGCTCTATATTGTGATGGTAATCATTGCTATAAAACAAAATTGAAACCTGAACATTATAACATTGAAGTTGATGAATGGGTACTCTCCCCTGATTTTTGATCTGAACTGAAAATTGCCAACCAGCCTGAAAATGTATTTTCTGTAAAGAGCTGGGTGAGATGGGGAGGGAGACCCCCATTACTGAACACAATAGCAATGAAAATGGAACTGGAACAGGAAACAGCTAGGTAGTGGTTCGCAACCTGTGGGTCGGGACCCCCAGGGGGATCCCCACATGATTTTGGGGGGGTCCCCAGATGACAGTGAAGTGACAATTTAAGGACTTTTAATACCTGAAAAAAATAATCAAATAATATAAGAGGCATAAATTGTGACAATAGTCGATCTACAAGCTCACAACACCTCGCAACGCAAGGTGTTGTCGACCCACAGGTTGCGAACCACTACCTAGCTGTTTCCTGTTCCAGTTCATTTTCATTGCTATTGTGTTTGTTCAGTAATGGGGTTCTCCCTCCCCATCTCGCGAGGTGTTGTGAGCTTGCAGATCTGCTATTTTCACAATATGTATCTGTGGAACCGAGTCAAAAAAATGTAATCGTGTAATCTCGACTCGTACAATTCCAAGTGCTTGTCAGAGTGGGGGGTCCCCAGTTCAAATATATATTATTTTGGGGGGTCACAGCCTGAAAATGTTGAGAACCACTGGCCTATGTGATAATGTGACACCTTCTGGAATCCCGGGACTACAGTTATGCACAGGGCCTATTTGTGTTGTTTTACTTTCTAGCTTTCTAGTAACATTATATTGCGTGTCTTTGTTGTAGTGGCAGCGGTGGCAGCGGCAGCGGTGGCCAGTGGCAGCGGTGGCCTAGTGGTTAGAGGGGCGGCCTTGATACCGGAAGGTCCCTAGTTCGATTCCCCAATTCATCACATCAATCATGAATCACCGCTGAATAGCCCTTGAGCAAGGCTTCCATGCAGGGTCTGGCTGTAAATAAGTTTCGCACTTAGTCCAACACCCTGGGTAAACAACAAACTTTGCTTTGCTTTGCTTTGCTTTGCTTTGTAGTTAGACTTTACTTTACAGCTGTCAACTTACTTTATAGTAATGTTGTAGTTTGTTTCCGGGGTTTCTTGTTTAGGCTATAGCTGTAAGCAGAGCCTTCTATTAGAGAGTTGCGCCAATGAGGGGTCAGAAACAGCGTTGGTCACGTGGTTCATGTAGCTGGAGCCGTCGACTTCAATGCATTCCATGAACTTCCGGTTTAGGGATTTGTCACTATTCGCCAATGTATTTGTATGTAGAAGACCTGGCCCGAAGAAGTGAACGGAGTTGGCGTAACTCTCTAATAGATGGCACTGGCTGTAAGCCTAACTCTCCTGTTCATTTTCCCCTCCAGCCAATCCTATGCTAATTGTTGATGTTGTTCACCTGTGTCTTAGCTCCAGCCAATCCTGTACTAATTGTCAGTGATATTAACCTATGTCCTGTTAGCCATGTGTGTATTTAACTCCCCAGTTTTCACTGTTCCCTGCTAGATCCTACACAAGTTTGTTTGTTCTTACCATGTGTTTTTTCTTGTCTTGGTGTGCTCTTGTGTAAAAGGTCAAAGTTCAAAGTCGTGAGCAAGGTCATTATGAAAAGACAGAAGATGTGGAAATGTACGCCTCCATCCTCCAGCCATGAGTCCGTGACCCAGAAATTGATTGCGTTCTACCATGTTCCAACTTCCAAGTCATAACTTTCTACCCAAGGAGACGAGAGAGAAAGAGAGTATGACACAGGTAAATTGGAACGAGGACACATCAAGTGCATCCTTTGCAGATATTAGAAACTATACAGTCTTTCTCTTCCTGGACAGTAAGCATGCTGAAAAGCCATTGTACCTTATGTTTTTCTTTCTTAGTTTTTTGTTTTTTTTTCAGAAAAGGGATATAATGCTTATAATGAGCATTAGTGAGGACCAATTATATGAAGATAGGTGCTAGATCATATCAGTGAAGTGCTCCTTTAAGAATATATTTAATAAACATTAGCGTCAAATCTAAATAATTAGAGTTGACTGTAACGGTATCAACAAGGTGCTTAACAAACTTGTTATAGAATTCTATGTCAACGTTTGTGCTTTAAATAGGCATGTCGGAGATGCAATTAGCCCAGTCCAGCACAATTCCTCTCTTTGCATTCTCGCTCACAGATTTACAATATGACAGGTACAATGACCAAATATAATGGCTGGAAGGTGAGATTAGATTTTTCAAGTCTGTGGATGGTGTGCACAGATGTGATATGCATGTGATTAATTAATGGTATGGGAGCTATAAATATTGACAGCCGTGTGTAATGGTCACAGCGACTCACATGACAGCTGTTTCTCTATCCAGAATAGTGCAGCCGTGCTGTTGAAGATGAGGCCAGTTCCACAATGATTGAGGTATATAAGACCAGAAGTAGGCAAACATGCATAAATCTGACAAAAATGTGTTATTGTGTTTGCATATTTATGTTCTTGTGTACTGTGTACACTGTTTTATCAAGCATTTGTATGACCTGGGTTTTCATCCTTTTCACATGGTTCTCATTTACAAAGATCCTCCATAATTAGATGTTGGCTGAATTAACCTTGTGTCACCAGGCTTTCCAGGCTGAATATTAAACTTAACCATTATTAATTAACTATCCCAAAATGTCACTATTGATCGCTGCCTCTTCTTTGTCACTAAAGCCTAATTTATATGTGACATCGCATTTTTCACTTGTATTTAACTTGAGTTATTTTAAGTATAATTTAGGCTTAATACTGGTACTCCTAACTGGAAGTAAAGGCTGTGAGAAGAAGAGAAGATGTATTGATGCCCTTACTAGATGTCCTCTGTGGTGCATTTTCACGAGCTGTTAGATCAATATATATAGATATTTGTATTTGTAATCTGTCATTCATAGTGTAGTAATTATCAGTAGATCATGAATTGACCATTCACCTCAATGCTCTCTGTTTGTTTCAGCAGTAGGCCAAGTGATTAGAGGAATTCTTCCATGAGGTTATAGGGTCTATCCATAGAGTTATAATATATCGGTCTATCCCCATGGCCATCATTAGTCTTATGTGCTGTGAATTTCCCTTTTTGCTCATTGTAATGTTTGATGTTGGCTAACGTCATTATGAATGTGTAATTCCACATTTTGTGTATCCCCATTGTTGATGGAATCATCTTACGTTTGAGGAGTTTGACTTTGAATTGGGCTATGCAGGGTTAATTAGTGGAAACCTTATTCCGCAATATCATATATACTGCCCTTCAAAGCCAAAGTGCAGTATCTACGTTTTTGGATGCAGACTTATTTATTTTTCTCAAAGGTCAAATCAGCCTTTCATGAACACCTCACAAACAGATATACAATTAGTGCAATATAACATCCATACTGACCAACTGGCCAACTGAAACACTTGAAAGTATTTATTTTAATCAGTTTAAGTAGTTTAAAGGATTTTAAGGATTATAAGTGGAATATTTCAACAGTTTTTGGACAATTTCGTCAGGGGTCACAACCTCGACAGCACCTCCTTAAAAAGCCTCCCGTTCGTCTTGATTTCCCCATCTGTTTTAGTAGAGGACAAAGATTAACGAGCTCCTTTGTTGTGCGTAGTGCTGTAAATCCTAATACCTGGCAAGGCTGTGAGATGAAAAAGAGAAGAGAAGCACACAGACATGCTGTACTTCATGAAGCTGTTAATTGAATCTGCACTAGAAATGTTCACCTACGTTAAACCCCAGCAGGCTGACATCACAGAACATCTCTGGCCTCGGACTGTGAAATGCACTGCTGGCCTTTACTGAAGTATTTAGAGAAATAAAATGGCAATAAGTAATACAAATGAATAAAGACAGTAGATGAAAGAAAAAATAAGATAAATTAAATATATATAAATTAAATAAGCTTAGGTACAAATCCACTTCTGTTCCCTAATATTCCTTCAGACATCACAGGTTTGAACACAAACAAATAAAATCTCCAACAAATGTTGCTTATGACTTTGCTGTAAATTAGAACAACAATAAGTACTATTTTCCTGTTTTGGGAACCAAATTTTAACATGCAAAAACAGAATAGTTATTACAGACAGCTTCAGTGACGTATTTTTGTACATGATTTATTATAAATAAAAAGGACAATATCTTCTCTGTTTTTAATACAACAAAGCAGAGCTTTACATATCTGTTTTGTATAATATTTAATATTTGGAAGAACAGCAGAGTTACTGCATGGTAGATAATTATCCTGTTTCACTGGACAGTATAGGACCAGCAGCTCAAGGACATGAATGTGATAGATTCTTTGTAAAAATTCAAACCATAAAAAAGGAGAGTTAATCACTGGCTACTGTACAGCGCTGACAAGCGGTAATGAGAAAACCAGGCATACAAATATACAGGAGGATTTACACATAACGAGTAGATCATTTATCACATCACTGCTGATTAGATTTTGTGGCTGTGTGCCAGTGTGTAATTGCAATTTTGATTGACTTGACATGGTTGTAGGACTCCTGTGGCCCATAAAACCACATAAAATGTCATTGTACTCGTTTGCAAGTATGTGGGGCATCAGTATTTTATTGTATTTTTGAAAGGAGAGAGAACAGCAGTCACAGATGTGTGTGTGTGTGTGTGTGTGTGTGTGTGTGTGTGTGTGTGTGTGTGTGTGTGTGTGTGCGTGTGCGTGTGTGTGCGTGTATGTGAGTTTTTCTTTTAATATAGTTTTGGGCATTCCAGAGAGTGTAGAGAGACAGGAGGGATGGGAGAGTGACATGCAGCAAACAGTCCAGCCGGCCTGGGAATCGAACCGGGGATTCGTTGTCATGCATTAGAGCCTATGTGGTATGCACCTTAACCATTTGGCCAGAGACAAGTCTGCTCAATCATTGAACAGAACTTTTCCAATCGCAAGTCAATATTTTCATAATTGAATTGCCTGCGGAGGTTGACAGTTGCTGAAACAATTTAGCTGTCTGTAGGCCTACTTTATGCAACACATTGTTTTCTGCTGCTGCAGTTGCAGTTATTGATATTAAATAGATTACACCAAATCTCTTCACCGAAAATAGAAGATCTACATGCTAGTAGCTTGTAGATCTGCTATCTTTGCAAAATTTTCGCCTATTTCCCACTATTATGGGACGCTTGATGTGGTCAACTGTTCAATTACTGTATGTCATGTGTTTGGATGTCAGGTCAACATCACTGTCCCTGACTACTGCTTTGGCAGATGCTATTCATCAACGCTTCCATAAACATACAGCATGACACGCATCTATGTCCCGTCAACAACTTGTCCTGCCAGAGTGTCCTCGATGCAAAATACTAAACTCCCTGCTGTCTTGTACATCACTCGGGATGAGAGCCCTGCACTGTGAAGTGCGCTCAGCACCATCGCCTGACAGTCGCTGGCTGTGACAGGCGTTAATGAATCAATGGAGACACGTCAAGCAACGGCTCTACAGACGAAACGTGCACCATAAGTGCCTGAAGAGAGGGAGGGACGGGGAATATTTCAAGTTTCTGCTCTGAGAATTTAGGTCACTTCCTTGTATATTTAAAGGGAGAGACAGGGAGGGTCCATCCTCTTGAAAGATGTCATCACAGAGAATAATTTCTGGTGTGATGATTGTGCTGAAGTTTTTTCCTCATCAAAAGGCACTTAGGCTGTGTTATAGCATTTTAGCAATTGCCACATGTCATATGACGGAGCCCGTCAAGTGCGCAAATGTGCATAAAATGTGGTTTCTGTTTGTGTCTGACATCAGTAGCTGCATGTTGTCCGTCCGCCCACCGCCCACCCATTTGCCAATTTTAATATAAGATTAGGGACATCATGAGGGACAAGAAAGGGACAAGAAAGGAGATATGTGTTTGCGCAATGAGGCTGTGACATTTAATTGAGGTCTTGACTCAAATGTGAACTCATGTCATCACAAGTATACGTGGTATAGGCCTTATTCCACTGATTTTCTATAGAGCAAATCTGACATTCAATCACAGCAATTAAATTAATGGATATGGATGCATGTGTGAATGAAAGCTGCACATGCATTTTCTCACAGTTACACCAGTGCACCCCAAAAACAAGTTACGAAATTTCACCAGATATATGCAGCTTTTAACTTCAATAGCTCCATTTGGAAAGGTATCACTCTAATAATGATGTACCAGGGGTGAATTAGGTAATTGTTCAATATTCTGATTACATTAATTGTTGCATGCCAAATTCCACCTGCAACTCATGCAAGACCAATAATTAAGAAGCCGTATGAGCAACATTAGAGAAGTAACGGATTAATAAAACAGGAAAAGGAGCAGTTGCTTAACAGCGTTTCAACACAGCTCTACAGTATAACATGAAGGAAACAAACTGAGTCAATATCCAGCATATCAATTAAGCTTGGAATGACAGCTAAGAGGGTGCTTGCTAAGGCCTGAGCCAAAAAAACATACCCAACATCAAATAACTTACACAGGGAGGTTTTGCATTACTGTCACCCACAACAAAGGGCTAAGCATGTAACGGGTTGACTCGTGATTGAATTTGACCATGTTAATCATGGGCAGAATGTAATTATGGTAATTAGGGTTTGCTTTCAAACGCAAGCCTGCAGGCGTTTCCTGAAATGGTGCCTCTGCCAGTTATTGTGCAAACCATATAGGGCATAGCAGTGGCGGCCATTTTCTGGTTCCACTCCAAAATAGTCAATGCATTTTTCCCATTGAGATTTCTCAAAATATTTATATCAATTATTTTAAGCCATCCAGGGTCCTGGTGAATCATGACCATAAAACGTTTGATTCTGTGAAAAAAAACTTTTTTGAAAACGGCAAAACAAAGGGTATTCATTCAATATAGTATATTATATATTATGGTCATGATTCACCAGGACCCTGGATGGCTTGATTATATGCTTAAATGAATTGATATAAATATTTTTGGAAATCTCAATGGAAAAAATGCATTGACTATCTTGGAGTGGAACCAGAAAATGGCCGCCACTGCTATGCCCTATAGGCACAAATCTATTTATGATGTCAGGGGTGCAAATCCGTATCACGTCATCCCCTCAGTCTACCCTGACCATCCTGTCAGTCCATTAAAGGTTCAGCTTTATATGTGCTGATAATATGATCTGATTTGTGCTTGCATTTGACACAGTGAATTCCACAGCTGATTAGGAGTATTGTAGTTGTATTGTGTAATGCACAGAGTAAATGGCTAAGCACCACATATTGTAGTCTATTCTTTCCACAACTCAATGACTCATTGAGTTGATTTATTTAAAGTATAAATCATCCGCCCACCGGCCGATTGATTTTGATTCATAAATCATCAAATCAATCATAAAAAATAAAGTAGCCTATGAAAAGCTCAATGAGAAATGAAATTCATTAAAGGATTAATTTAGTGAATAAGGTGCTTGTAAAAGTATTTTAATCTGCATCCTTAAAAGAACTGAAAAACAGGTGAACCATCCCTCCCTAATAAAACATTTTTACAAAGAGATTTGGTGAAGAGGGAAAAAAGGTGGCGGCCGAGTACAGACCCCTGGGGGACCCCGGTTAGTATTGTAGTCTATATAGTCTTTAAGTTGTTGAATAGTACAAAAGGATAAATCCTGGATCCTGGATATTGGCTGGTATACAGTATATCAGAAATGTCTGATATTAGAAAAAATACTTATCTCTACCAGGCCAGAACAGCCGGGGTGTCGATTATGTTTTCACTCCTGTCCATCTGTGTCTTTGTCTGTTTGTCTATGTACAGCTAATCTCGGATACTGCTCCGCCGATCAGCATGAAACTTTGCACACACACTCCCAGTAGGCCAAGGAAGAACCTCTTTCAAATCAGACTCATAGCGGCACTTTAACAGGCCGCTTCACATTTGGCCTATAACTCTTGAACTGTAGGTGGTAGTGATGAGCGGGCCGACCCGTAACCCGCGGGCCGACCCGTAACCCGCGGGTCAACCCGCGGCGCGGGTGGTCGAGTCAGGATTTCAGAGGCAATTATGCGGGCTGCGGGTGAGTGGGTCAGCCGCTCTCACACGCAAAAAAAAATAAAAATATTTGCTTGTTTATTTAGCCCATGACAATGTGCTACTGTAGACATTTAAAGCGACTTTGGGTACTTAAAAGAGCGCTATATAAATCTGAGCTATTATGATGATGATTATCTTTTTTTTTCCACCGCGGGTCGCGGGGCGGGTTGAGCCATAGATTTATATATGGGTTCGCGGGGCGGGTAGAGGCAGGTTGGGTTCCGTGGCGGGGCGGGGCGGGTCATGAAAACACCCGACCCGCACATCACTAGTAGGTGGTACAATAAAAAAGAAATTCCCTGGATTCCTTGGATCATGACAGAACTCTCCATATAGGCCCATTTTGTGTTTTTCCGACCAAAACTCCATTCCGATTGGCTACGATTGATGTCCACATTTTGCGGGAGGGGCACATTTCGCTGAAATGTGCAACACATTCAGGAGCCTCTAAACAACGCAGAGCACACAAGTGATTTCACTTCAACCACAAATGTTACAAATGTCACTGTTTGTTGCAGAAATGTGAAAGTGATTTTTTTTTAAAAACACTATATGAACGCAACATCCAATCATACCCAAATTGGAGTAACATGTTGAGGGGCCTCTATCCAAAACAACTTTGACTTCTGCCCATAGGGGCTGCCTAACAGCTTCCTCGTATCCTGGCGGCTGCACCGCACGACTGACACAACCCTGGGTAGGCAACCAGGCCTTGCACAGATCTGCGCTCTGACGAATGCACTTTTCTACCAAGTAAGCGCCTCCCTTGCAGAGTTTGATGAAATATCATTATATTTCCATTTCAGTGAATAGGGTATTTATTCATACAAGTCTTCATAATGCACCATCGTTAAAACGCACTGGGACTGAGACTTGCGGCATATGAGGGCCGGATCTAGGCATGGGCAAGGGGGGGCAATGCCCCCCCAAATGCCCTGACTGCCCCCCCAAAAAAAATCTTGTGAAAGTTACATTTATGTCATGATATGAGATGTGAGCTTACCATAATCAAAATAATCCTTAATCATATTCCATCATGTATCATTGCACAATTCAAATAATCCTCTGCCCTGATTTTCCATGGGCAGTGTTGCCAGATATTACTACTCCTAAACAATAGGAAGCAGTTACACAAACAGCCGGAAAAAACTAAAAAAAACGCAAAAAAGAAATTCTGCGCCGCGCGAAGCCGCCCCCCCAGCATTTCTTAATGCCCCCCCAATTAATAATTTCTGTATCCGGCCCTGAAATGGACCAGGACTAAACTGCAGCTACCTAAACTTGTAATAACCGTCTGCTCAGGTACCCATCAGCCCCCACTGCATGTCGCAGGACCTTGCATGGCTCATCAGGCCTGATGAGCGAGAGGGGAGGAAAAACTAAAACAGGATTTATGCCGTGCAACTTGTCGCTTGACAGAAATAATGTGCAGTCAAATGAAAACGGGGACAGATAATTGAAAATGTTTTCGTCAAGTAATTTCTGTCACCAAATCATTGATTATAGCCTACTGGCCATTTTCAGCTGTTTTTGCCGAATGTCCGCTTATAATGACATCCTCACACTTGATGCCACAGCACTAGCACTAGCACAGCACAGCACAGCCATGGTATCCACTACTCTCATACATCATTTGCCCACAGTCTGCTCACAGGGACAGACGGGCCAAGTCGCTTTCATCATGTTCATTAAAGCGACCATTCAGCTTTAATGTATTAAGCTATGATAGACATTGCATATTGTTGCTGTCCAGCAGAATCCTCATACAGTATCTCCATAATGACTTATTATGTTATTAATGTCCTACTTCGTCATACTACAGTGTCACACAAAAGCAGCAAAACTAGTCGATCCACAAGCTCGCTCGAGCTTGTAGATCCGCTATCTTTGCTATTTTTGAATTTTTGAAAAGTTTTGAAGTGAAGCAATGGACCATCGTTTTTTTTTTTTACTTTTCCTGAAAATAACAGTTTTGGACAACTGTGCGATACATACTGTACGACAGCTGTCTGCGCCTCTGCGCCAAGGTCACCAGGACACCTGCTGTATCAGGCATATGGGTATCATTATTCGTACAAACAGAGACAGTAAATGTCAGGTGCCAGTGAATTGTGTTTCCTGTACAGCATGCTCTTGCACCTGTGGTAAAAGCACAGACCGGTTAATATTTCTGCACATGAACAAGTCTCTCCAAAAAGCTAGAACCCAGACAACTGAGACACTAATCTGTAATGTCCAAAATACTAATACACAGTGTGGAGGTGGTCTGTTGTACAGCTCAGGATTTCCACACTGACAGTGAAGCGGAGAATTATGTTTCAAAAAGCATGAAATCATGTAAGGAGCCATACACAGTTAAATCTGCTAATGTAATGAATTCAGACAATATAATTTCACAGGCTGAAAGTCCTTCCTTGCAGTCATCTTTTTCATCTTTTCATGTTGTCTGTGGTGGCAGTGGTTCTCAACTGCAATCCTCGGGGGGAATCGGGGGATCCAGATGGTTTGGTACTTGTAGTTCTATTGTAATACATTTGATTGCACTGACTTTGGTGTAGCATCTCGAGACTACATTAGTCACTGATTGGATGGCTAGACTGAAAAACTAATTTAAAAAAATGGAATGTTTCAAGTGAGCTGCTTTGATTTCTCAGACCTTCATCAGACATTTAAGTCTGCATGTCATTCATGTCTGACGAAGGTCGGAGACATCAAAGTGTCACTCACATTTAACTTCCTGCCAGAATAAAGTGTTTTTTTTTAGGCTAGAGAGCATGCTCTATCCCTCATGGATTGTACTAAAGCAGCTTCTCTACTCCGGGTTATTTGAGCACAAACGTTTTACAAAACTTGACCGGAAAAACAAGGATGTCACTCAGGCCCTGATTAACGCATGGGTTCACCAGGCCTGACCCGAGCCTCAAGGGGGCCCGGCGGCCCACAAGTGCCAATCAATCACGTGTGTGTGTGTGTGTGTGTGTGTGTGTGTGTGTGTGTGTGCGCGTGCGTGTGTGCGCGTGCGCCGCGCATAAAATAAAGCCGCTATCTATGGTGCTGAAACACTGTGACATATTTGCTTCCAAGGGTGTGTGTGCCGGGGAGGCTTAATGCATAACAAACTGGGGGTCCTTCAAATGAAAAAATAGAGAAAGGCCACGGGGCCACCAAAATCAGTAGGGTTGTTCCCCCTGGGGTGCACAGCAAATTCCATGGCAATCTAGCCAAGTGGTGGACAGATGGACATACTAATAAACATTGCCTTCCTTAGAGACTAAAAACGTATTTTATGTCAGTGGTTCCCAACCTCTTTTCTTAGGAGCCCCCCCTTCTTACATCTGACAAAAGCTGAGACAAAAGCTTAACACCCACCAGTACTGCAGTATTTGCAGGTCAAGACACTGCTACAGGAACCCAAATCTGGGTAAATCTAATATTTGGTGAGTAAATTATGGAGACCATCCACCACTCTGGACGTTATGTATTTCCTAATATACTACTGTAGATCTGCTGTGCTGCTTGTTGTTGTAGCACGTCTGGGGTAACTACATTAGGCAGGGGACCATAGCTATAAAATGACTTGAAGTTGGTTGCCACAAGACTGTGAGAAAAATAGTTCATAGTTAACCGTTTAGCCGTAAAGCGTTAGGAAGTGTAAGTGAGAATCTGTCAGCACTACAGCCTTAAACATGTACAGTTGTTAGTAGTATTTGGTGTATAAAGTACTTGAAGACCATACTTGAGTACAGATATCTTACTTGAAAGATATTTTACTCCAGTAAAACTCATTAGTCACCCATAAGAAAATCACTTGGATCACAGTGTTCACGCAGCTCACATTATGTACTTTCACCATTACGCCAAAGAAAGAATTATTCTTCTATTCATCCTCAATAGTGTCCTGGGATGAATGATGGTCTAACTCTGAAGAGCTTGTGCCCTTATCATCAGCGGGATGCTCAAAAACACAACAAAAAAATTATCTTCACCTCGACAGCCTGCTTTCACTTTTCTTCTCGCAAAGACGTTTCCATGGCAGGGACGGAGCGACCTAGCTGCATGCACAGAACACTGAAATATCTAATTCCTACACATGCCTGTGCACTATAAAGGACAGGCACAGAAATGATCCTTTCAAACATCAAAATGCCTAATAAGTCCTAATAAGTTATCATAATGGAATATGACCATTGTTGTGTCCTATATAGCAGTGGTTCCCAAACTGGGGGTCGGGACCAGGCACTGGGTTAGATATCAACTATACTGCACATGGCCAGCACGGAAGAAGTACTTCATCATGTGTGTCATGAGAGAAAAGGTGACAAGTTAATGTCAATGTGTCTCCCTGCACATTCAAACTGGTGGGTGTGAAGTGTAGGACGAATTAAGTTGTCTACCCACGGTCAGCCAGTAGGATGGAGATGCGCAGTGTCCAAGTAGGCCACTGCTATATCTCTTCAAATGTCTTTGGCCCATTTGATAGAAATCACTTCAAGAGTGCTGCTGATACACTCAAGACTTACCACTGAACTTGCCTGTCAGCCCCCCATATGCTGCAACCATATGCATTTCCAGTGCTGAACCTTGCATCAGTTTTGCAATGCAGCTGAGGAATGACTGTATGACATGCATCCCACCAGGATGCACAATTACATTATAGAGCTGTTCTGGCTGATTCCAGCATACATGCAAGGTGTCAACAAACGGCTCCATGTCAATCGTGAGGTGAATACTGTACATGTCAACCAGTGACCATATATATATATATACCTGCTGCCTGCTTGGACACTGGTTGGATGATAAGGTGCGAGAGAGACCTTGACCTGACCTTTAGCACATAGGCCAAAGACTGACCGGCAAGTAAAAATATAACATTAGAAATAGATTCTACACCTATGAACCCCCCCCCCCCCAGGTCCCCATATGAATCACCATAAGTTCACAGATTCACTCATACAACTACAATATAATTAGTTTTTATCATAATTTAGTACAATGGAACATCACCTTGGGATGGACACCATCTTTGATTTGGCAATAACTAATAACTGATGGTAAGTTCACTGATTCAGCCACATTCTTGGAACCCTACAACCACCTTTCTAGGTTGGACTTTACATATCATTTCCTAGATTATTTTGTATGTTCTTAAGCATGCCTAGAGGTACCGGAACCAATTGAAAAACCTTTTGTATTTTTTTTTTTTTTTTTTTTGGGGGGGGGGTTAAGTTGTATGTTTTCATATATTGACCCATGCAATTTTCGCATAGTGTTGCGAAAATAATAATAAATAAAATGCATGATAGCACCCATAAAGCTACTATTGCTGAAAGGCTATCACATATTTTCTAACTCTAGACATGCATACCTTGACAAAAATCACTATGAGCATTATTCCCCTCAGATGATAATGACCAACCCCCCTGGCTCATGGACTATTAGGCATATTGGAGATGATCCCAATTTCCAACACAGAGATATCCTCCTTTAAGTGTGTTATTGTTGCTCATAGAATTCCATACACCAGATAGGTTACAATGACCAATTTATAACTGGATATTCATAATCATTTGGAGTGATTCTGTGCACGTGATTAATTTGGAGCTATATGGACAGTTGTGTATAAATACCAGCCCAGGTCCACAAGTAAAACCAGAATCATCAGGCCATAATTGATAGCCTAATTTGTTTTATGTAGGCAACAGTGTAGTCACTGTATGACTGCACTGTCACTGTCATGTTGATGCATTTGATGGGGAGGGTTTTTAAATAAAAAAATAATTAAAAAAATATTACGATACAGTATGACATCATGACAATACCTATCGTCACATTTTAATATCACGATAGGCTATATCGTGGGACAATATATCGTGACACTCCTTTAGAGGGTTCATCTTTTTTTTTTTATCACTTGGGGAGGGTCATTGATAATTTTTTTGGGTCAAATGGAGGGTCATGGCATTTTAGATCAGGGCACATACATTTTCTCCAGGGGTACACTTCTTTAAAAATCAACCTGTCCCTAATGTAATTTGTATGCACATAAATACGTTTCTCCAAAAAGCTAGAACCCAGACAACTATAATGGGGTCTCATTTTTAAATTTAGGTTGGATCAGTTCATAACAGGTATGGAAGGTCGAGTGAGTGGAATTCCATTACTGTTGTGGACCCTTGGGGATGAGTCGAGGACATTTATGTAATAAGATGTGTTCACTTCAAATGTAATCATATATCTCACAAAACATCCTCCCATCATAGAGTCTCTCTGACCCGAACCTCCCTGATTTGTAACAAGGATAGTTCCGTAGCAATATGAGAGGATATGTCCACTTGAGACACACACTCACACACTCTCTCTTTCACACACACACACACACACACACACACACACACACACACACACACACACGCGCGCGCGCGTGCACGCACACGCACACGCAGCACCACCGTCTCCAGGAACAGCCCCCACTCACGCAGCCTCTAACCAAGCATCGTATAATTGCACAGGGTACAGCTACTGTAACAGCAGATGGAAGTGCTATGTCCCTTTAACCACTTTCAACCTAAAGTCTCTATTTAGTGTGGTTGAACTTGCCCTAACAGGGCAACCAGACTATAGTACTCTTCCCACTTTATTCCACTATCTTCAAGATAAACTTTATTTCAAACCGCTACTCCTCCCACAGTTTTTATCCCCCAATGTCGTGCCATATGTCAAAAAGACCGGCTTCACCGGGAATCGTGCGCTTGTATTTTGCTAAGAGATTGGTTGCATAGTTTAATATGATATTAATTTATTAGTGTATTAAATTCCCCCATCCACTTTAATGGGAAAATGAAAAAACTCTATTTCAAGTATTTTTTACTCAGAAACCGTAAGGGCTAGTGTTACAAGACTTCAAGGGAAGGTTCATAATTTAGTCCGAAACTATCAAAAAAAATATTACACCAGTCGGCCTCATGGTGGCGCTATAAAAGCCCCCTTTTACGTTTTGGCCTATAACTCTTGAACCGTAGGTCGTAAAAATTTTTATAAAAATTCCCTCGATTTCTTGGGTCAAGACGCAACTCCCCATATAGGCCACGCCCATTTGCGTCAGGATAGATTTTCCGCCATTTTGAATTTTCTTCAAAACACACTTCTAGCTCCTCCTCCCACATATTTTGTCCAAATTTCACACAAATCGGTACACATGATCTCTGGACCCATGCGATAAACCTATCCAAACGGCATTTTGATAGTCCTTACCGTTCGTCCGTAATTGGCTTCCAAAGTTAGTGGGAGGAGCCCGTTTTACCAAAAATACCAAAAATCACGAACGAAACGTCCAATCAATCCCAAATTTGAATCACATGTCGAGGGTGGTTTACTCAACAAATACCCAAAAGCATTTCCACTTTGACCCATAGGGGGCGCCACAACTGTGCAAAACGTAACCATTTGATGCAAAAACATGATTTTTGGGGGGATCACTCCTCTCAAATTGAAAAGCAGGTGATCTCAGGAGTGACATGACGATGTCATTGGCCCGCTACATTTGTGGGAGGGGCTTATTTATTTTAGTGGGAGGGGCCTATTTCTTCAAATCAAAACGCCATGTATCACGAACACAGGATCCAATCAGCACCAAATTCGAATGGCACGTCACGCGGCCTCCGACGGTATTCCTCCAAGCGTATTCCTCAAGTCCGGGCGGCGGCAACCTGCGACCGGCGTCGGCGCAACCACACTTTGCAATTGCCCTGAATTGCGACGCGTCTAGTTTTAGCATGTTTTCCACATATTTCAAAATTGTTAAAAATGTTTCCTTAATTTAATTAAATTTTTAATCTCTGGTACATACAACACCTTTTTAGACACAGTAACACAATCATTAGGCAGAGTAATTATAGATCTGATTACTGGGAACCCAGCTGTTCATCCACTCTGCAAACATTAGATCCATACGGTCTTCCCAATTCTGCCAGCTGTCTTTGCCATAAAAACTGAAAATCAATGCAGCTATGTGTGCTACAGATAACCAATATCAATATCAATGTAAAATCAAGTGTAATTGATGAATATACTGTATGTATGAATGAATGAATGAATTTTATTTGTATAGCGCTTTTCCAAACAAAGTTACAGTGCTTTACGTACATGATTAAAAACCGCAAACATCAGCAAGAGAAAGAATAAAATAAGAAAACATAAGAAAACATAAACAAAAACATTAAAAAAAAACATAAAATAGACGGCATTTAAAATCAGTCCAAAAAACAATCCTTAGGAAAAACACTTTATATACAAATGTGTTTTCAAAAGCGATTTAAAAGAGGACACTGACTCTGCTAACCTAAGGTCCGAGGGTAGGGCATTCCAGAGCAACGGTGCCCGGGCCGAAAAGGCCCGGTCCCCCCGTGTGACAAAGTGTGTTGTGGGAGGATCCAGGAGGGCCCAATCCGAGGATCTAAGCTGGCGAACTGGCTCATGAGGTTTTAGCATGTCCACAATGTAACTGGGGGCCAGTCCATGTAGGGCTTTAAAAGTGATCAATAAAATCTTAAAATCTATTCTGTAGCTCACGGGCAGCCAATGTAGGGCAGCCAGGATGGGTGTGATATGCTCTCTTTTTTTGTGTTGGTGAGTAACCTAGCAGCAGAATTTTGCACCATCTGGAGACGGGATCTAGTTTTTTTATTGATACCTGAGTAGAGGGAGTTACAGTAATCTAAGCGGGATGAAATAAAGGCATGTATGGTGGTTTCCAGGTCTGCAGTGGATATGAATGATTTTATCTTGGCAATGTTCCTAATCTGGTAGTAGCAGGACTGGACTACTCTTGTGACTTGAGTGTGAAATGAAATGGCTGGGTAAAAAATTACACCTAGGTTACGGGCAGTGAGGGTGATATTTGAAGCTAAAGTGCCAAGTTCAGAGTGGAAGGAGTGGGTGGAATTTGGGGGGCCAAATAAGATGATTTCAGATTTTGTTTCGTTGAGTTGTAAAAAATTCTGGGACATCCATTTTTTGATGTCCGAGAGACATTCAAGCAGGCGGGGTATATTTCCTGTGACACCAGTTTTTAAAGGTATGTACAGCTGTGTATCATCTGCGTAGCTATGAAAATGGATGCCATGGTGACGAATGATGTTGCCAATTGGCAACATGTAGATTGTGAACAGGAGGGGGCCCAGAATCGAGCCTTGTGGAACACCGCATTTAAAAGGAGCCCGTGATGAGGAGGCCTCCCCAATCACGACTGAAAAACTCCTGTCCGTTAGGTACGAGCGAAACCACTCCAAGGCTACATCATTTATGCCAACCAGGTCTTTCAGGCGTTTGATTAAAATTGAGTGATCGACAGTATCAAAAGCAGAGCTAAGGTCTAAAAGGAATAAAAGTGTACAGTCACCAGAGTCCGCATTAATTAAAAGATCATTAGTCACTTTTAAAAGTGCCATCTCTGTGCTGTGCAGTGCCCTGAAACCCGACTGAAATTTCTCAAAGACAGAATTAGAATTCATAAAAGTAGTGCGAGGACACGATTTTTTCTAAGATTTTCGATAAAAACGGCAATTTGGAAATGGGTCTAAAATTATTTAAAACAAGGGGGTCAAGTGATGGTTTTTTTAAAGCGGTTGGACCAGGGCATTTTTAAAATTTGAGGGAAATATGCCAGTGGACAATGTACAGTTCATAATGGCTACTATATGGGGGGCAACAGTCTGTATATTCTCCTTCAAAAATTTGGTGGGAATGATATCAAGGGGGCATGATGAGGATTTCATGTGTGTGATGATTTCCAAGAGTGTTGCTGTTGTGATTGGGTTGAATGAGGTGAATTGGGAGGGTGGCACCGGACAGTCACCAGGCACTGTTGTTTCAGCGGACAATTGCTGTCTAATTCCCTCTATTTTGTTGGTGAAATGTTGGAGGAACTCTTCGCATTTATCTGGGGAAGCTTCTTGGGGCTGACTGGGTTGACCGATTGGATTGCTTGGAACATTATCCTGGAGTTATGGGCGTGGGAGGCAATTAACTTGGAAAAATAGTCTTTTCTGGCATCCTTAACAGCTGACTGATATTTGTGCATCAGATCTCTGAGGTAGTTGTGTGAGGACATGAGTTGATATTTTTTCCATTTTCGTTCTGCCTTTCTGCATTGTGTTTTAATTTCCCTAGTCTGTTCATTTTGCCAAAGAATTGTCTTAGGCTTAGCATATTTGATTTTGAATGGGGCAATGGAATCAAGGATAAGAGTACATGTGCTGTTAAAATCATTGACTAGGTCATTAACTGAAAGTTGGGCTGGGGCAGTTGGAGGGGAAAGGCAGAGATGAGCTGTAAAAGCCTGTTGGAAGCGCTGGTTGGAATTTGGCTTAAAGGACCGTGAGCGGGAGGACATAGGTGGCTGAGGAGGAATAGAAGGGAGTAAGGTCTGGAAGAGCACGGCTTTATGATCTGAGGGGGGGAAGTCTACAACATCAAAATTGTTCAGGGAGACACCATGGGAAAGAACTAAATCTAAGGTATGTCCTTTTATATGAGTGGGACCCGTTATATGCTGTACCAAATTAAAAGATTCATACAGTGTAATAAAATCAGTCACTAAAGCCGATGACGGACAACAGACATGATAATTAAAATCACCTGAAATTATTATGCGGTCATACTGGCTCATGATAACAGATAAAAGCTCAGCGAATTCATCTAAAAAACCAGTGAGTTTAGGAGGCCTATAGATTAAAACACATAAAATGGGTGATTTACCTTTGAGTATGCCTTCTGCACATTCGATAAATCGTGATTCGTCCACGTCCCCCATTGCTGCTAAAGAGATTTTACCATACTTGCATTAAATAGTTTTTATCATAGCTTACCTGTCGTACTACCTGTACTTATTAACTCTATTTTTTAAATATCATTTCACAACTTGTACCTGTGTGTGTGAGTGAGTGACAAAACTACACTCTTGATTCTCTTGAAATCAATTTCAATTGGAAGTATTATATATTTTTTGGTATTTTTGTGTGTACTTGTAATCTGATTACATTCATTCCATCTGAGTCTCTCACGGATGACTGAGCTTCTTACCCTGTCCCTCAGGGAGATGTCTGTCACCCTCCTGAGAAAACTCATTTCGGCCGCTTGTATCCGCAATATTGTTCTTTCGGTCATGACCCATTTCATGACAAATTGTCTGGTACTGCCCTCACCGGAGTGTTTTTCTATTTACCTTCCTGGTGGAGTAGCAGCAGATTGTGGGTAATGACTGGGAAGTCACTGTTGACTTGGCAATAGCAAGTGGAAGGGAATGTGTGAATCATAGAATCATGACCACGGACATTTTGTGAGCGACAAGGATTTGTTATACAGTCTAATATTCAACCCATAGCAGAGAGAGCCAGAGGATCCCCATAGATGAACCACTTTCAATCAGAATTAGAATCGACTTTACTATCACATCACTGGTTTACAGGAGTAAAGATGTGGGTGAAATGTGTTTATTTGTCGGCTCTAATATTTCTGTTGTCGGCTCTAACATTTCTGTTGTATGGCGTCCCTATTTTTGGCCATGTCATATAGGAGAAAATAAAATGTAAAGACTTGTGAAAATCTACAGCTACTGAACTCTCTTAGATTTATGAGATGTCATTTCATGCAGTTGCTAGGTTTTCTGAAACACTTTGCAGGGTGGTCACAGTCTACTGCACTGCTAAAAAGAGATTTTGGCCACTGATTAAGCTGGAAGATTAGGTACTTTTTGCTTCAAATCAGAGTTGCTATCACATTATACATTAATGGGTATAATGTGAAAAATCTATTTTCTATATAGCCAAAAGTACTGTAACTGAACTTGCACTTTGTACAATGGACAGATTATTCTGTACATATGACCCTGCATTCAGATTTCAATACTGAGTTGGATAGCCAGGGTTCAGTTAATTAAATAATATTTGGTTACATTTTTCTTAACCAATTTAGTTCTTTGTACAACAAATCCTGATCTTCAAGCTCACAGCATATCATGATGTGATGCGTGTAGTGAGCATGTATATCTGCTA
This sequence comes from Gymnoscopelus braueri, assembly GCF_963280865.1. Classification (NCBI taxonomy): domain Eukaryota; kingdom Metazoa; phylum Chordata; class Actinopteri; order Myctophiformes; family Myctophidae; genus Gymnoscopelus; species Gymnoscopelus braueri. The sequence continues at coordinate 11,823,203 of NC_137616.1, forward strand.
TTTTCACTTTTTACCAGGTTGCTTGCAGCCTGGTCTAGGAAGAGACTGATCAACTACTTAACACTTTCTTAACACTTTCTCGACACTTTCTAAACACTTTATAGCAACCTTTTTATCATTGGCTGTCCTTCAATCCTTTAAACCAATGGGGAGACTTCCCCAAGACTTCCCCATACTCTGAACGACGGGCGTCCTCCCATGCTATGGGATTATAGCCCAGAACAAAAAGAAAGTGTGGTCGTCGCCACCAAATTTTTCAAAAGGAAATTCGTGTATAGATAAAACATGTATCCCCACTGGCCATAAAAATGAATGACCTGAGGATATCAAAAGAGGTATGGACCCCCCCCCCCCCAGCAAATCCAACCCTAAGTGTTGCTCCATATGTCCAGCATTTGAAATCACCCACAGGTGTGAAATCGTGACACACTTTTTTTTTTAAATGGTAAAGGAAAATGGTATTTTTCAAATGATAGTAATTCACACTGTGACAAAAGAAAAGAGATAATTATACAGAGCAGTCATCTAATACTTTAGACATAATGAAGGATGAGTCTCTGTCTCTCTTTTTCAAAATGGATATACTGTACATGAGCTATCCTCAAACTGCCCTCCACTCCCATCTCTCGCCCTGCTATTACTGTCAACCATGTCCTGGAAGATAGAGAGGACATATCAATATCGGTGAACCCCCCTTGCTGCATCACCCATAAAGCACAATAATATGTTATTGATTTCCAACTGATTTGTTGAAACAGCATTGAACCTATGGGCATCATGCATGACAACATACTGTACTTTTGATTAAAAAACAACAACACTGATGTTGACCTCATGATTGGCTTCCTTATGTTATTTAAGCACATGACCCCTAGCATTCCTCTTCTGCGCATATCTCAATAGCCAAGCATTTGCCAAAAATAGGCTCTACAAGCCCTCAACACGTCACGTTACGTCACGATGTGGGCATGTAGATCAGCTATTTTCAGCGAAGTGGTGTAGAGGGGGAAAAGGAAGGGAACCAAGTTGTGACTGTTTCCTGTATTTCTCTGTTCACCTTTCAGTTACCTTATACTTTATGTTTAAGATTTGATCTGTTCTGATCGTTTTCTCTCATTCATTGGTTCTCAGGACTTGGGGAGCAGCCAGTGATTGCCTTCAAAGTAATTGGGGAGCACCTGGGCCCGGTACTCACACCCTTTTAAAAGCCTGCCTCCCCAGTCTCCTTTCAGTGAATTACTTTTTCACCTCACATCCATGCACTACTTTCAACATTTTGGTTAATACATACAACTTTTAACGGTGTCTCCCTGTTTTTTTGTTGTGGCTCTGGTACCCCTATAGGCCAGGGTCGTAAAACAAAGTATAGACCCCTGGAGGACCCTGGTCAACGATGTATATAGGATTTAAGTGGTTAAGCGTCCTATTGCTGATTACATGGAGTATACGCTTCCTGTTTCATGAATTTGCAACGTGGGCTGAATATTATATAGTGTTGTTGTCCAGTGCTCCGGCTCTCTTAAAATTAATTAAATGGGAAATTCAAATAAGAGATGCAGTGATATAGCTCCATGAATAATTACCAGCAGGCTATCTGTTTACAGACAGTTGGTATTAATTGTGGTCAGATTACCAAATTAGAAAAACTGGGTGGGGAGAGTGAATTAGTAATCTACCCCCTCCCTCAGTACCCTACAGGTGTCTTGTGCGGGTAACCCTCAGTTCTGTCAGGACAACTCATAAATAGAAAAGACAAATAATGAAGAATAAGATATATTTATTGAATATAAAATGAGCAATATATTTATTATGAGCAATATATTTATTATGGTTTGGCGATGAATTGGATCTGCTTTTAGGTACTCTGATAAAGCGCATTTCCCAACCATAGGGACTCAGAATCCCCCGTGCATAACAGCAGATCCAAAAACAACAGGTGGTAGCATGGGGTGGTGGAGGGTGAGCAGCAATTTTAGCAACAGCAATGAACAGCAGCAGCAATGGTGTGTGTGCAGCAAAGCAAGCAGAATGAGAAGTGCAACCTTCCAGCTTAAATAGAGCGGTCTGAGAATGAGATGAGTGTGAATGGATGAGTGGATGTGTAGGTGGAGCTGATGTGGTCCAATAGTAGGCCATGCTCACTGCACTGAGTTCCCTGACAGAACTTGCTCTGCGCATGTCCGTGACAGGCGCGACACTCATTTCTGTCAGGACAACTCATAAATAGAAAAGACAAATAATGAAGAATAAGATATATTTATTGAATATAAAATGAGCAATATATTTATTATGAGCAATATATTTATTATGGTTTGGCGATGAATTGGATCTGCTTTTAGGTACTCTGATAAAGCGCATTTCCCAACCATAGGGACTCAGAATCCCCCAAAACAGCGCAAACTGTGCAATGTCAGAATCCCCCAAAAAAGCAGATCATTCAGCACCAACCTTAAGCTATGTGTACAGTAGAGCGCCTACCGTCTCCTGATACAGGAAGACCATGCCGATATCCCTCCATTCTTGGAGACAGAAACACAGCTGTGTTCTTCTCTTGGATCAGACACTGGCCATACTAGCATTATGTGATAAATCTATGTGTACAGTAGAGCGCCTACCGTCTCCTGATACAGGAAGACCATGCCGATATCCCCCCATTCCTGGAGACAGAAACACAGCTGTGTTCTTCTCTTGGATCAGACACTGGCCATACTAGCATTATGTGATAAAATCTATGTGTACAGTAGAGCACCTACCGTCTCCTGATACAGGAAGACCATGCCGATATCCCCCCATTCTTGGAGACAGAAACACAGCTGTGTTCTTCTCTTGGATCAGACACTGGCCATACTAGCATTATGTGATAAAATCTATGTGTTCAGCAGAGCGCCTGCTGATCCTGAACTTCAGGTGTCCTAAACGGTGTCATAAAGCGATGTCCACCTTACGGGTGCCGCACCACGAGTAGGAATCGAAAAGGACATTCTATCTCTTAAATAAAGAAATCAGTAATCAGTACCCATGCACCACCTGGAGCAGCAATTTTCTCTTTTTCATTTTCATTTTTCATTCCTTTTTTCATTCCTTTTTTTATTCCTTTTTTATTTTTTTTCATTTTTTCTCTCTCTAAGCAAGCATTGCAGCAACAACTTTAAGAGTATTTATTATACCCATAACAGCAGTAGTAAGGTAATTAGCAGTAATAGCAGCGAGCTACAACATTATTCACTCATCAGTTTTTGAGCCTGAAGAATGTCCTTTGTGTTTAGCCTAACAACTTTCATAGCTGCAGAGGACCACCGGCCCAAAGCTTTGAGCGTTGCAGCTGGCACTTTTGATGCTGCTGCGGTAGCGGCGCCGATCCTGAAGGAGTGAGATGTATAGCGATCAGAAGGCAGCCCACAGCCTTGACACAGAAGTCGAAGTTTGCAGAACCAAGGACCAGACATGGCTTCCCCCGAATCCGTCATGAACAGCTCTCATTGGCATTGCAGATGGACGGCATGCAGATAACGAGACATGGAGGAGACAGACAAAGATCAGTGTTAGTTTCTGTTATTATCACAGACATACCTTGACCAAGACTCAGATTTTTAGTGTTTTAATTTAATGGTGAAAAGGTGAGCATCAAAACTAAGTCAAGTGGAAAGACAATGCGTGGGATTAAATGAACAAGTAAGAGTGCAGAATTCACAGTGGCTGGATAAAGGTCATGTCAACAGACAAGTAGTTAGTTAGTTAGTTAGTTAGTTAGTTATTTATTTCAGTCATGATTTTCAACAAAACAGTTGAACATACAGTACAACTTTTTAAACAAAACAGTTGAACATACAATTGACCGAAAAGGTATGGGCTGAAGCCGAAGCTTATTTTGCCCACCTTTTTACCATTTAAAATAAATTGTCAAAGTAGAATAAGAGCAAACAAAAGAAAATGAACAAACACAGAGCTTCAAATATTACATTTCAGAACAGACGAAACAAAAAGAAACAACAATTTGATTAGTTTACAGTAAAACAGTAAACAGTTTGTTTATAACTTTTTCTATTTATCTTATAACAATATATTTTATCACTAGCAGCATTTATACCTATTCTATTTATTTATAAACTTTATCCTTCCTATTGTTAAGTTACTTGACGCTACACTTTCCATATATATGAAGTGATTGCTTCATACATATAATAATATAAGCACTCAAATACACACTCACAAACATTATTTCTCCACATATGTATGTGTGCATATGAAAGTATGCCCACACACATATGGATACTCACTTTCATATTTATATCTATTTATTGCATGTATATATAGCTATCAATTACCTTTGCTTTATATAATTTCTTGAACGTTTTTATTGAGTTGGACAGTTTGATTTCGTTTCCCAATGAGTTCCACAGATCTACCCCTATGACTGATATGCATCTTTCTTTGGTGTTGGTCCTTGCTTTTGTTTTTTTGAATATGGCAGTACCCCTGAGTTCGTATCTGCTTTCTCTAGGCCTGAATAGCTCCTGCATGCAGCTTGGAAGTAGTTGGTTGTGTGCCTTGTACATTATTGCAGTGGAGTTTAGGTTGACTAGATCTTTCAATTTCAGTGTGTGGTTTTCTATGAATAGTGGGTTAGTTGGTGCATAGTAATCGGACATATTAACTATTCTTATTGCTTTTTTTTGTAATATAAAGATAGGTTGGATTATTGTTTTATAGGTATTTCCCCACACTTCCACACAGTATGTTAAGTATGGCAATAGTAAGGAGCAGTATAGTGTCTGGAGTGATTTTTTGTTTATGATTCCTTTCATTTTGTATAAAATTGCAATTGTTTTGGATAATTTTCTTTTTAAGATGTCTACATGTGGCTTCCAAGTTAGTTTGTTATCAATAATTATTCCTAGGAATTTTGTATGGTTTACTTGCTCTAATTCAATATCATTTATGGTTAAATGGATTGGAATATTATTATTTTTATTGCCGAAGATAATGAAATTTGTTTTACTAATGTTTAATGATAATTTATTTATATCAAACCACTTTTTTAAGAGTTTTAAGTCATTTTCCACTGCATGCAAGAGCTGCCCAAGGTCTGCACCTGAAGAGTACAGACTGGTATCATCTGCAAACAGAACGCAGTGCATAACCTGCAGGGCTTCACATATATCGTTTATGTATAGAATGAATAGTTTAGGGCCCAGGACCGAGCCCTGAGGTACTCCGAATGTTGTTTGTAGGGTTTCTGAGTCAACTCCATTTAAATTGACAAATTGTTTCCTATCTTTAAGGTAACTTTCGAGCCAAGACAGGGCAATACCCCTAATTCCATATCTATGCATTTTTTTTAGCAGTATCCCATGGTCAAGAGTGTCAAAAGCCTTCTTTAAATCTATAAAAACTCCTACTGTGTATTCTGTGTTATCTATTGCATTTGAAATGTTTTCAACCAGTTCTATTACTGCCATTGAAGTGGACCTGTTGGCTCTGAAACCATATTGGTGAGCGCTCAGTAAGTGATGTTTGTCAAGGAAACTATCAAGCCTTTCCACAAAAAGTTTTTCGAGAATTTTCGAGAATTGGGATAGGAGAGAGATCGGTCTGTAATTTGTAAGTAGGTGCTTGTCTCCACTTTTGAATATTGGTATTACTTTGGCTGTTTTCATTTTGTCAGGGAAAATGCCGGTTTGGAATGAGAGGTTGCAGATATGGGTTAACGGTGTTACAATGGTGTTGATTATATTTTTAACTATCATCATGTCAATGTTTGTGTAGTCAGTCGACTTTTTATTTTTGAAATTGTTGACAATTTTTAATATTTCATGTTCATCTACACTATTTATGAAGATGGAATGTGAATTCATCTTTATGAGACTTTCATCTAAACCTTTCTTTTCTCTCGGCTCCTCAATCTCTTTTGCCAGATTAGGTCCGACATTTACAAAAAAATCATTGAAATTGTCTGCAATTTCCTTTGCGTTTTCTGTTATGTTATTATCCTTTTTAAAAAACTTAGGGTACTCCGCCTTTCCATTGCCTTTCCTAATTATGCTATTTAATATTTTCCAGGTTCCTTGAATGTTATTTTTTTGTTGTTCCAGTAGCTTATGGAAGTAATCCTTTTTACTTGTTCTTATAATATGAGTTAGTTTATTTTTATATTTCTTATATCTGATTTCTGCATCCTTGTTTCTATCTTTTAAAAATTTCTTGTAGAGTAGATTTTTCTTTTTACATGCATTATCTATACCCTTGGTTAGCCATGGCTTTTCCTGTTTATGCTTATTTTTGTGAATAGTCCTTTTCAAGGGACAATGTTTGTCATACAGCTCCATTATTATACACAGAAAGGCTTCATAGGACTCATTAGGCTCTGTTGCAGCATAAACCTCACTCCAAGTCTGCTTGTGGAGGTCAGCATTGAGGGCATTTATTGCTTCAGGTGTTCTTTGTCGTGTCATTGCATAGGAGTGACTTGTATGTTTATTTTCCTTCTTGAGAAGTTGTGGAATAATGGCGAAGATAGGGAGATGGTCACTTATGTCATTTATTAGCAGTCCTGCTGTTATTTGACTTTCTAATGTATTTGTATAAATGTTATCAATCAATGTTGCTGTGTCTATTGTTATTCTGCTGGGTTTTGTAATAACTGGGAAAAGACTATTTGTAAACATGGTGTCAATGAAATTGTTTGTTTTGTTGTTACCATGGGGATTTAGAATGTCAACATTGTAGTCACCACAACAAAGATGTATCTTATTGTTTTTTGTGTTGCCAAACATACTTTCAAGCTTTGAGTTGAAAGTGTCAAGGCAGGATCCAGGCGTTCTGTATACACAAGTGATGACTATGTTTTTGGAGTTTTCAACAAATATTTCAACTGTAATGGACTCAAAGATATTATCAATGTTGGTTGTCATTCCTAAACTACATCTTAGTGATTTATCAACATATATAGCAACACCTCCTCCTATTTTATTTGTCCTGTGAGATGTGAATAATTCATATCCTTCCATTTCGACGCTGTGGGTTTTGTCATCGTCAAGCCAGGTTTCAGATATTGTGACCACACTGAATTTTTTAAACTGACACAGATAATCCCTTATATATTTGAAATTTTTGTTTAGACTTCTGCTGTTAAAATGTATTACTGAAAAATTCCCATCCATTTTTAGACCTTTGAATTGGTCGTCAGTGTAGTACTGGCAATTTATATTTAGGTTATTATAAAAATTATTTTCAGGATCTATGTCATTATCAATTTCATATGTTTTGTGTTCAATGGGGTCAAAGCTTTTGAAATTAAGGTGTTCATACTTACTATAGAGATTTTCTATCTGTCCTCCGCTATTACTTTGATTAATTATTTCCTCAAAATCTTCCCCCTCAACATCACTAAATGGAAGAAGAATTTCTTCAGGATCTGTCATTTGATTTGGATCTATAGCCATTATACATGTGGACACTCTTCATCGCAAGACAGTAGTGAATGGCCACGCATTCAGGCTTGCGCACATACATACATACACACACACACAAACACACACAACCATTCACACTCACGCGCCTCCTCTTTGGTGTCTTCCGTGAAGTCCATAATATACACACAGCGTCTCTGAATAGTCCATGATAGCCAGCACAATGCATACATTCCACTTCCATTCAATATTATCTTTTGTTCCCTCGTGGAACTCATTATTACCATATACGGTGCGGCACTTACAAGGGAACGCGCACACGCGCGCACACACACACCCACAGACACACCAAAGTGCAAATAACTGCAAAAAGGCAGAGAAGTCCAAAAAAGGGAGCAGAAGGATATATAGAAAATACAAACTACAAAAATAAAATAGAGGGAGAAAAACAAAACAAATAGCAGCACCAAGATCCCGCGTTGCATCGCAAGCAGCATAACGGAGAAAAAAAGGAAAAACAAAGTCAGCAGAATCCAGCCAGCGCGCATCCATGCACTGTTTATATATGTCCACAACAATAAGCCATGCAATATCCATCCAAAAGCAAAAATAAGTCCCATGCAGAAGAACAAAACAACAACAACAAAGAGCAACAGGCTTCCATGCAAAGTCCATGCAAAAGCGGACAAAAAGAGAGAAAAAGAATCCATGCAAAAATGTTGGGGGAAAAATCCATGCAAAAATTTGAGGGGAAAAATCAGAGCAAAATGCGCAAGTAATAAACAAAAAAAGAGGGTGAGATAATCCATCATGAGTTCTAGGGTTTTTCCTTCTCCTAGTCCTCTTTTAACAAAGCCATCAGGGCCCTCAGGTAGCTTTATCTGTACAAGTCTAGGTCGCTGAGTTGTCTTACCTTGACTATTTTGGCTTCTTCAGGCGTGGATCCATTCAGTTTAATGAACACATTGCAGTTCCTGGTCCAGGTTGCTTGTATTTTGCTCTCTTTCTTCATGATGCGGGCCTCTCTTGCCATCCTGGCATTCTTCTGCGTCAGGTGCTCATTCATATAGACATTGGTGCCTTTTAATTTCCTTCCTTGCATGAGTAGCTCTGTTTTGTGTTTCCGATTGACGAAGCGCATGATGATGGCTGGTTTGTTCTTCTGATCCTTTCGGGGAAGAGTGTGGCACGCCGAGATGTTGTTTGGGTCCAGGTGGATGTTCTTGCTCTTGAAGTAGCTGGTGACTTGCATTTCGAGGGTTTGTAGGTCCTCGATCGGAGCGTCTTCTCCGTTACTTCTTCCTGGAGCGGCCGCTCTCGCATATGATCGAGGTTGTATTTCGATCCCGGTCAGGATCACATCATCTCTTCGTGAGTACTGTTCTAATTCATCCACTCTCTGTTCAAGATGATTGATCTTTTCATCTTTTTCGTTGGCCTGAGTTCTGAGGAGTGTTACCTCCTTCATGAGCTCCGCCAGCACCACTTGTTGCTTCACAGCTTGGCTGATCTCAGCACTCATGTGGTTCAGAGACTTACGGATATCTTCAATATCCTCCTCCAACTTGCTTGCCTGCTTACTTGCCGTTCTTGTAGCCATTTTCAGTTTCCTTTTCGTTTGGATCGTTCTGGATTAAGTTTTAAATGTATTGTCTTTCACTCATTTGTTTGGGGAGCGGCTCCTCACGGCTCCGCTACCTCGCGCATGAGCTGTCAGTTGCACAAGTACGTTCTATGTTGCTATGTAGTAGCATCATTTTAGCTATAGCATGATGAACATTAGTATAATCAGCATAGTATTAGTACCTTGACTGCAGTAGAATTAGTAGCACAATAAAATAGTAGCAGCAGTGTTAGCTGCAGTTAGCTTAGTAGTTTTGTCCGTCAGTACAATGAGTAGTACTAGAACTAGCAGCAGTATTTAGCAAGCATAACTTGAAGCAATGTTAGCAGAACACAGTAACTTAGCAGTAGAATCGTAGGCTAGCACTTTTAGAACTGGCAGCAGCATTTAGTCAAAGCATGATTTGTATCTGTAATGTTAGCAAGTATAGCTTGTAGTAGAATCAGTAGCTAACACTTTAGAACTAGCAGCAGCATTATCCAACATGATTTGTAGCTGTAATGTTAGCAAGTGTAAGTAGCTTATTAGCTGAATCACTAGCTTGCACTTTAGAACAGCAGTATTTAGCTGTATACAATACCCTCTCTAATCAGTAAGAATACTTGGAGGACTCTAACAGCGGCCCTCATCCAAGTTACTTCAACCTTGCATGGACCTCATGGTATCACACCACTAAGGCCTTAAACAAAGCTCCAGACATCCCCAAAACAACTGGTAAGGCTACTTCTTGGCCTTACACCTACAACTCATCTAACCCCTGCTCACTTTGCTAGGGTCGGATGACTCAGGGTTGAGGACAGAGTACAGCAACTTGCCATGGGCCTAAGAAGATTGCAATGGGTTAAGATACCCATGTACCTGCAAAAGTACTTCGTAAATGAATCCCACAGTCACAACACCAGAGGTAGCTCCACTGATTACAGCCAACCGACATTTGGCACAACGAGGGGTTAAATTAGTTCTCCTGCTATGCCACCAAAAGGTGTGAAGGATTGTAACACCCTACTCACCTTCAAAATGCCCTAAAAGAGTACCTTCAGGAGACTGCAATTCAAAACTAGCCCCTGTAAAGGTCATACCCTAGCCCCCCCTCTAATAAGTATTCAACAAAAGCCAAAGCATGATTGCTTAGCTGAAGTGTTAGCAACATGTTTGACAACACCACGCCTTCATTAAACGTTAGCAATAAAGCCATTTCCTGATCTCTTTAAATTCAACCGACTCATGTTTTTGTGAAGCAACCATTTGAAGCAACCATTACACATCACATTTCTGTGATGACATAAGCTCTATTATACACTTTTATATGCACCCATTCCATGCCTTTATGTATATAGTCCGCATATCCATGTTGATATCGGACCCATTTCCTTTAATTATCCTGACCTTCCTTTCTTGACACAAAGATGGCGCATGAATGCCACCTTGACTCATCCCACCCCTACAGCAAGTATATCTTAATTAGCTTTGCCTTACAAGAGCATAGGGGCAACATTAGAACGCAATCAAAAGCTTACATCTGACCAAGCACTGCAGCCAACACAGTATAATAGCCCATTACTTAATTGATTTACTTATTATTATTATTATTATTATTATATTTACCAACCTCCACTACATCTTAGAGGCAACTGAAACTGAGTAAATGATTTGACAACTCCAATGCCATTTAGCCTACATTGCAAATTAAGATTAGCCATTTAGCCTACATTGCAAATTAAGATTACCAGAAAACGTAGCTACATCAGATGGAAATAGCTATAGCCCCCAATCAGCACATACTAGCTGCAACATTAAATCGATTACCACAATATAATGAACAGTCTGCACACTATAGTCTACTTTTAATATAAACGTTTCCTGTGCACCATAATTATCTTTACAGCATTGTTTTAAATGCATTCTCCTAGATTGAGATACTGCTGAATAAATCGCTATATAGCCTATATATTTTTTAACCACTGTAGACTTACTTGGAACATAATTAATTCCTACACTAGATACTTGGCATTATGCTGCTTTACTCAAGAAAAATCTGCATACTACTGCAACTGCAACACTAAAGCAAGATACAAATAAATGACTATATTACTTATAACTGTGTTTTATAATAAGCAGACATGGCAACCCAAATGCGGTCCCATTGCCCGGAGGGAACGCACTAAGATTGGTCAATGAACTATACCAAGTTTGAAAACACAAGAGCACAACTAGCTCTTCATCCACAACTGTACTTCCCTATCCTACTCAAGATGACGGCCAGACTGAGCATTAACCGTTTCTAATCAGTACATTATATGAAACATAACAGTTGAGCAATGCACTGCATAAAAGTGACGCTAATTAATGGTCCTCTCTGCTCACAGTCTGCAACACTGACTGCACAGTGTTGCCAAGTTTTGAGAGAGAAATCAGCCAGACTAGAAACATCCTAAAGAAGCGACTACTAGCCACAAGAAAACGTGTCTTTAACCTGTATACATTGCCATAACCTCACCCACTTTACTCCAGAACCTGTGACAGTTGAGTATGAACTACATTGACTGTAGCACTGAGCACATGACAAGGTCCCTCTGGGACCATGTGGCATAGTAGGCCTATCAGGTTCCTTGCACCCATGCATGGGCATAATATTTTAACCATTAACAAACGGGGTCATACCTATGTTCCCCGGACCTATGTTTCCCCCACTAAGGTTATGGTTAGGGTTAGGTTTAGGTTAGGTCCTATATTCCCCTGATTATTAATTTCCCCCTCAATCATCATCCTAAAGTCCTCATAATGTTCTTTTACCATGATAACGATTTGCAAACTGTTTTGAATATTATGAACGTTTTAACAACAAAATTACAGATTAATCTGGGGGTCCTTCACATGGACTGGTTTAGTCAACATAATTTTCTTAAGTGATTTAACAGAAAACAAACACAAGTCACTTATAATAAGCCGACATGGCAACACTGATTTTGACAGCGCTAGTCCTTCAGATGTCATTCAACATCTGTATAACAAAGCTACCAGCGCAGTTCTCTACAACGGAGCTATCGGAGACTGGTTCAGGACAACAATTGGAGTGCGCCAAGGATGCCTTCTCTCTCCAATTCTCTTTAATGTATTTCTGGAGCGTATCATGACGGATGCCCTGGCAGACCATGAAGGAACTGTCAGCATAGGAGGCAGACCAATCACCAACCTCCGTTTTGCAGATGACATCGATGGGCTAGCTGGAGGAGAAGAAGAACTGGCCAGCCTAGTTGAAAGGCTTGATACCACCTCCCGAGCCTATGGAATGGAAATCCATGCAGATAAAACCAAAATGATGACAAACAACAACAATGGCATCCGCTCAGACATCAAAGTCAATGGACAGGCACTGGACACAGTGTCTAGCTTCAAATACCTCGGAGCAATCGTGTCCGATGAGGGATCCAAACGGGAAGTCCTTGCCAGAATTGCTCAAACAACTGCTGCCCTGGCAAAACTCAAGCCCATATGGAAAGACAAAAACATCAGTCTGGCATCAAAAATGAGACTAATGCGCTCACTTGTCATCTCAATCTTTCTATACGCTTGTGAAACTTGGACCCTGACAACAGAGCTCCAGAAGAGAATACAGAGCATGGAGATGAGATGCTACAGAAGACTCATGGGTATCTCCTACACCCAACATGTCACCAACGAGGAAGTCCGGCAAAAGATCAGCCAAGCCATCGGCCCACATGATGACCTGCTTACTACTGTCATAAAGCGAAAACTGAGGTGGTACGGACACATCACCAGATCCTCAGGCCTTGCAAAGACCATCTTGCAAGGCACCGTACAAGGTGGCAGGAGACGAGGGAGACAGAAGAAAAGATGGGAAGATAACATCGGAGAATGGACTCACTTGAAACTCAGTGAGGCAATGAGAGCTGCCGAGGACAGAGAGGGATGGAGAGAGCTGGTCAACAGATCGTCTGTGGTGCCCCAACGACCCTCCGGGGTTATGGGATAGGTGAAGGTGAAGGTGAAGTCCTTCAGACGCGCACCAAACACACCAAACACACTGTTCTTCTATACTTGAGAGGTCTTGAACTGACTTCCAATCCTTGCCTTATTTATGCCCACAAATGACTCGACAGCCTTGATAAATGAATAGAATGCACATGTATACTCTGCATTAAAGCCTGACCACTGAATGATTATAAAATAAATAGAATATTGACCTGGATTCTCGACATGGAGTCTCGACATGAAGAACAGCAGGGAAGCAGTCAAGCAGCCAGCAGCTGGCCAAGGTTTCATCTCGGAATAAGCAGCACCCGGGCCGTGACGTGATCACTTTGTTTTCTTAACAAACAATTGCGATTTCAGTGTAAATTACCGCACCACGGTAATAAAGACAAGAACAAAAGCTGCTCATTGGTCTCGGCTACAGATGGTCTACCTGTGCGAGTTCTTCTAGCCAGATCAAACTTTCTGTCTCACCAAGATTGTATCAAAGCAGAGCATTTCATGCATATTAGCCTGCTCAGTGGAGTCCGTATTTGAGAAGCCATTTGAGCAGCAATTTTAGCAACAGCAATGAACAGCAGCGCAGCAGCAGCAATGGTGTGTGTGCAGCAAAGCAAGCAGAATGAGAAGTGCAACCTTCCAGCTTAAATAGAGCGGTCTGAGAATGAGATGAGTGTGAATGGATGAGTGATGTGTAGGTGGAGCTGATGTGGTCCAATAGTAGGCCATGCTCACTGCACTGAGTTCCCTGACAGAACTTGCTCTGCGCATGTCTGTGACAGGCGCGACGCTCATTTGTTCCTGTGGAAGTGTTCAATGCTCAACGAATGGGCAGCTCCCAAGTGTGTTTAACTGCATAAATATTAAACAGGATGGCACTGAAAAGATGCGCCTCAAAAGCCCTTCCCAGGGTAAATAAATGAATATTTATGTTTTGATTTCTTTCTTGTAAACGTGGTCATTGAGTGCATATTTGATGATAGGTCATACAAAGAAATTGCATGCTTATACCTGTCGCACCTGTCAAGATTGTATTTGACAGCTGTATTGTATGGGCATGTGATACCTTGAACCTTGTCCAGAATGGTTGCTGACATGGGTGACATAAAATATAATTGTATTTCAAAATAAGATCCTTAGGATATTGGATATGTTTAGAACTCAATTGTCAACATGGCTTTCTGCTAAATCATCCGGATCATTGTATCATTCTTTGAAACTTGCTTTCCCAGGCCTGCACAAACTAACAAATATTGGGATCTAGAGTACAATTTCTCTGCTGTTGGGCAGAAACCAGCTATGTCCAAAATATTAACTTTTCAAAACAACACAATACTGCCTCATCAAAAAGGTATGGTGACTTTATACATGCTCATACTTGAATGTGTCCAGGGGTGCAATATGCTCACTGGACGGCCTTGCACGCCGTGCCGGAACCTATTTGACCAGGAGCACACGCAGGCACACGCATAGATTTAAAACTACTTTAAATTCGCACCTCAACAAAGTTTTCAAAGGCTCCCGACTCACACCTAGCGAATTAACATAGGAACTAGAAAAAGTGCTCCTCGGAGCACAAGTCTCCGCCAGGTCAGGTAGGTTATTGTGGCCTCCTGGTGGCGCTATAATAGGCCAATGTGAAAAGGGTGCCATTTCGTGCCTTGCACGACAATAGGACACTGCATTCATGATTTGAGGCATTTTGTTCCAAAAATGTGGTTTTCTAAATTAGACCTGCTGGTGGCGCTATAACAGGCCAATGTGAAAAGGGTGGCATTTCTTCCTGGGCCAAGTGGGAATCTCTGTGGAAAATTTCACGGAAATCGCATGCTGCGTTCATGATTTGAGGCAGTTTTGTTCAAAATGAACCAATCCTGCAAACTTTGGAAGCCAATTTTAGCCAATCATGATGGAATATGGAAAATCACATGGCTATAGAGATACTGTGTACAGATTTGTGTGTTTTTTGGACAAAATCTGTAGGAGTAATAGCAAAAAATGTGTTTTGCAAAAGTCGGCCTCATGGTGGCGCTATGACAGGCTGATCTGATAAATGTGGGGCAGAGGTTCTGCTGTGGCATCCAGGGAGTGTGTGTGCGCAGTTTCACAGCGACCGGACCAACGGTGGCGGAGATTAGCTGGTCACAGACAGAAGGACGGACACACACACACACACACACACACGGACGGACGGACGGACGGACAGGGGGCAAAACATACTCTCTCGCCATGCCTTTCGGCCTGGCGGAGACAATAAGCCTAGATGCATATCAATTGTCCATTGTGTGACTTGCAGTGTAGGTGTTAAGCGACGTGCGCGTCACGTCATTGAAATAGAGTGCAAGAACATACCAAATGAGCATTGCATGCCTGAATGTGTCCTTATTATATTATCATCACTTTACCCAAATACAGCTCAAGTGCAGTTAGGAGGTTTTTGAACATTCATGTGGAGATGTGATTGATTAGAATGAGGGTGGAATGGGGAAAATTGGGTAAAAAACCTACATTGGAGTTAGGTGGTTTGAATGACAGTTTGAGGATCCAATGGAGTTAGTAGGTTTAGTCAGAAGCGCCTTTTAATGCTTTTCATTGGTTCAATATTAGTAAAACCCACACACAGACATGAAGGGTGTTCAATGGCACTGATGATTAAGAAAAAAAAATGGACATGGTTTCTGCCCGACACCAACGATTTTCATATTGAGGTATCCATAAGTTTATAAAATTAAGCAGTATTCACACGAAACAAATTATGTGGCGAGGCATTGGCAACTGGTAAACACCCGTCAGTAGTATACTTTGATGACTTGGGTCCACCAGGGGTCACTCTATATTGTACTTTAACTTGTCTTGTTCCTCACCTTTTTTTCATCTACTAGGTCACAAAGTGTGCGTTTATGAACTTGTATATCCCAGAATAGGTGCTAGGTTTCATGTGGTTAACAAGAGCAGTGTACTGGAAGAACTAATTGAGTCTGTACAAAAGGAATTTATCATGACCCACAGTGTGACTCTGAGAAGCCCAGTCTCCAGATGTCTATGATTAAAAACAGCCATCCCCACTGAGAGTGGTATTCTTCACCAGAGTTTTTTGGATCAATCTGGCTTCTTTTGATTAAACTCCAAATCGCCATTGGACAGAAGTAATCATGTGACAGGCAATGAGGTCCAATTTCAACCGTGTCTCCATTAATTCAATAGTTTAGCCTTATTGAGTCAGGCCCCATATGGCCGTAATCAGTGAAATAGAAAGTCACTCTGTCCCTGAGAGGACGAGCTTCACAGTGATGAGAGAGAGTTTTTGCCAAGTTGAATTGCTTCACAGTGTATTTTATTGTCTTTCTTTTTTTCTGTTATCGTGGTCAGAAATGACTGACCTGACAATTTACTGTATATTCAACCCCTGCAGTTTGTCCTCTCCCCAGTATGTTTCCTCAAACCATGCATGCGCACAGCAGGGCTCCAAAAGAAAGCGTGGCCCCTGACCTATTTTCTAGGCTTCTTTTTCTGAGGAAATGTATATACAGCAAGCTGCATCGACACCACTCAGACCCATACGGTACAATTGGGCAGTGGATTGGCATGAAACATCCATGTTGTATAGAAAACACTACACTTCTTCATAATGTCTTAAATTTAGCCATTTAGAAGGTTAAACCTTGTGCCGCCTCATAAACCTCAATTTGTTTTTGTGTCTTTTTTTTTTACACATACTAGTCAATGCGATTGTGGTTTACTGTACAAGCAGGGAATGCAGCGGTCCATGCCGGATTATCAGCTTGCCTGCCACTACTGGGGTTAATGTGCCGATCAATGTATCGCTTCATGGCGCGCTGATCAGCATGTTCAGTTTCTGGTACCCAATATTGGCCAGGTTAATGCATGGGTGAAATTGGTTTTTTCTCCCTCTCCCCCTTCACTCTCCCCCCTCCCCCGGGATCGAGCTCCAATCTTCTCTCTCTCTCTTTCTTTCTCTCACTGATCAAGTTCTGGTCTGACAGAAATCGTTGCCTAACAACAGCGATTTGCGCTGATGTTAACCGTTGCCTAACAACGCAGATTTTACTCGATTTCAGAAAAAAGGAGGCGACCAAGTATAGACCCTTGGGGGACACCGGTCAACAAAGTATATAGGGTTTAAGTGGTTAAGCTCGTTCTATGCTTCTAGTGCACTGGTTAGTCATTTTGATGAGTATCTGGGTTGATGAAATCACTTGATTTCTTCATAAAAAAGAATTCTTGAAAAGCACAGTTTTATGAGATTTTGGCTTTATTTCTATGGCAGCATGATGGTCCCCTGAGGCGCTGAGAGACTGATGTTGCAGACGACAGGCAGACAGATTTTTATGTCTCCAATCATCTTGCTACTCAGCTCTAAGTGTGGGCCAAGCAGTTTTCACACTCCAGTAACATTCCAGATGGCTCCATCAACTAGAAGCTCATTTAGAGCTCTGCCAGACAACCATGGATAGCTCAATAAACAACGCTGAATGAGAGATTCAGTTCCTTGTGGTGGTGGGGGGTGGAGGTTGCAGGGAGGGGGGGGGGGGTAGGCCTGGTGCTACACAGCTACTCATCTGATGACCCCATACTGTCTGTATGTGACATGCAGTAATAGGCCCCACTGTTACCAGTCACTGTGTACTGCTAATGATTTGCCATAATACTGTCCCCTTTACATTGCGTGTGTGTGTGTGTGTGTGTGTGTGTGTGTGTGTGCGCGCGCAAGCGTGCATGCGTGCCATATTCCTACCAGCCATGAAAATGAATGACAAGGAGGGATATCAGAGGCATGGAATACCCCCCCTCCCCCCCAAGCAAATCCAATCCTGATTGATTGACTTGTACATGGCCAACATGTCATTCTCAAATAAACCCTTCAAATTTCTCTTGTAGGGTGTATTAGGGCTCATTCATTTATGTTCGTAAATGAGTGTCTAGTAAAGCCTACTGTATTCAGAGAGCTCATTAGACACCATGCTTTTTAAATTACAGTGCTTATGTCCTTGGAAATGAATGGCTGCCAGACACTGTAGCTGCTACAGACACTGTAGCGCAGCATCATTACCTTAATGGAAACATTTACTGTATTCGGCTTTGTCCTGTCCACAACAAGAAGATTCTTGACATTGTTGTGGTTTTTCTTGCTTCTTGCTTTTGGCAAACAGCTCATAGTGATGGTCCCCTACATTTCTATTATACGTCATGATTACTGTGTAATTTGACAACTTAGCTTGCATAGCTTTGCAGCACATTTGAAAAGGCTTAATTTTGCTACATTTCCAAAACTTTCAGACTAAAACAAATATGCAAACTTTCCTCAATGTTAACATTTTGACCACATGAACCCTAACATCCCTGTTCTGGACATGTCATAGGCGAACGTTTGGCAAAAATATGTGAACGTTCACCAGAAATAGCAGATCTACAAGCCAACACATTTTCGGCAAAGAAATGGTGTAGTGGGAAAAAAGGAGGCTACCAACTATAGACCCTTGGGGGACACCGGTCAACAAAGTACTGTATATAAGGTTTAAGTGGTTAAGCTCACTCTATGCTTCTAGTGCACTGGTTAGTCATTTTGATGAGTGTCTCAAGTCATTAGTATTAGTGTAATAAGGCACCCTTGTTTGATTATAGTTTTGTACCCATGACTCACTGTCATGTGAGAAAATGCCAGGGTCGGGCTATTTTAGCACATTAATGCTTTAGTCAATTTTCCCTGAAGTAACATACACTGGGGGAAAATATGCATGTGTTTGCTTTCTCATTCGCTCTAAGTGTGAGAAATAGGCACTAGGAAGATCACACACTTCTCCCAGTGATAACAGTCTGTTTTCTGTCCCCAGGACAGAAAGGCCAGAGGAGTGACTATAAATAAGAAGGTGGCATTGAATTCTTTTTGCCTCATGCAAACCCAACAAATGCAATGTGTGATACTGGCAATAACAGTTATTAAAGCTAAGGCGAGTGTCGTGATTGGTGTTATTGTTGTTGTTGTTGCTGTTGTTGTTATTGTTGGTGGAAAAACTTTTTTACAGTGCATAACTGTATGTGTTGCTCAATATATGGTGCATGGAAATTTATCACTTTTAATAAAATGTCTCAGTTCTCCAGCAACTCAAACATTATGGTTCTCTGGAAATAATTAATTTATCATTGATTTCTTCATAGCACATTGTGTACATCATCATTATAATGACAGCCTTTATTTGTGATACAATTAGGATAGATGAAAGTTGAAGGGCGATTCATTTTCATAAATTAACTTTCTGATCAATCTTTAAGTTCTCTTTAAATACTCTTTCAGTTTATTAATTTTATATTTATTTAAGTTTGACCTGGATATTACAATTACATTTGACACACTATAGAGGCTTTAAGAGTGAGTTTTAATATACAGTACATATTCATTCTCAACATTTGTGCACAGGAGTAAAAGATTGATATTTATAAATAAATGAATAAATAAGTACATAAATATAACAGAGTATTGTAAAGTGTGCAATTAAAATACAAAGGGACAAGATAGTCAGAATTAAAACATATATGAGCTAATAGAGCAAATACAGTACAAAACATTACTATCTATTCAGGTGAGCTCTGTTGTTTGGATCTTAGCCATAATTTGAGTCATCTATTAAAAACCTTGCCATCAGTTTCTAGTGTACTGTATAATCAGTGTGTTGCTTTGAGTGTAGGCAACAGTTCAGCTCAAGGTACACTATGGCCCTGGATGTGAGACAATTATCTCCTCAATACAGACATTTTATCAAGCAGCGTATATAGGAGAATGGAACTATACTGCAGGCTACACATATAATTTTCTTAAATCAGAATCACTGCCAATGAATATTCAGATGATAACTGTCTTGGGCTGACACAGGCCATCGAGGTGGGGGTTGGAGGGTGTTACTGTGCTTAGGGGAGGAGAGCATAGGAGCTATGCTGCCCTACTGAACAAACTACAATAATCCGATGCAGCCGCATCCTGCCTTCCTGCATCATATCCAGGAGTGGTTGGTGTTACAAGCCTTTGTTCAAGGACTCCAACCTGATCACGTGTCCAGCCCATGGACATTCCGTGATGCCCTCAAAGAGACATAACGCATCGAGCCAATACTACAGGAACACTGTATGTTATCAGCCGGGCTTTGACAGTCGAGTGCGGGGGGGGGGGGACACGTGGAAGGCTTCTCTTCCACACAGAGCCATGTACCTATACTCCAACTGGTTCAGCTCACTGAAACTGCACAGTGGATACTGGCAGGTGGAGTTGTCCCCCAAGGCTTGAACCAAGACCGCCTCCTTTATTGCAGTGGTTCTAAATCTTTTCAGGCCACCTCCCCCCCAAAATAATGTGGGTATTTAAACTGGGGACCCTCCCACCCTTACAAGCACTTGGAATAGTATAGTTGAGGCATTAGATTTAGTTTGACTCAGTTCCCACAGACAGATAAATATTGTGAAAATAGGCGATCTACAAGCTCACAACACCTCGCAACGCGAGGCGTTGTGAGCTTGTAGATCGCCTATTTTCACAATTTTTGCCAATTTTGCCAATTATTTGACAATTTGGCCAATGTTTGACCAGTTTTTCTAGTATTGTACAGTTGTACTGTGTGGCCAGTACAGATCCTAGCCACACAGCTTGCCATCTTTACAGAACAATGTGGTTCTCCTGTTCTGGAGAGAGCTTCAGAGACCCTGGTGGTCGTGGACCTTGTGTGGACCAGCGTGATATAACTATGAGAGTGACAACAATGAGGAAGTTCCAAAGTTTGGAACTACAGGAGGCAACATCCCGCTTTGCGGCGAGATCAAAGCGTGACGCAACTCTCTCTCTCTCTATATCGCTGGTGTGGACCTAAGTGGGAGTCTGGGCTGGAATATTTTGCGCGGTTACGAGAGGGGCTGAAAGAAGTACATGAACTAACAATTTAGTGGAAAACTATGACGAAAAATGTTCGTCGACTACCTTTGTTCACTGACGAAAACTAAATAAAACTAAATAAAAACTAAAAAAAATTATTAACAATTTCATCAACAAATAAAAACTAGGCTAAAATGTTAGGGAGGGACTAGTGGAGAAGAGATCCAATAGAACTAAAAGACACGTTTGGTTGGGCTCAGGTGCTGCACTCTGAAAATAGCAGATCTACACGCTCAACGTGTCGTGATCCGATACGTTATGAGCTTGTAGATCGGCTATTTTCAGCATACAACCAAGTGTAAAATCAGCCATTACGGCCTGCAAAAATACATTTTTGTCTAGAAAATCAACTGTAGATTTAATCGACAAAAACTAGACTTCTCAACTTTTCCGATGACTAAAAATAAAATATTTTTTTATTCAAAAGACTATGACTAAACTTGATCAAAATTTGCAGTCAAAATTAACACTGTAACCCAGGAAGCACTCACTGATGCTGGAGTCCACCAGCAATGCACCGAGGACTCCAGTTGCACATGAGAGGACTTTGTGTTGGGGGCGCGGCCCAGTGTGGGCGTTTGACACCTCCTAGAGAAAGGAGTCTCACCAAAACGTCATGCTAAATGGGCTGGATTATTCGCATTCAATTATTCGGTGAATTGAATAAACAGGACCCCAATGGAAACAAGCCATAGTGCTTTCTTGGGTTTAATCCTTTTAGCATCCTTTGTTAATAACTGTTAATAAAGTATTCAATCAATCAATCATGTCCTGATGTAGCCTATAATAAAAGGTATAAAAGTTGCAGCGATTAGGTATAAAAGTTGTGAAATAAGCTCCATGGTAGGCATTGGATGTTATGTTTATGATTTTAAGTAAGACATGGTCAGACTATTTCATTAGAAGCTAATTCATATTTCAATTAATTGTGATCACTGCAGGCATTAGCTCTGCAGGACAAATTAAATATGAAATGCTAATTTCAAGCAGTTCAAGAACTGTTCATTACAATATTTATAGCTAGGCTATATCAGGCTATAAAAATTGAGCTCGGCAAGGCACGGTGTGTGTCTGTCTGTCTGTCTGTCTGTCTGTCTGTCTGTCTGTCTGACGACTGACGGCATTGAGAGAGAGAGCGCGCTAGAGAGAGAGAGGGAGAGAGAGAGATGGGGGAGAGGGAGAGGCAGAGAGAGAGCTAGAGAGCGAGAGAACTATAGAGAGGGAAAGAGAGAGTAGGCTAGTTTACAGGTGTTGCACAGAAAACTCACCCATCAAATCGTGCTGTAGGCTACTGTATGTCATTGGTCATCATAGATTAGAAGGATGCGCTGAACGCAGATCGGGTTCACCATGATGCGGATTCATATCATATACCAATCTTTATGAGTTGTTAATGACACCCATGAGGAACACTGCGGTCAAGCAGCCAGGGGCCGCTGGCTGGAAATCACAGCTTTTTTTCCTCTTCATAACTTGACGGGAGAGTGTTGGACAAAATAAATGGTAAGTGAAATGCAGTGTAATATAATTTGTATATAAAAGTCGCTGGGTTTTGCGTTTGTGTAACTGAGGTAGTCTACAGGGCGTAGGCCTATTGCATTTATTACAGTAGCCTATCACAGGTGATTGTTCAAGTAGCCTAAGCAAGGTAACAGGGGCGGAAATTCGGAATTAATTATTTTTATTGCATCCTCCCTGTGGCAATATGTAGGCTATTAATTAGGCTTTTGCTTTCTTTCTCTTTTTTCTTTTTTTTACAATTTGTTGTAGCTCCAGTTGTATGAGTAAAGGGATTTTGTGTTGTGTATTGTATATTCTTTTGTGCTTTTTTAAAGTTTTTATTCATGGGTTTTCGATTATTGTTTGGACCCAATGTTTTATACAATTGTGTCAATAAAGTAACTAACTAACTAACTAGCCATGGTGTCGCTATCAACTGAATTATTTTTATTTAGGCTGGTAGTGGTTAACCTTATTGACTAGCTTGCTACTATTGTCACGCTTGCGCGTCCCTCAAAACATTATAACAGTTAGACAATGTTTTGATTATTAATTGACCTATTAGACCTATAGTAGACTATAACTACAGAAAGAAGCGTGGTTAAATATAGGTAGCCTAGTGTTTCAAGTAGGCTATTGCAACATGTTTCATGTTTTTTACTTCAATTTGACTTCAGTAACACTGAAGTCAAATAGTCTGCCCAATAGGCTTGTCATGAACAGTTGCAGTGATTGACAAGTGGGTTGACTGCTGGCTGACTGACTGTGTGTGTGTGTGTGTGTGTGTGTGTGTGTGTGTGTGTGTGCGTGTGCGTGTGCGTGTGCGTGTGTGTGTGTGTGTGTGTGTGTGTGTGTGTGCGTGTGTGTGTGCGTGTGCGTGCGTGCATGCGTGTGTGCGCGTGTGTGGATGTTTCCATCTGTGATTTGTCTGTGTCAGGTCTGATCAAGGGCTGCAATTTGCCTATCAATAATTTTCTTAGAGATTATTCTATCAATTAGCCTACTTTTTCTATGAATAATTGAGAAGCATGTGGAATCGCTGCGTATTCTTTTTTTCATAATAGACTAAATTGATTTAATCTGATTAACCAGTTAAGCCCTATTTTATACTTTGTTGTACAACAGGGTCACGAAAAGATTGAGGGAAAAAATAAAAAAGAAGCTATTGTAACCGTGTAGCTATTTTCTGTATTGCTTTATTTTGAACTTTGTTTGTATTGATTATTTTATAAAAAATATGATTAGTTGCATTAACTGGATGCACCCTAGATTCTGATCATCATTATCATTGTCAATGTCCACTATCATTGACTGATTCCTCCAAGACTATTCAGAAATGCATGCTGCTACAGATTTGACAACTGCTTGGAATGATGATGACCAAAACTGACATCAAGGGTGGTACGGTGACCCAGCCAGCCACGTAATGAGCACAGATCCTGTTGTAACTGCAAGTGGCGATGCATTGTCAGTGGCAGGGACATCTGTCATTGTGTCGTTCCACTGTGCCCTATAAATACGACCACACGCACACACACACGCACACACGCACGCGCACGCGCACACGCACACGCACACGCACACACACACACACACACACACACACACACACACACACACGCACACACTCGCTAGCCATAGTTCTCTGAGAGAATCGGTATGTCTTAAGGCTGGCTTTTGAAAGAGGTACAGGTAGCGGTCAGATCTGAGGTCAATCTAGGTAGTTAGTTCACCACATAGACTTTATAATTAGGCCACCCCAGTGTCTGATTATCAAAGAGGACTGATTGGTTTATATAGACAGTGAGAAGGTCAGAGCTAACCACTTGTAAACAATAATTAGAAATCAATTATGTAGCCCAGAGGTAGGCAACCTTACGCACGGAGGGTGATCACTCGCACACTAAACGCGAAGGAAAATAAATATTCTTTTCAAATTAAATATTAAAAAAAAAAGTTTAGTCAGTTAATTAAGTCCCCTCACATCTATTTTCTAATTACATCCTGCACATAATTCTACATTCATTCAAACTGCCAACTCCGACTGGGGAGGGAGTCTGAGAGATAGGCGGGGTTATTGAGTCTAATGGTCATTATATCCTGATATAATAGCCTAGCCTATGGACAATCAAAATCTGTTGGAAATACAACATTTTGATGTGGTGTCATATTTAAACATAATGTTGATATGGCACACTGACTATCAAGAAAATGAAAACTTGGCACTTCATGTCAAAAAGGTTGCCGACCCATATTGTATTGTATAGTAAGTACTGTATAAGGATTGAGTGTGGAATTAGGGCAGTAAAACCCCGACCAGGGCATTAAAGGTGCTGGAAATGTAATTAAAAATAAGTATCTGAATGGACCTCTAGACAAAGGCAGCGTCACCTTCCCAGATTGGCCCACATGGCAGGGATTAAAAGCCTTTTTGGACTTATCAACAGACAGTGGACTTGATTTACTTTGAATAATGGAAGCCTTTTGCTTCTATGAGATATTATCCCTTTTCCAAATTGAGCAACTTCGCACAAAGAATAATTTCCCACACAGTAGCACTCTCTTCGTAGAGCCTTTTTACTTTTAATAACGTTTTAATGAATTAAAGCCAATAATCAGACAAAGGTTGCAAAATGCTCTACAAATTAAACCACAGTAGCTGAAGACATGACAGAAAAGCAAGATTAACAATATTAGCCTTGTTAAGTTCATTCATCATACTGTGTCTTGTATCTCTGCCCCTTCTGTTATGACCTCAACACTGCTTTTAGACATGTCTCAGACTTGATTCTCTGTCTTTGTCTTAACACATTCTCTTATTGGCCTACCCCCTTTTTGCTATGTGGGATAAGCACCTCTGCACAAATGTGGCTTGGAAAACTTTTGTGAGGCATGTCTTTGGGGTTATTAAGCACTTAAGCTAGCATGTTGTGTGGACAGATTAGCTAGGTTTTATAGTAATCTAGTTTCTTTGAGGTCCTAGATTCTCTGTGCAATTTAATAATTTTACCCTGTTGATTGTTGACTATATGCTCTGGATAAGAGCATCTGCTCTCCTAAATTGCAAATTGTAACTGATCTACAAGCTCACAACGCATCATAGTGCAACATTGTGAGCTAGTAGATCTGCTTCTTGTAGATTTTCCCAGAATGTTTCCCTACTAGCTGATTATGACAGGCCCAGAACAGGGACACTAGGGCTCACGTGGTTAGCCTATTGACATGCAAGATAAGGCACTCAAGCAATCTCTTTTAGCATGGTACACGTAGCCTACATCTTTTAGTGATCTGATCTGAATTGCATATAGCCTATTGTGATGTAATTTGGCAAGAGCAAATGCTTGGCGTTTCAGTTGAATGTGCCCCTCAACAGAAGAGCTATATCTAGATATAAGCATTATGTGCACAAAATGTAACATACATTGCTATACAGCATATCACATTATGGGGCAGGTTGGTTGTGGGAGTGTCCTGGTTGTCAAATTATTGCTGATTTGATCCAGTTATTGACAGAGCAAGTGCCCAAGTTCTGAAGCTAACCAAGTGAATATGAGAGATCTGTCTTTGCTATTATTGAAAATTAATGACATTTTTGCCAGACCCAAGGGGTCGGGCTTACATGAGGCTTTGTACCTGTTTCGTCCATACATGGGCATGGTCACTTTGTCCTCCGGCCCCAGCCAAAAAAGTCTGTCCCCCTTTCGTCCATACATGGGCATAGACACAGGCTGACACGTCATGTGAAGTCCGGTGACGTAGTGCTCTGATCTTATAAAGTACTTATTCTGGGTCTGGCAGAACCAGGTCTCCTGGTCTTGTTTAGGAACAATTGACATTTTTTTTAAAGAATTTCACCTATAATGACATGCCCAAAATAGAGACCCAGGGTTGAAAGTGGGTCCAATGCACCAATACTACTGCTTTAGTTAAAGAGAAGTCCAGCGCGCTTCAGCCAGTAGAAGGTAAGGGCTCGTCGGTGCTCAACAGGGACATTGGGACAACTTGCATCGGAGAAAATAGTATTACCTGGGCACTCGACTGGTCTGCACGTGTTTTATTGTTTTGCAGGGGTGACTGACGTTTCGACTTTCGTCTTCCTCAGAGTAAAAAAAAAACTACTCTGAGGAAGACGCCAGTCACCCCTGCAAAACAATACAACACGGGCAGACCAGTCGAGTGCTCCAGTATATTGTATTTGGGTAGTCTCTCCTGATGTGTATTATTATTTTCTCTGACTACTGTTTTAGTATTGCCAACAGATTCATAGTATTTTTGCCAGACCCAAGGGGTCGGGCTTACATGAGGCTTTGTACCTGTTTCGTCCATACATGGGCATGGTCACTTTGTCCTCCGGCCCCAGCCAAAAAAAGTCTGTCCCCCTTTCGTCCATACATGGGCATAGACACAGGCTGACACGTCATGTGAAGTCCGGTGACGTAGTGCTCTGATCTTATAAAGTACTTATTCTGGGTCTGGCAGAACCAGGTCTCCTGGTCTTGTTCATTTGCATTGAACTATTAGGAATTCATACAATCTTTTTCTAAAGCCATACTTTTGAAGCTGCAGGTTCTCAGTTGGCAGTAGTGATGCTGAGCTTAGCCACAGGCAGGAAACTATACCACCAGTCCAAGGCCACCTTCCCAGCAGGCCAGCCTGTCTAAACCATCAGTAACAAACAAAATCAATACTCTTCCTTCCGAGGCACCATTGAGCACATGCAGTGTTCCATACACACTGCAATTCCAGAGATTTTGTCTGACAAATGCAGAACATTTTTATTTATCAGGTTTCTGAACCTCCCCAACCATGACCTTTTCCCGTAGCTAGTCTCTGAGGTTCTGTGTGCTGAACACATTGAATTATCGACCAGAAAGCTGTAATGTAAAAACTTTCACCAGGGAAGAAAGAAATTCATTGAAACTCGCTTGTCCAACCAACACAGTCTGTACTTCTGTTCCCTGGAAGGTTTTGACTATGTATTGTAGGCTTGCAAACGTGTGTGCCATAATAAAAAAGGATGAAGAGATAAAGCTATTTTATTAGCAAAGATGTGATCAGAAGTTCATCATGGGCTTTAAAGGTATACTAGGCAACTTTAAAATTTAAAAATATTTATATATATATTTGCATTTTTTCCCCTCTATCAGCCACTATATAATGATGCTGGGGTGTTTTCCTGCATTGAAACACAGTCCTCTTTCTGAAATCCGTATTTTCCCTACTATTTATGTTTTGACATCCGGGTATCCGGCTCTGTCCGGGACATAAATGAAAAGCACGCATGTGCGCGTCCGTGCGCGTCCGTGTGGCGAGTTCGAGTGAAACCGAATGGAACCGAGTGCAGCCGACAAAAATGGAACGGCAGCCATTGTTTTCTCTGCTGTGTTTTTACTTTCGGTTTTAAAACTTTAAAACGCTCTCAAACTTCTTTTTTGAGGCACAGAATTTACTTTTAAGATAGCGTTTGGATAGAATTTTGTTGTTTAACCTCATATATGTGGTCAATTAATCATGACAGAGCCTATTTAAAAATAAAAAATCAGAGAACCGGCAGGGGCGGGCAGTGACACGTATGTATCCGAATAAAGCTAAAAGAACTGCTGATTGGCTGAAGGGGTGGTCAGTCAACGGTACTAACTGCTTGACAATAGTTTTTTTCTTTTTTTGATCTCTGAAGTTGCCTAGAACCCCTTTAACTACTTTCAACCGTGCGTCCCTATTTTTGGCATGCCATTATACATTTAAATTCAAAAACGTTCTCGTTTTGAGCTTGCAGCTATTTTCGCAGCATGACACCGTTGTATGACAAAGTATGAAACAGGGCTTCAGTCATGTCAAACCCAGTTTGATCTGAAAAAGAGCCCAGGCTCGAAACGTTGTCATTAAAATTGATTGTCAGCATGTGGGTGTGCGAGTTGTATTATTTTTTCAGCTTTAAAGGGATTGTAGGTGAGTTCAGAGATAAAAAAAAGAAAAAAACTATTGTCAAACACTGCACCTCCACTCCCCCCCCCCTCCTCATCAGCAGTTCGTTTCCCCGACCACCAGGGGGTGACGCAGGGGGGACTTCTAAACGGGCCATGCCAAAAATAGGTTGCTTTATTCGGATACAATGCATGTCACTGCCCGCCCCTGACGGTTCTCTGAAATTTTATTTTTAAATAGGCTCTTTCATGATAAATTGACCACATATATGAAGTTAAACAACTAAATTCTATCCAAACGCTATCTTAAGCTTATCTTATCTCTGAAAAAATGCAAAATATATATATATATAAATATTCTTAAAATGTAGGCTTAATGTTGCCTACAATCCCTTTAACTAATAGCAATTTTGTTCTGGAAAGGGCCACCAGGTATGCAAAAGTGAATGTATAAAGGATTCAAGGTCTTCCTATAGGGAGAGCAGGAGCCAGAAGGATGATGGATGGATATTACTTTCACTGGTCTTATGTAGACTGTTTCTTGGGGGCAGGATTCCTTTGCAGAGAGGCAATGCAGTGTTTCTGTTTGAATTCCTTCAGCAGTGGTGCAGCACTACTTAAACACACACTACTACTACTACTAATCCTCTTTGTGCTGGATAGCACATAAGGTCTTCACCAATGAACGCCAATGCTGTCTGTCTACAGCCCAATGCCCCAGGTCCATCCAAGTTCTTTCATGTCCTTCTCCACAGATCTTCTCCATGTCTCTTTGGGTCTGCCTCTTTTTCTCTTCCCCGGCGGTGTCCATCTTAAACACACAGCTTGGCGTAAAATCAGGGATCAAAAAATTATAATACCTGAAATTACACCATAACCACCACAGTGACATACCAATTACAAGAGAGACATTGTAATAACAAATCAATGGTCAGTTACTGCCATTGATTCAGATAATGCTAGTAAATTATATGGCATTTGCGCTTGGGTTTTGCAGAGCTAAAGAAGTACCTGTCCCGTGTCCACCATCATGGAGGCTATAGTATAGGGGTTCGATTCCACCAAGGTGCATCCGATTTGGACAAGGGTCTGATACAAACACACTTGGCTGTGTTTGGGGAAGGGGAGCACGGCTGGGACGGTGATCTTTATGGCTGCATAGAATCCCATGGGCTGGGGGCGGTGTCAGCGGGAGGGCGTTGAATGGGAGGAGTGGGACGGATCAGTAACCTGTAAGCTGATTGTATGTATAGTAGTTTGTGTATCTGTCTGTCTCTTATATGTCATCATGATTTGTGTGCGTGGGGATCTCATTTTAAACAAGCTTAGTGCTTTATGAGCCTTCCAGTTTAGTAGACCTTGTATTGTGAATTTGTACTTCCATGTACTGTTGTTCTCATGTCTTACTAAATAAAGTACATCAATCAATCAATCAATGCGCTACTTTCTCCCAGTGGGGGCTCCTCACGGGCAGGTGAGCCAGTAAGGTACAACAGCAGTGGCAACATAGAAATGTGTGCAGAGGAATTAATTGGAATAACAATAATAATAATAATAATAATAATAATAATAATAATAATAATAATAATAATAATAATAATAATAATAATAATAATATTTAATTATTTGACTTGTTCTTATTCTTCCAAATTTTGCTGAGAATGTCTGTCCCTCTCATTCGCTCTCTCTCATCTCATTCTCTCTCTTTGATACACAAACACTTCAAGATTGGGTGATGGAAGATTGTATGATTGTATGATTTATTATTATTTATTTTTTTACAAATTGCTGCGATCTAGATTATAAGGCAAATAAGCTAAATTAACTTGTTTTTGTACATTTTGTACACTATCCTGACTACCATGTAATCTGGCACCAGTGAAAGAGGATACATCGATCTTGCATGATACACTGATAGTCTGGACAATAATAATCTGGACTTTAAAATGTAACTTCAAACCACAATATATCACATGGCAGCTTCTTTTTATGCTAACAGTGAGCCAGCCATCACAATATCATGCATCCTGAAAGCAACTGTCAGTCAGTGTTCGAGTGACAAATTGAATGAATGTGTGACAATGCCTTCTTGCCTTGGTGCATTCATCAATGTGGACTACTCCCAAGGGAACGATGTGAAGAGTTCAGCTAAGGAATGAGATATGCAGAGAAAAAGCAACACAGAGTCAGTCAATGTGATTGATAGCAGCAAACTCCAAAGTTTAGGATTCCATTCCAAAATGCTTGATAAAAACATACGGCAAGGACAGCACTCAATGGGAAAGGTCCCGCACTTGCAAAAAAAATATATTTACCAAACAACGTTTTGGTCCTTAGACCTTCATCAGGACAAACATACAGAGCACAATAACCACCACACATGTTAAAGGCTACACCCACACAATGTGTAGGTGTCGTGTCAGTCATTCTGCCCATTGTCTGTATAATTTGGAAATACAATCAAAGGCACACCCGTCATATTATGACACACTCCAATTGAAAGATTAACGAGTGTTTGCAATCACCAGATGTCTAAATACAGCGATAAGTAGGTCACTTGCATCAATCATTATGAACAGAAGAGCCAAAACTCTTAAAGAAAGACATAGCTCTAAATAACAGAGGCAGTAGCCTTCTATATCAATTAATCATCCAACCAGGTCTTTAATATCTGAGTAAGAGAAGGAGATGACATTAGTGGACCCAGTACTAATAATAAAAGGACAATCAGCCAAACAAGGATAAAAAACATGAAGGTAGATACAATAATACAGGGGTCTTCTTACTACATAGCCATATCCAAATGAAACAGACACATACTGTAGTCAAAGCATGATGACATGAGGGCCCCATTCTGTGGCAAAAAAATCCCCGTTAAATCGGGATAATGGACCTGCGCCGCCCCAATAGGTTATTCTAGCACCTGCTCTACCCGTCACCATTATGCCGACGCCGTTATTTGCGCATGGAGGTGTGCCCGTGGGCGTGTTGTTGCTATATCCCCCACATTGAAATTCTCAACCCACACATGGGTACGGCTTGGGGAGGGGGGATAGTGGATTCTAGAAGCACCCGCTGGTTTATAAAATCACCCGTCAAGTGCACACAGACACTACAATGGCTTTGTGCGTTGGACCATGAGCCGTGTTGCCAGCCTTGGAGAGAAATAAGCAACCGCAGTCCGCAGGTCTATGAAAACAAAAAGAAGCAACTATAAGGCCACATGAGCACTTCAAACTACTAACTAGAGCTTTCATATCCCCTAAATATTTCAGCCCGGCTCGACTAATAATTGACAAATTAGACCCAGCCCAGCCCGTCAGTAATTTTTTTATAGAAGCCTTATTTCTCATTAAATCTTGGTAATTCGTTAAGAACAGGAGTCATTCTACCCTATTCCAACAGTCTATATTGTATTTAAAAAACAGCTTGGAGCAAATAGGGCTATATAAATATATACACTGCCCCATAACCATTTTAAAAATGATTATGGTTATTCTATGAAATATATGTTTCATAGAATAACCGTAATCATTTTTGCAATGGAGAAATCACATCCAATGTTACCTTCTGGCCGCTGCCTGTGCTTTCATTTGAAGAAATAATCCAACATTTACTTTGAGGTGAAAAAGACATGAAGAAAGCTCTGAAGATCCATTATTTATGTCATGGTTTAAACTTTAAAGGGGGCTCTCTACTGCTGCGTCATGACAAGACAGTGATTGATTTGACCTAGGCTACTTTAGCGTTGCGCTGCCCTGTTGATTAATTATTTGGCATCAGCTGTGTAATAATATATAACTATTTTAAATGGCTTTCATATACTCTTGGGGATCTGACTAATATGACAAGTTGCTTATTGTGAACACAATAGCCTACGCGGGTCCCGTTGGGTTTGGGCTAAAATCTTAAAGTAATACTAGGTAACGTTTTCAACAAAACTAAAGTTAAATTGTATATCTTTTGTCAGTGGCAAAAGTTTCACAACACCCACTCCATGAATTTCACCCCCGGAAGCCTTTTATTTATATATTTTCTATTGAACGGTGAAGGGGGGGACTTTCCCGGGAAAATGACGTTCCTGGCCAACGTCATGACGTCGTGGCCGACGTCCCCAGGAACTACCGCAACGGTTTCCTGTTTGGCCAGGAACTACCGCGGTAATAGCAAAAAGGAACCTCACGCTGATGTTAAGAGAATGTAGGATTGGAAGATCGAAAAAGAACAGAAAAAGAAAGCACAGCTCATGGTAACTAATGCTCCACTGGCTAAGAGAAACGATCCGTAGATAGTATAAAACAATTAAAAGATCGCTTTTTGAAACGCTTCCGGCTTCCGGTGAAAACGAATGGAATTCTGGGTAATCGAGGATTACGGAAATTGTATGCAGTGACGGTAGTGACCAGCAGAGGTTGCTAAAAATCGTTATTTGGGATTCTGCATTGTACAACTTTAAGCACTTACATTTTTTATAAGATGATTGGATCATAGTGTGATTTTCATTTTGGCTGCTGTCTCATTAAACCCATGCTGCGGGACGTGCGGGTGAATATTATATTATAGCCTATATTATATATATTAGCCTGCTATATTATTATTATATTCCCCGCGTAAACGCTACGTTCATGACCCCCCAAAATAACCATATTTGAACTGGGGACCCCCCCATTTTGTTTGACTCGGTTCCACAGATAAATATTGTGAAATTAGCAGATCTACAAGCTCGCCAGGCGTTGGGTGCTCCATTGTGGTCTCGACCCACAGGTTGAGAACCACTGCATTAAAAGCTCCAAGCAAGTTACATGTCTAGTAGGCTATGTTGTTGACCACGTAATGTAATGTTTTTGGTTTAGTGATAGGCTACTCCGTGGCGCGCGCGCGCCTCATTGTATGCTGTCCAAAATAACAGATCTGTAAGCTGTCGACACGACATGACGCAGCGCCGTTGATAGCTTGTATGTCTGTTATTTTGGGTAGGTAGGCGACGCACATATACGCATCGCAGCAATGTGTCTGGGTTTGAGAGGCTTTGATTGATGTAAACTTAAAGTTTAGCTCTGTTCGGGATTACTGAACAAAGGTGGATGATGAAAGATAACGGGGACAATATGGATGTAAGTTAACTTTAACTGCGTCACTTCAGAGGAAACTATGGAGCAACTTCAGAGATGTTTACACACCCCTGGAATCCATTAGAACGGTGGAAATAGAACGATAACAGCCAACGTGAGTACATAGGCTATAGACCTTTCCTAAAACTGTCCAATTTATTATACCCATGTGCTACTGTTTGTCTGTGTACCACGTAGGAGCGTTGTCGCAACATGATGTAATTAATTATTTGGGAGCAGCCAGTGTGTACCAATAGTATACATATTTTAAATGGCTTTCATATACTATTCCGGATCTGACTAATATGACAAGCTTATTGTGAACACAATAGGCTACAAATTAATATAAAAATGTATTTGGATAAAAATAAAAAAAAGAAGGAAAACAAGCCCAATGTGGCTTATAATAATCAGACCAGGCAACAGTGCAGACAGGTAGATAGGCTAGAGCATATATTGGATCGGGATGACGGCTAGCGCAGTCTTCTCTTAAAGGCAATGGCTTCTGGCACGGTGATTGGTTTTATCATTGTAACGCCCAAACCACACCTATGCATAATGTAACGGGTAGCTCAGGTGTTTGGCGGGTGAGGGGGGTGCCATAGAATACCGAATTTTGCGGGGAAACGCCTCTTGCCTAGTCCGAAATCCCTAATTAGTGGTTTGTTCAAATTTCCCTTGGAATAGGGCCCAGTGCCATTTCGACGTTGAGACCTTTGGGAGAGGGCGCTCGGGTGGCTCAGACAAGACACCCCTCCTCATCGTGCGTATTGGCAAATTAGCAACAATAGACCCAGTGTGGATCATGGTTGATTATAGATATCCACACATAGCAAAACAGATCTAAACTAACAGGAGGAACCATTTAAAAAGAATATATATGGATGATTATATTAGTATTCTGTCTGCAAAGATCTTAAAATATTAGAAATATATGATTTTGTTCTGTATATCAATGGAAAACTAGTTTTTAAAGGCATCTCTTTTATGTATGAAAGCCCTTAATTCAGTGTTTGTTCTACCTGACATCCATGTCAAGCCTAATTTATAACTTGTGCACAATAAACCATAAATTGGCCCTTAGACTGGCCTGTTTGCTCTGGGCTCTGTGATTTCTTGCTGTCCATTTGTATGAGCCAGGCGTGTTGTGTCCTGTGATCTATTGTCCCGTGAGCCTGTTTGTCATTCACTAAGTGACTGCAGCACCTAAACAAAGTAAGATAGAGAGACACTAATACCTGCTTGTCATGGCCCCTAATTGGATATGAAATGGAAATGCAGACATACTTGACCTTGAGCTTGTTTTTCTATTATTTATTGTTTTGCCTGTCTATATGTCATTTGTCTTGTCTTTATTGCCATCTCACGTTTCCAGTCTAATCCCTTTTACATATTTTCTGATATTATGTGACAGGGCCTTGTCTGTCTGTCATAATTTATCATCATTCTGCAGTCAGCCCCACCCCCTTCCTGTGATAATAGGTTCAGCTCAGAGAAGCAGCATGAAGTACACTCATAACAAATGTAGAAAGATTAAATCTCATCATTACTGTAGTGTGTGTGTGTGTGTGTGTGTGTGTGTGTGTGTGTGTGTGTGTGTGTGTGTGTGTGTGTGTGTGTGTGTGTGTGTGTGCGCGCGCGTGCGTGCGTGCGTGCGTGCGTGCGTGCGTGCGTGCGTGTATGTGTGCGTGGTTGGATTGATGGGCTCCTGCAGCCGTAGCCCCCACCTGCGAAGTATGAATTACAAAATCCCTAGAATTCTTGACAGTTTTACATGAACACAAGATCACCACTGCAATCTGGGCTAGAATGGCCATCCATTTCACGGGTGAGGTGATAGCTGAGTAATGCTAGGCTATCACTCTCTGGTTCCTTGTTATGTGACTCAGCCGCTCCTGTACATTATCAAGCACTCTCTGTTTTGAACTGACAGGTTCAGGGGCATAGTCCTATCTGGTCATATGGTCGTAAAAGCATGTTTATTATTAGAGCCTAAATTACAGGTAGTTGCTGTGCTGCATCCTGTGGAGTAGAAGGGGGGCTTTGCCATTTATTAAAACCATCAACAGTAAAAAAAATATATATACTTAAAGTTGTACAATGCAAATTCACAACTAACGATTTTTAGCAACCTCTGCTGGTCACTACCGTCACTGCATACAATTTCCTTAGTCCTCGATTACCCAGAATTCCATTCGTTTTCACCAGAAGCCGGAAGCGTTTCAAAAAGCGATCTTTTAATTGTTTTATACTATCTACGGATTGTTTCTCTTAGCCAGTGGAGCATTAGTTACCATGAGCTGTGCTTTCTTTTTCTGTTCTTTTTCGATCTTCTAATCCTACATTCTCTTAAAATCAGCGTGAGGTTCCTTTTCGTTATTAGCGCGATAGTTCCTGGCCAAACAGGAAACCGTTGCGGTAGTTCCTGGCCAAACAGGAAACCAGTGCATTTCCACCTCCGTTTTCCGGCCAGATGACGTCATTTCCCCGGGAAAGTCCCCCCAGTCCACGTTCAATATAAAATATATAAATAAAAGGCTTCCGGGGGTGAAATTCATGGAGTGGGTGTTGTGAAACTTTTGCCACTCACAAAAGATATACAATTTAACTTTAGTTTTGTTGAAAACGTTACCTAGTATGCCTTTAAAAACCACTGCTGGATGACATGTTTATTGTACCTTAGTAACTCAAAGTTACTTCTATTAATAATTAATAAGTTACACTAGTTACTGGGGAAAGCAATAATATTACAGTAATACTGCCCAAGCAGGCCAACACTGCCAGGCTGTCTGTCCGTGTCTCTGTATGCCTGTCTTTTATGCACACCCACACCCCAGGTGAGATTTGGCTGACATTTTACAGGGCTGTTTGTTATGAGCTGGGGAAGGTCATGGGCAACTTTTTTCATGATTCATGTTTTTAAAATTAAACATTGATACTGAACGTCAAATGAAATGCGGCTTATGCCGAAGCTTGCCCAAATATGGAGATGCCTGACTGGCCACACTGTTTCAACATGTACATACATTGATACTTGTGTTGATACCTTGTACAACCAACAGTTGTCGGGAATTGGAAAACCGCAAATGTCTGTATCTGTCTGTCCGTCCGCAGGTCTGTGGAGGACGCACCAAATCTCTGTGTGTTGGGGGGCTGTAGGCATCGACTGACCAACCAGACTCGTCGGCTTCACGGATTGGCTGAGCTTTGCGTCACGTTTGTGCCGCTGAGCCAATGTAAGCGGTGGTGTGCACAATAGAACACCATTTTGTACAGGGCAATGCACCGATCTGTCTGCGGGTCCATCTGTCTCTCATTTATTCATCAACATGACATCAGCAGTCTTATTTAACAATTTACCACTTGACCATAACATTTTGGACTACCTCCAAGCAGACAAGGCCCCTGTGATCTTTGGGAAACACTGTTCCCCCCCCCCCGCCCATATACAGATATGGAACAAATTATGTATTAATGTCCTGTTATGTGGTTAAGTGTTCTTCAAGGTAAATTTTATTAATATGTCCCGAACTGGGCAATTTATGCTACAGCAGATAATAAAAACATACATAAACAAGAACATAGACAAGATCCAGATAACAATGTTGTCTAGTTTGTTAACAAATAGGGATG
This sequence comes from Gymnoscopelus braueri, assembly GCF_963280865.1. Lineage (NCBI taxonomy): Eukaryota > Metazoa > Chordata > Actinopteri > Myctophiformes > Myctophidae > Gymnoscopelus > Gymnoscopelus braueri. Next base: position 11,860,333 of record NC_137616.1, read on the forward strand.
CATGATATAGAAATATTGACCGATATCCAATAACCGATGACCGATAACAGTATCGCTATCGATATTGCAATATCAGTTTCCACCGGCAGGGTTTACCGTATACAGTACCTGTTATATTGTAACTGTAACTACAGGGTTGTTGCTGCGATATATAAGTACAGTATCTCGGATATGATCACAATATGCTTTTGCAATCTTTTTCTCGAAAGTATATCGGTCCTCTGCATCTCAGCACCACAGGTGTGGAGAGGAGCGGTAGGATATGCCAGTGCCGTCCAGTGGGTTATTATTATAGCTGAACACTGTGACCAGTCATTGCAAAATGCAAATTTGTTGTCACTTTCAGAGACTTTGAAGAAATAATGACATGTCTCCTGTGTAGGTAGATTAACACGAGCTGTTTTTCCACCAACGCTATGAGAGCTAGATACACTGCAATGGACCCATTCACTTCTGCATCCTGAATCTAGTCCTGCATTAGTGTTACAAATAATTCCTCTACAGAACAGTAGAACCATATAGTGTTACATTACATTACATTACATTACATTACAGTCATTCAGTGCATTCAACATAGGTAAGAAAACTACTAATCACCAGAAGTCTTAAGTGCATTCTCTTCTAAAACAAGCAACTAAGAGTATACCTAGCGCTACGGTAAAAGTGCCATATATCAGCTACCTACTTTCTTAAACAGATGAGACAAATAGGAAAATCAAATGAGCAAGAGTTAAAACAAATAAGTGTATCAAATAAACAAGATACAATAAAACAAGAGCTTGTACAAATGATTGACAACAAGTAGGCAAGGCTAAGAGGAAGGGTCAGGGTAGTGTTTCCTGAAGAGGTGGGTTCTCAGCCTGCGGCGAAAGATGGGCAGTGACTCTGCTGTCCTGACATCAGTGCGGAGTTCATTCCACCACTGTGGGGCCAGAACAGAAACAAGCTGTGACCGTGTAGATCGGCCAGAAACACAAACCTCTATTGTCTATTAACTGACAAATTACCTGGCTTCTAATGTTGGATGGCTGAAAAGAAAATTGAAGTAGATGTATTTATTCTTCTGGCACTGTATGAAGTAAAAGGTAGGATTTATACACTAGCTTCATCTGTACTGTGCCAACTGGTACTGTAAGTGTAGTCACACACTAGCTGTTAACCACATGAATGAACCTGCAAAGATATGTGAACATTCAGCAAAAATAGCAGATCTACAAGCTCACATTGCCTTGTGTTGTGACACATTGTAAGCTTGTAGATGGCTATTTTCGGTGAAGATTTTTGAAAAAACAAGGGGACCAAGTACAGGCACTGGGGAACCCTGGTCAATGAAGTACGTAGACCAGATCAGAATGGTTGAATGTTTGTAAACAAACGAGTATTTCCGGGTAGAATGTCTATGTCTTTTCACAATATAAAATTAAGTGTCTAGTACATTTTAGTTTGTCAATCGGTGGATATTTAGAACAAAATCATATATTTCTAATCAATGTCATAAGTGTCCTGTTCTTCCAGAAATAAGATTAATGAATAATACTGCTCCAATGCGACGCTGCCGGCGTTAAATGTACCCGGAAATACATTTTTAGTTGTGGTGATGTCATGATGATTCGGTATAGGGTTTATGTTGTTAAGTTACAGTAATTATCCCTCATCCCTCTCTGCCATACATGCCATGTGTGTCATAGCCATTTGTGCACAGCCAAAACATTAGTTTTCATTGAATAAGTCTCACTGACCTTTATTACTGTTCTGTTTCTCATCGCTTCTGTTTAACTGTTGAGGCCAAAAACCAGGCTATATGTGTTGTTCAAGATTAATCAAGTGATGATGGATATCTCCCCCGTGAAGTTAATCAAGATCCATTTTAAAAACCACCACGCTTAACGAGAGCCTTGAGGCCTTTTGCTGTAATCAAAAAGGAATAAATAGAATTCATACAAGGGGAACATAAGACATTGATGTACAGTGACATACATTCTAGAATATACTTTTGATGTGTGCTAGTCTCAATTCTCCTGCTGTGTTTGCATACCGGAGTGATTTAAGTGGTTGAGACCTAGGCGCTCTGCTACTGTATATCTCATCCCCAGGGAGTCACTGAACCATAGGGTGTCATGTGGAATTAACTGTGTCCGTGAGAGGACTGAGGTCTCCATCTTGCCTAGAGCAGTGAATACTATATGTGCTATAATGTTTAATATCATGCTTAGCTGAGGATTCCTTTTGTTTTCAGGAAAATAGAATATTCATGCCACACGACACGGAACTCCAATTTACAATTCTCACAGATGAGAAACACAGTGGAGTGCTGTAATCTCAAAGCAATATGTAGGAACGCAGCCGGAGGCATTGAGACTGGCTTCTGCCTGCCATAGAGAAGGAATAGGACTGTGGGCATGAGTTTGGGTCTCCTGGGGTGTTCCATAGTACATCGCATAATGAAGACCATAGCAGCTGATCATTTTGTCCCTTTCATTTGGATATTTTAAGCTTAACCAATAAAAGTCTTTATAGTTTGCTAGTAATTTTCCTTTCGTAGCTCACAATGTTAAAATCTCTGATCATATTACACAGATTGACAGTTTTATCACTAAAAGTTATAACTAAAAGTTAACTGATTTGCATCTCTCTACCTCCACCAAGTGGAGTGAGTCATTTTGTCCGGTTTGCCTTACTTAGGAAATCAGGCCGAATCACCTCTAAAGATACTTGCAGGGTTGGATTTTCTCTGGTCAGACTGAATTAAATACATGCATTTCCTTTTGGGAAATATAAACTGTCTGATATGTTTGATGTTTATGTTTGATAATATCAAAATCGAACCCTGGAATTATTAGAAATCCAGGTGAAATGTATATACTAAAACAAATGTACAAGAATGTTTGTTTTTGCTTGTTTTTGGCAACTCATTGGACAATAGACTACAGGCTATTACTGTACATTAGTGATGAGCGGGTCGACCCGTAACCCGCGGGACCCGCGGGTCAACCCGCGGCGCGGGTGGGTCGAGTCAGGATTTCAGAGGAAATTATGCGGGCTACGGGTGAGCGGGTCAGCCGCTCTCACACGCAAAAAAAAAAAAAAACCCTATTTTGAACAACATGCTTGTTTATTCAGCCCATGACAATGTTGTGCTACTGTAGACATTTAAAGGGACTTTGGGTACTTAAAAGAGCGCTATATAATATATATTTATATTCGCACCGCGGGTCGCGGGGCGGGTTGAGCCATAGATTTATATGGGGTCGCGGGTCGCGGGTTGAGGCGGGTTGGGTTCCGTGGCGGGTTGGGGCGGGGCGGGTCATGAGAAAACCTGACCCGCACATCACTACTGTACATTTAACCTTCTATAACTGGGAGCACTTGAGGAGCATTACAAACTGTATGTCTGTCCAGGGAAGTGTAGTGAATGACTTGTAATGGATTGGTCTAGTAGTGTATCATGAGGAAGTTAATTAAATTAAATGCAAAATTAAGTTTAGAGATGGTTAGACGGCCTACATCTGTGTTGCTGAAATTGCCTTGTGGCTCAGGCGATATAATCTGGAGTCTGACTAAAGCCTCTGATGTGGCCTTTTTACGAAACAATAATACCTAACATTTCACCAAACAACAGTCGTGAACCATTTTTGGCATTTCTCTTTTGGGTCTTGAGCTGAAATGGTTTGGGAACCCCTGATTTAACCAGTCATGAGCAATTTCGCATATTACGTGACCATTTAAAGATGCCTACAGTAAATGTTGTACAGTAATACTGAGGTTTTGTCTGAATGTTATTGCAGTTTGAATCTCTTGACTGTCTAGGAAGATGTGAATATGGTTCGAGAATACTGTACATAATTCTGTTCATTCCCTCAAAATAACATTGAAGTACCCTTGATTAGAACACACCCTATGCTGCTCCAGTGGGGCTACAACGTGGCCAACATTATATTCAGTCTCATGGTGTGGATGTGGGTAAATGTGAAGAAGCCAAGTGTCACAGAAAACAGAGCATGGCTTGGGGCAATAACTAAATGTTATAGGTTAAAATGTTGAATGGCCATTTAAGCACCATGTGCTGTACTTTGTCACATGACAAAATATATAATAGGTCAATAGTATATAGAGCTATTATCTTTTATTATATATTTTTCAGCTTTTTGGGTTGGGATTTTTGAAAAAATATTGCCTAATGACATGCTTAAAATAAGGATGCCAGGTTAAAAATGGTTAATATTTAACTATGTAGTCAAACCCTATCTTGTGGCATTAATTGATCTCTTGTCAGGTGTCTGTTTTGGCCCATCGGTCCCTAGGTGTATTCATAGCATGCTCCTGGCACGCCACCTGGTCTGTGATTATTGGTTCAGCTGATGGCTGTTGAGAGGGCACTATGGTAGCAGCAGTCAACCATGGCCGTGACGACAGCTGCCGCTGATGTCCTGTCAGTGTCAACCACTACTTGTTCCCCTTTAGTTGTGTGTTCTTTTTTTTTTTTTTTGCTGGGCTGACTCCAGCTCATTTTGCTTCACCCGCCAGTGTCCTTCAGCAGTCGCCTTTAACTTTAGAACATTAAGTCTGATTTATACTCCGTAGTGCGACAATGTCACTTGTCAAAACTGATTCACAAGCTAACAACAAGTCTTGATAGCTTGTAAATCTGATCTATGACAACATCACTCATACTTTATTTCCTCTTCATTTTATAACAAGCACTATGTTTTGCTTGCAGCGGTACCTGTCAAACCTTCAGGCATACACGGCGCAATCACATAGGGCTTACACAGTGGCCAACCACCTCTTTTTCATGTTTTTGGTGTTCAGTTGAGTTGAGTTCAGTTGATCTAAAACAATCATTATTCATTGTTGTTTAATGTTACAACTTTTCTCCCCAAATAGTCAGTTACCATACCTTATTATTAGATTAGCGACTGATTTAGTTATTCTATGCTTGCATGATTCTAATTGGCAGCCTACAGTAGAATACGATGCAAAAGCAATGGTGGATTCCGATGTCTGGCACTTTGGGTTGAAATGTTTTTATAAGCCCCTCACATGGTTTGTATTTATTTTTCCCCCAGTCAGTTTTTTGTTTTGTTTATCCTTTTTGAGCGGTGCAACCGCTCCTATAAGAGGGTTTAGGACCCATCCGTGGTGAAAGTTTTTCTTTCCGTCGTGAAAATTTGTCTTTCGCTGTGACGCCATGCTGTGGAAAACATGCCCATAGGCTAAGCTTTGCAGGACGTGCTGTGATTGGCTAGCGAGACACATGATGAAATTAACTTCAAACTTCGCAGACGCGATGTGATTGGCTAGCGAGACGCATGATGAAATTAATAACTCATAAATAGCACCGCTCACTTCACACTGGGTGTGATTTTTTTAATCATTCTACCAATAGCTGACTAAACTACAGAAGAACAGGGCAGTGGTATTAGGCAGTGCTATTGGATTGAATAATGGAACAGCTCTGCAATGGTGTATCTGTCCAAATGATTGAATGAAAAGTGGTAACCATCACTATCCTTTTCAGTTGAAATTGTTATTTTATTTTGCTTTGGTCTATGACTTTCTTTGTAAACATTTGATAATGAGTTTTAATCACTTATAGCCCTATATATTTTATTATTCGACAAACAAACTAGCAGATCTACACAAGCTTGTAGATCTACTGTTTTTGCTATTGGGATTTTTTTTTTAATGTTATTTACTTGTTACTCTCTCTTAAATATTGTGAAATTAATTATTTATAATTCTTTTGAACATTTTTGCCTAAAATTAGGCCTACATGCACAAAATAGGGACGCCAGGTTGAAAGTGGTTACACAATTGTGGCTACCATAGATGAACCTGCGTGGAAAGTCTCTTAATTTCACTGTCTAAGTAAGTAAATTAGTGGGTTGAAGTGGCTTATTGTTGGTATCTGCTGATAAATGAGGATGTCTACCTCCTTTAGTGAGCCAGATCCCTGGGAAATTGAATAATGTCTAATAAAGCTAAAACACATTAAAAAAGACCCAAGATAACTTACAGGTATTTATTTTTGACCATACTTATGTTCCATATAACTACCCGTTGTGTCTGTTACAGAATGACCTCTGACCCTTGAGAGAACACTGTCTCCCTGAGAGGCAGGGGTTTTGCCTCTGCCCAGGGATGGAGACGGAGAGGTACCTCTGGGACGGTACCGCGGGTCCCAGCAACATCACAAACTGCACAGGAACTCCAACCGGCACCCTGAGAGTGGACAAGTTCACAGACACGGCGGTGGCGGTAGTGGTGGTGGTGCTGCTGGGTCTCCTCGCCCTCTTCACGGCGCTGGTCAACGGGGCCGTCATCACCGCCATTTGCACCACCAAGAAGCTCCACCTTCCCGCCAACTACCTCATCTGCTCCCTGGCGGTCACCGACTTCCTGGTCGCGGTCCTGGTGATGCCGATCAGTATCCTCTACATGGCTATGGAGTCGTGGTCCCTGGGCCAAGTGGTGTGCGAGGCGTGGCTGAGCGTGGACATGACCTGCTGCACCTGCTCCATCCTCCACTTGTGCGCGATAGCCCTGGACCGGTACTGGGCCATCACCAAAGCCATCGAGTACACTCGAAAGAGGTCAGCCGGACGGGCGGCCGCCATGATCGGCATGGTCTGGCTGATCTCGGTTCTCATATCTGTGCCTCCTTTGTTCTGGAGGGAAAGGCCCGGCGGCAGCGGATTGAATCAGTGCATCATACAGCACGACCACCTGGGCTACACATTATATTCTACATTTGGGGCCTTTTACATCCCAATGATCATCATCCTTCTCTTGTATTACCGGATTTACAATGCTGCAAAAACGCTGTACCAAAAACGTGGCTCTTCCAGGCAACTCAGTAGCAGGAGTATCTGTAGAGAGAATTCCACAGATCGTTGCCGTGTGACACAGACGTTTTGTGTGTCAGATTTGTCCACCTTAGAGCCCAGCCTGGGTACCGACAAACTGAATGTTACCATTCGCATCCCCTCCTTTGACACAGAGATGGACGGTGCTGATGAGAAGAACCAGATATGTACCTCACGTGAGAGGAAGGCAGCACGAATCCTTGGCCTCATCCTTGGGGCTTTTATCGCCTGCTGGCTGCCTTTCTTCATGAAGGAACTATTAATGGGGTTTCGGGTTTTAAATCCTTCTCCGCTTGTCTCTGAATTTCTAACGTGGCTGGGCTATGTAAATTCTCTCATAAACCCCTTGTTGTATACCAGCTTTAATGACGATTTCAAGCTCGCCTTTAAAAGACTACTCAAGAGAAAGGAACATGCATAGACCTGGGATTTAAACATTAATACACCAATGGAATGTATACAAGAAAAGTGTAACCTATGTAATATTGCAGTACTGTATGATGTGTGATATGCTTTTGCAAATTAAAAAATGTATTGCTTGTTTATCACTACAGTGTTCTTGAATTAAACATGCTATATATTTTTCAACAGTGTCTTTCCTTTTTTAATGTATGTGAGAACTGAGAACCATCAGTTGGGTTGTGATAAGGTACTCTAAAGATTTTTTGGTGAAAGGCTATTATTTTAACAGGTCAACTAATCATCATTATCATCATCATATTACTTTAAGGGACATAAGCGTCAGTCAATCTGGGAAATTTGAATAACATTAAGTAACTTAAACATTCATTTAAAGTTTCTTAAGCCTTTATACTTTGTCGTATGATGATGTTACGCAGTGAAAATATCCAATCTACAAGCTCTGTGACCTTTTAAATATGCTATTTCTGAAGAGGAGAAAGATTTTCACTTATAATGATATAAAATAAGGACACCAGGTTGAAACTGGGGTAAAGTGCAGTTAAACTGGTCCCCAATTAACTCCACTTCAGATAATAGCCCAATAAATACTTCACAGAGTTCAAGTAACAGACGCATCTCAAGATGAACTGTTAAGAGGAGACAGTGTGAACCAGGCCTTCATGGCTTAATTGCTGCAAAGAAACCACTGAGGGAGACCAATAGAACGAAGAAGAGACTTGCTCGAAGTTGAGCACATAGACTGTGAGTTGAGCCAAGAAACAGGAGTGGTGGATATTAGACAGGTGGAAATCTGTGCTTTGGTCTTTGATGAGTCCAAATTTTAGATTTTAGATTCCAACCCCTGCCTGTCAGCATGACCCAGCCTAGTCACCCAGGGGACTTACTTACACGTATTTTAACATATTCTGCATCAAACATGCTGTCTTATAAAATAATAAATAAAAAACAAGTGTACTCAAAACTAATATCCGCAGCAAGCGTGCATAAAAGCTATTTATAACATTATTTGATTACATATAAGCATATATTAGGGAGATGAACACTCATGAACTCATTTTGTATGAATCTTTCATCTCAGCCACTTCAACCTGCGGTGTCCCTATTTTTGGCATGTCATTTTAGGCACATTTTCTAAAACAGCTAAAATAGCCCATGTACAAGCTCACAACGTGTCGATGCAATGCACTGTGAGCTGGTAGATCGGCTATTTCGCAATTCATCATCATAACATGACAAAGTATATAGGGCTTAAGAAGTGGTCAGTATAACCTCAACCTCCCATCCAGGTATGGTCCCCTAGATGCCCAGACATTCTCTAAAATGGCCTCTCAGTCTGTCCCATTCATTTGGTTCTATTCGTACACCTGAAGTAATATGGAAAGATAATAATAATGATAATAATAATAAGTATTATTATGATTATATCATCATCATTATCCCTATTTTCATTGTTCCCAACTTCCATCGTTCCCATGTAGACCGGTGCCCGACGGGCACAGGTCTAGTTACTACTAATACTAGTACTACTACTATAGCCCTAGAATGGCTGTGATATTACATATTTCATGTATTCCAAATACATGAAATGTATGTAATATCATAGCCTTGGATCAAGACGGTCATAACGATATGACCAGTGCGTGCGTGCGTGCGTGCGTGCGTGCGTGCGTGCGTGCGTGCGTGCGTGCGTGCGTGCGTGCGTGCGTGCGTGCGTGCGTGCGTGCGTGCGTGCGTGCGCGCGCGCGTGCGTGTGTCTGTGTGTGTGTGTGTGTCACGCAACGCTTCTGGTCAACAAAGGGTGAAAGCAGGTCTATAATTTCTTGCAATTAAAGCAGCAAAGCTTGTGCATTGAGTGCAGTGAGTGTTATCATCAAATGCATAGAGTCTATGCATTTGTCTATACCAGGGGTAGGCAACCTTTATTATTAAAAGAGCCATTTTTGGCCCAAAAGATGATTAAAAGTCTGTCTCGAGCGGCTTTTTTTGTGTGCTTTTTCTGGTGTTTCAATATAACTTTTTTTTTAAATTGTTTGCTAATTTCTCAAAGCAGATCAAGTACTGTATACCAGTAAGCCAGCAACGTTGGTGGTGAAAGCAAACAAACCAAGCATTAATAAATTATTTTCCTTCAATGATTAGTTTCTTATTTTTATCTGGTGTATGGGCGACACTTTTTCTTTACTAATAACTTTACTTTAATAACTTAACTTTATGCTTAAAGTAAAAAGAAAACAGAAAGAAAACCTCTTATTCCTTTGCATACTTCTTTGCCCAAGCAACTGGGAGCCACGGCAGAGGGCCCAAGAGCCACATGCGGCTCTAGAGCAGCAGGTTGCCTACCCCTGGTCTATACCGCATAGACAGTAGTCTCATGCTGAGGCTTACCTAGACCTCGGCTGACTTGTGACTCCAACAGGTCCTGTGTGGATGGGGGTGGAACACCAAAAGAACGCCATGCTTGCGTGGGTCATCAGGCCTTCTTGTCGTGGTCCTGGCATCCCTCTGTCAGAGGACAGTCTGCTATTAAGAATAGCACCCTTCAACGTCTTGTTTATGGCCCAAAATGACTGGATAGACAGGTTTTGAAGCAATTTGTAGCAGAAATATTAGACCTTAATTGTCAAATGTTTAAGCATGTTCTAATCATGTATACTTAAAGGTAGGGTAAGTGATTTTCTTTGGTTAAAATAAGTGTTAAATAGCTCTATATTCTGATAGTACTCATTGCTATAGAGTGTTTGTTCAGTAAAAGGAGTCTCCTTGTCTCTCCAGCTCTTTATAAAACAGAAAATGCATTTTCGTTTCAGTTTCAGTTTCATTTCCAATTTTATCCAATCAGGATAGAGAACTCAATCAGAATATAGATTAAACAAGTGACATTGGAAGTGATGACACTAAGAAATGAGCAGGCAAAATTGGAACTGGAACACTTAAAAATGGGTACTTTCTCCTGATTGGCTGAGATTTTGACACCTACCGAAAAATGTATTTTCTGTTTATCAAAGAGCTGGAGAGATGGAGAGACTCCTGTTACTGAACAAACACTCTATAGCAATGATTACTATCAGAATATAGAGCTTTAACCTTTTAACAAAATACTTTTTGTTTTAACCAAAAAATATCACTTACCCTACCTTTAAGTTTACTTTACTTAAAAACATTTTCCAAATATATATATATATATTTTTTGTTACATTTTGGAAAAATAGCCAATTTAACACCGAGGTGCCCACTCTGTCTTGGTGCCCACCTATCCTGTCACCATATCAAGGCTAGTAATAATATCACAGCCATTCTAGGACTACTTAGCCCTAGAATGTCTGTGATCTTACATACATTTCAAGTATTCCAAATACACAGTCATAGATCTCGTCATAGATATACGTAACTTCCTTTAGGACGCACAAATGTTTGGGACACACAATTGACAGGTGCTTGTTATTGGTGCGGGGTAATGAATCATCACCTGCCAATTGTGTGTCCCAAACATTTGTGCGTCCTAAAGGAAGTTACGTATATTCAGTGCTGCAATCATTCCTGGCCCCTCGCGTTGCACAGAAGTCGTCCGTGTGCAGCTCGTGAATAAGTGGAGATATTTGACTAAACACACGTTTTCTGGCAGAACTTTCACATGGATATGAAACTAGAGGACAAAATATGACTCCACGTCTTAGGAATTAATTATTGGGTGAGTACAGACGGAGTTTAGAGCACTTTTATGGCCGCGCAGATGGGCACTACACAGTGGGGGACCGAGAGAGATCTATGACTGTGTATTTGGAATACTTGAAATGTATGTAAGATCACAGACATTCTAGGGCTAAGGACTACTATGCTCAGCTGCTACTACTACTACTACTACAACAGTGATTGCAGTATTGCAGTTGTGCCAGCAGGGGGGGCTTGTCTCTTTCCTTTTTTTCCTCCCATCAGTGGGTAAACAGCACGGACTACGTCGCCTCCTACACGGCAGCAGCAGCAGTGCTACGCGCTGGGGCAGGGAGTGAAGATGGCGGACGAGGAGGCCGAGCAGGACCGTGATAATGGTAGTCATGATGAGAGGACTACCGTGACCATTATCGCAACCATTGGGGCCCTGCGACAGCGTCTGCGGGAGCTGCAGGACCGGGTGCTTCCAGACGACAGCGTGTCCTCCGTGGAGACGTCCTCGCAGTACTGCCAGGAGTTTTGCCAGGTACGTTCTTTCAGAGAGAGAGAGAGAGAGAGAGAGAGAGAGAGAGAGACCCCCGCAGCTAAAGCAGCTAGCATAGCGTTAGCTTAGACTACGACCCGTCGAATGCCAGAACGCTCGCCCCAAAACACGCTCGCCCCGGGTCTATTCCGGCCACCTCGGAACGGTCGCCACCATTGTGTTCCTAGACGTAACCGCAGGAAAACTGTGCCTAAAAAATTACCTTATTCCTAAATGTAACCTCAGTATAACTATGCCTAAAATTAACCTTATTCCTAAACGTTACCTCAGTAAAACTACGCCTAAAACAAACCTTATTCCTAAACGTGACCTCAGTTAAACTGTGCCTAAAAGCTAACCTTATTCCTAATCTTAAAACTCAGTAAAACTATGCCTATAACGAACCTTATTCTTAGACATAACCTCACTGAAAATATGCCTAATAAACCTAAATGTATCCCTAGACCTTTAACCTCAGTAAAATAAATATACATGAATATTAGAACCGCTGGGTGCGAGCGGTCCGCGGAAAGAAATGGGGGCGAGTGTGTTTTGGGGCGAGCGTTCCGTTTGCCCGACCCGTTCCCCCAGGAGGGTATTGGGTGCTGGTGTCGGGAAGCGCGCGATTCAATGCACAGTTGGTCCCAAATGGACGGGGTTCGGGCCAGGGTTCATCGCCATTTCGGCTTGTGGTGGACATTTTTGTCAAAATTCCATTTTTTGCCATGGATGGACATGAAAATATGACCAGAAACAGAGCTACAGTCCTAAATGTATAGTACTAGCGCTGTGGTCCTCAAGTGGGTAGAGGGACCTTTGGGGTTCCTGGACCTTGAGGGTGGTCTAACTCTGAGAGTGTACAAATGGAACCAAATGGACCCTATAGGCGGCTTTCCATATACATGGACTTACCTAGCCCCACCCCACACCGCCCACCACAGCGACGGTTTCCACTACAATGAAGTGGGTAGAGTGGTGTGTAAGTGGTACTAAACTGGTGCCTAAAAAGTACCCAGTCTTGGGTAGGTCTGAGCTGGGCTAAGCGGGGCTAAAGCTGTGATAAAGCTGATTGGTCGGCTCACAGCTGTGTCTGTCCACTCAGGTGTCTGTAAAATGTAAACACTACGGTAGCAGTGTTGCCATGTCCACTTATTATAAGCAACATTGGGCTTATTTTTCTGTAAAGTTGCTTGTAAATATTGGTAGTACTTTTACTCCACTACAATTATCTGAAAACGTATTAGTTACTAGTTACTAGTTACTTTTCAGATATAAATGATTACATTATAAAACATACATTAAGCCCTATTTTATACCTAGGCTATTTGAAAATAGCCGATCTACAAGCTCACAACGCATCGCATCATTGTAGATCTGCTATTTTCAAACATTTTAGTACTTACTTTTGGTACCTTAAGTACATTTTGATACCAATAGTTTTTGTACTTTTACTCAAGTAATTCCAGACTTTCACTTGTAGAGTGCTTCTACATTGCAGTATTGATACTTTTACTTAAGTAAAACATTTGAGTACTTTTTCCACCACTGCTTGTTTCTAAAATGTAGTTGATTATTTGGGGCTTGTTTCATATGTTGTTGAAACCAGTGGTTCTTAAACATTTTCATGTCAAGGACCCCCAAATTAATATGTATTTGTCAACATTATATATGTATATATTTTTTTTAAATAGCAGATGCACACACTCACAATGCGTCGCATCGCTACGCGTTGTGAGTTTGTAGATCTGCTATTTTCAAATAGCCGTAGATAGTCGCTTCTTTTGGGATTGTTTTCATAGACCTGATTGCTTATTTTTTTCTGCTAAACCTGGCAACAATGAATGTGCGACGATACACGCTAATAATGTTTTTTATATAAGTGATGGCAACGTGTTTAAACACCACACAGGTCTTCCCAACAATAGCGAAGATTAAAGTCAGGGTGAACATGGCCAAATAATAACTTAAGAGCCAAACTAGCTCTGAGGAAGCACGCTAGCATTTAGGCTAACCCTGTAGCCTGAGGCTAAGTTGGTGTGTTAAAGAAAGGGGCGTTGATTTCCTTCGGGAGGGGAGGGGAGGGTGGGGATTTTGCGAGTGGGGACTTTTGTGCAATGGAAACGCAAGACATTTTGAAGCGGTGTGGTGCGGTTCTGGACTGTACTGGACAGTGTCGTGCTTATGCTGTGATGGAAAAGCGGCTTAAGTGGACCATTTGGGACCGTTTGTTCTTAGACTTATGGGAGAGGAGTCCTTGAAAACAACGTTCTAGAATCACTGTCCTAGTGGACTCCTAATGTGCCATACATAGTCTTAGCCTTGGATCAAGACTATCATAGATGTATTTTTATCGATGTTGACAACGAAAGTAAAAGTCAGACTCGATCAAAACACATCTATGATAGTCTTGATCCAAGGCTAACACAGTGACATAGTAGTAAATCAGTGTCAATATATATTCTGAAGAAAACCTGGAGACTGACGTTCAGCAGTTGGTTCTTATGATCAAACTAAGGCCACGGACACATTTGTCCGTGTAATTGTATGGACATATTGATGACCCCTCACCCCTGTGTTTGGGTTGGACACCCACTCGCAGTGAATCAACGCCCACCGAGCCCGGCTGACCCTGACATACAAATCGAACGTACCTTCTATCAGCAGTATGGCTAATATAAAACTGATCCCCCGTTACTAACCTTAGCGCAAGCTAGCTTGTTTTGATCATCATAAATGATAAAGAAACCCCTTTGTGTCAGATAACTAGCCGGTAATATGACGGAGACTGGCCAAAAAATACGGTTTATGTATTTCACATTAGCTGATTGTGTGTAAGCCAGCACTGTCTCCCGTGCTAATGTGTCAATGATAACGTTAGCCCAAAGTGCTAGCATGCTGTGCTGCTCGATCGGCGTTAGCTCTGCCTTGTTTTCCGTGTCACCAGATGTTAAAGTCTGCAGATATGCGTTCTCTCTTGCCGCAGTTCATTTGGTTGGTTTATCTTTGGTTTGCATGTTCGCAAAAGCTTCATTGTGCGTTAGATTTCATTACAGTATTGTGTGTGTACCTAGTAACATATGCCAGCAGCAATGACCAATCCATGGCGGCCGAGCTAGCGCTGAGATAATGGGAAGGAAACGAAAGGATGGTGCAACGTTGTGTTTGTGTGTGTGGGGGACTGACCGTACGTGCCACCCTGCACGTGAGATGCATCTTCATAAAGAGATGCATCTTCATAAAGAGATGCATCTTCGCAATTAGCATAATGTCTAATAAAACATAATATTTAAACTGGTTGTAGACGCAGTGTTTACCAACACTGCACAATATTGTTTGGGTGGTGATTTGTGTGTGTGTGTGTGTGTGTGTCACAACGCTTCTGGTCAACAAAGGGTGAAAGCAGGTCTATAATTTCTTGCAATTAAAGCAGCAATGCTTGTGCATTTACTCTATTGTTTCTTTAGGATACATGGATGGGTGGGCATTAGGGACATCTATGCACCTCGATGTAAAATGGGCTATTTTGTCCAAAATGTAAAAGAATAAATACAATATAATAATCTTAAATAATGTAAAGTATACATGATGTGAGCATGCAAAGTACATCATTATCAGACTTAATTTTATCCTTCAACTTCTTGTTGATTCCCCATTGTAGCAATTGTAGACATATTAGACCTTAATTGTCGAATGTTTAAGCATGTTCTAACCATGTATACTTTACACAAAATAGACATGGACAAAATAGCCAATTTTACATCGAGGTGCCCAGATGTCCCTAGTGCCCACCTATCCTGTTACCTTTCTTTATTATTGTTTTACTATTGCTGCTGCTGTGTTGAGGAACCAAAACAAAATGATTTTACTTTTATGTACTTGAACACAAGATATAATAATAATAATAATAATAATAATAATAATAATAATGTAGAATTTTGAATTGTGCCCAGCCCAGGCATTGAGCCACTGCTTTTCTGCCTTGTGTTGATAGCCTGCTTGGGATACCTGCTCAGAGCAATAATAATAATCTAATCTGCATATAAACCAAGTTAATGCTTTCAAACATGTTGGGCCTGATATATCGAGAAGACAGAGGTACCTATGTTTTCCTCCATTATACATTCATTGTATGAAAATGAGTATATTAGAACAGAACTCGATGTGCATGACTGAGGTTGATGAGTCTATCAGTCTCTTCTCAGGGATTAATATGCTATCTTATCTTTTTGCTTGAGTGGGCCCATAATCAGTTACTGAGTTGGAAACCAATCATTCACTGTCTAGGAATACCTCAGTAAAACAAAATACAATAATTTGAGGCGAGCCTTCCGGTTACCCTGTCTAGACCTATAATACTGTTAAGTTTCCTGACTAATAAAGAATTTTGGTGTACATATCAGTGTTATTAGCGTAATCTTATATGCACATTTATTTTATGCGTTGCTGTTTAAGGCTGGGGAAAGAAAGGAAAAACTGAAATAAATTGCAATATGAACTACTGTAAGTTCAAAATGGCAAGGGATGAAAATAATTGCATAAGAAAGAAGGTACAAAATGAATTTTGTTGTTGTGTCAATATAGTTCCCTAATTGCTGCCAAATAAATCTCATATTTTGGATAGAATTTCAAACAAAGTGAAACCAAGTCACGTGTATAGCCTAACAGATTCAATAAGGCTGCAACAGTGAAGACAGATTAATTGTGTTTAGGGAGATGCCTCACCGAGAAGACAGTGACGACAAGCCTTGGTTCTCCAATGAGAAGGGGGAGATCAGGAAGAGCTAGCCTACAAATTAGGGAGCATGCATGCACACAGGGCATAAAACCTCCAAAGGGAGACAACAAGGCTGTAGAATTACTGTTCACAGGGGCAGTTTCAGCTTCCATACATAAGGTTACAAATTATAAATCCAGAAGCACAGCTACCCTTGAAAACCAACTAAAACGTTTTTCTCACTTTAATTGCAGATTGACACATTACACTCGAGGCCGATAGTCAGCTTTAATTGTTCTCTAGTGGATGTGCTCAAGACATATAGCCAGTTCCCAGTTGGCAACAAAATAGACCATGTTTGTTTTCTTGGCCAATTCAAGTCACATAGTTTGTATCTGTCTGAAATTTGAGACTGAAATTTGCCATCGGCCATTAAATCTGAAATGCCTGGCAGCGACTTGAAATTGAAAAGTAGCCAAATCTGAAACAAGCTCAACATGTCCTCGGACACCTGTGTGATGAAACCACATGACTGACGAAGGTAGCCAATTCAGAAGGCCTCATCAGTCAGCAGCATATTAGTGATCAGAGGGCCAACGTTTATAATCTATTCGTGTTCCATATAATGCAATATTATATTAATATTATTTTTACAAACATTCATTCATTCATTCATTACACAGTAATAAGTAATATAGCAGAAATAATCAAACGCATGCTATTACTGGTATATTAATTGTTGTCGTTAAGTATGTTCTTATTTATGTCAGTTCTATGTTTTTGTGTCAGGGAAGCCCATGTAAAGTTTATAGTCTGGTAGTCTATGGCCCAATGTGAATTGCTATGTCGCTAACATTTCTTATCGTCTGACCAAACATGTTGATGCTGATTGCTCAGAAAAAGTAGGCTTCGATACCAATGAGCAATAATCAAGTTGATTTACTTTTTAGCTTGTGAGTATGGAGGGACTACAGACTGTGGTGTATTTGTCCAGTGTTGGACTTTTATCAGCTCTTCTGCTGCATAGGAGAGCACGCAAACAGGCATATATAGAATGCTGTGTTGCAAGGTGAATATCACTATAGGCTGCCGCTGTATGCGCTTACACATGACATGTGGAATTTACAGATAAAATCTTCCAGTGGATGGCCTCAAAAAACCTTTTTTGGAATTTACAGATAAGATCTGCCAGGGGATGGCCTCAAAAAACCTTATTTTTTTCTTCATTGAAGACCTAACGACCTAACCAATTTACCTAACGTTACATCAGCCTCTCTGACCACTGTTTATTTGCATTTGTTGTCTTGACCTCATCATAGTAAACGGGTCTATCAGATGTACAGGTGCAACAGTTAATCAAACTAATAGGTTAATTGATTATAAAAATGATCGATAATAATTTTTTTAAATGATACATTTTGGGGGGGAAAACTACGCCCTAGTAAAAGACAGCAGGTCAACAAGCACAGACAAGTTGTTGTGAGCCTGTAGGTCAGCCATTTCGCCATTCTTGTATGACACTGTTGTACGACGAAGTATAAAATAGTGCTTAAGTGGTTAATCAGAGTGAGAATTGCATCTACACACTATGATAACTGCATGTAGTGTTTTACATTTTATATGAACACAATGAGAAGTGATATGGGCCAAATGGTGTGGTGTAACACTGTAAATAGAATGAGGTTAGACTTTCTAGAAATGCATCCAAGCATTTGAGAGAAACTTACTTGATGTGACATCAGGCAGCAGACACAATATAAGAGGTTTTCATTTCATTTGTTGCTCATTTGGAGAATGAATGTAGGTTGAAAATGATGTCCAGACATTTAACATACCGAGTGCCGTGCTACGAGCTTCTAGATCTGCTATTTTTGTAAAATCGTAAAAATGTGTGCAAAGCTTTGAATATATATATTTTAAAGCGAACATTTTTAACTCAAATCTTTGGGGGTCCCTGGGAAAAAAATTTAGATGGGGGGGGTCCACGACCAAATACATATCATTTTGGGTGGTCCTTGACCGTTTGAAAACCACTGATATTATAGCAACATACGTTTTTTCAAAAAACTGTTAGGATTTAGACGACATTAGTAGAATCGGCCAAAATTGCACAAATCTTCACAATTAAAAAAATTTTGCAGATCCACAAGCTCGTAGATATAGAAGCTGAGCTTTTATATCTGCTATTTTTGAATAGCCAAAGAAATCTAAAATGACAGAGATGCTTTCCCGGATTGAATGGGTTAATGGTTTTGATGGCTACCTTTTTGTTGGTCTGTGTCTGTGGCGTGTCTCCCCCACCCTGACACCTGAAGGCCGAAGAAGGCATCTGCTCCACCGCTCCCACCTCTCCGCTGACCATCAAAGTGGAGGAAGTTCACAAAAAAGAGTTCAGGAGGCAGAACAGCCAGAAGAGCTCTGGTCTGGGGTAGTGTCTGTCCTGGCACATTGAAGCACTGTGCCCGTGTTCATGGACATACTTATATTCAGTCACTCTACAGCCTCACACAAGTCCCCCCTTGGAAAACGTCCACCAGTATAGCAGATGTATGCTATTTTCTGTATTCTTCTTAATTATTTTGAAAACATTTGCCTATAATGACATGCCCAAAATAAGGGCGCCAGGTTGAAAGTGGTTGAATCAGCTTGTAGTCATCCTTAAAGGAGTAGTTCACCCATTATTATTTTCTATCAATTACACACCCCATGAAGCCTTGAATTCATGGATTTATTTTTGTTTTTGTGGCATTCCTAAGACAATAATTTGATGACCGTGTGTATTTCCGGTAGGAGACACAAATAATCTACTTTGTGTCTCCTACCGGATACATTAGCCGGCAGGAGACGGGAATCAAATTATTAGCTTAGGAATGCGACAAAAACAAAAAAGAATCCATGGATTCAAGGCTTCATAGGGTGTACAATTGATAGAAAATAAGTAATTTTTTGGGTGAACTCCTCCTTTAACTCTCCATAAAGTACTGTAGGCCTACATGATGGGCAGGTGGTGTTTTTCTCAGTGACGGACTCTCTTGGTGTCAGATATTGTTGGCGTGTGTGTGTGTGTTTTAGCACACTCTGTGCATGGTGCCATGGTTATTATGGTGAACCACTTTAACCCTACGTACTTTGACCTCTGTCCCCCAGGTGTCTGGACTTGGCCACCTTCTTTATTCCCTGTTCACCAAATTTCTGTGATGCTATTTTCACCATGTTTGCACATTTTTGTTTAACCCATTGAGACCTGTTGCTACCTATACGTTGTTATACCTTTCAATCCGGATGCCACCTCTGTGTCTCATTAGTTGTTGCTATAATATAGTAACATCATTTTTTTTTATTTATTATTAGTAAGAATTTGAACGTTTTCAGAAAACTATGGTTAGGTTTTAGAAGGCGTTTTTAAAATCGGCCTCAGGTCTAAATGGGTTAAAGTTCGCATTCGCCCATTATTGCGTGCACAGAATAGACGCTAGGGTCCATATGATCGTCAAGTGAAAAGATAATTTTGTCAACTGAAGTAGGGCCCTAGACCCTACTTGACCCCTGCAGTTGTGTGTGCAGGGCAAATAGCTCAATGAATGATGCGGTTAACCTCTGTCCTCCACTATATCCGTTTAAAACCTGGACAAATCCATCTGCTATGCCCAAATGCTGTTTGTGGATTTCAGCTCAGCTTTCAGCGCCATCATAATGCAGTACCTGAACTGCTCCACCAACAACTAGCCCAACTCTCAAGGTCCTTGCTCCCATCTGCCACTGGATCATTGGCTTACGAACAGACGGGAAGCAGACTTCTTGACTTGGCACATACCAGTGTAACTCCCCACTCATTAACACAGATAAACCCCAGTGGTGTGTATGCTGTCTCCTCTCCTATACTCACTATAAACTCTCCTATACTCACTATAAACAAACTCCCTTGGGCAAGCAATGGGGAGTCATACACAGCAGACCCTGATTTTTCAAATTCAAATTCTCTATATGGATTGTAATGACAGACAAATATCTATTATGTACATATTTGTATTTTAGTGACATTTTAGTGCAGATCTTTGTTGAAAATTCCTTTGCATATTTTCAATGCATCATCATCTTACAGCTTAATGTTTCTGTGCAATCACTGGTGTGATGTAATGTAGCAGTATGTGTCATGTGTCATGTCATTTACGCTACGCTATGTGCACAGGTCTTTGATTGTACCTGGTGTGTTTGTTTTCGCTGGTAGGTATATTGTTGAAATGTGGATGGATTTTATTTTAATTGCACATATTCCCCTTTCTTAAATGTAACATCCAATCTCCATGAAACCGACACCCCCTCACCTCCCCAGTTGTGTTATGGGCATCTGTGTTACCTTGTACAAGTCAGCCCTGTTACAACCCTATTAAACGCAGCAGTGCAGACTTCCCAGAGGCATTTAGCATGGGTAGGAGGATCATGTGTGAAGGCAGAACTTAAGTCATTTGAGAAGGAGAGACAGAGAGTGTTCTGTAAATGGAGCTGTTTGACCGCATGCAGCCCGGCTCACATCCTTGCAGGCCGCTCGTTTCCCT
Organism: Gymnoscopelus braueri; assembly: GCF_963280865.1. Taxonomy (NCBI): domain Eukaryota; kingdom Metazoa; phylum Chordata; class Actinopteri; order Myctophiformes; family Myctophidae; genus Gymnoscopelus; species Gymnoscopelus braueri. The sequence continues at coordinate 11,881,084 of NC_137616.1, forward strand.
TCAGGTTACGTTGTCTGAGGCGGCTTTCTCAGACACTAACAAGGGCCGGCAAGATCACTTATAATGACCAGACCGCAGGAAAAAAAAAAAAAAGGTGTTTTCATTTGTCTTAGTTTATTTGTCAGTACTAAACTCAGTACTTTAAAGGTTGTATTTTCAAAGAGCTGTGTACATTATGTTTGGGCTCGCTTTAACATTGCAATGGCAACAAAGGGGTTTTACTAAGCCAAGAGACTTCATTGATGCTCATCTCTGATAACAACCAACTTTGTTACTCTGATGTTCAGGGCTGAAGGGCTGAAGGACTAAAACTGTTACTATGAATATATGGCTTTAAAGATCATTCTAATTCAAGTGGATGGCAGAAGTCCACACTACAACTATAATGATGACAACACAATAGTGAACTTCATGGTTATAGTGCTTGTTGGGGATGGCCCTTAAAGGGGCAGTTAACTCCCAAAATTACCTTCTTTTTTTTTTTTTTTAGGGATGCACCGAATATTCGGCCACCGAAACATATCTGCCGAAAATGGTAAAAAAAAATCATTTTTCGGCTTTCGGCCGAAAGGGTTTTAACGCCGAAAAAATATCACCGAAAGACACCGAAACATATCAGCCGAAAGACACCGAAACATATCGGCCGATATCACCGAAAGACACCGAAACAATGCTATTTTCAAAAAATCTTGGAATAAAATGTGGAATATTATTATTATATAATTATATAAATGTTTACATTTTACAATCTTTCAGCAGTCAGTCTGGAATTAATGTATGGATTCAAAAGGGCTGAATAAATGTTTTATGGACCCATATAATAGTGATTATAGTGATTATTATTTAAGTTAAGTTTTGCCATAATCATGTCTTTTGCCATAATCAGGTAGCTGATCAACATTGGTAAACAAATAAATTCATTATATATATGTATATATATTTATCATATTTGGCCCTTTCGGTATTCGGTTTTCGGCCAATTGTTTTCTATTTTCGGGTTTCGGCCAAGAATTTCTTCGGTGCATCCCTACCTTTTTTCTATCGATTAGTCACCCCATGGAGACTTGAATTCATGGATATCTTTTAGTTTCTCCTTTTCCTTCGGAGACAAAGCCAATTATAACCCAATTATTGGCTTAGGAATGCGACAAAAACTTTAAAATATCCATGAATTCAAGTCTCCATGGGGTGACTAATCGATAGAAAAAATATTTTTGGGCGTGAACTATCCCTTAAGAGACTTAATTGATGCTCAGTCTCAGTACCACCAACTTCTGTTACTATCAGGTTCAGGCAGTGCATTAGACTTGAGCTCTCTGTCATGATGGTAGGCCTGACCTCGACTAAGTCGAATAGTCGACTGGTTAGTCGCGGGGGGTCCGAGTCGACTGCGTGTCTCTTAGTCGAATCTAGTCGTTAATCTATTTTTTTAAGGGCCAAAAATGTTTTTAATATTTTTTTGGCCAAGTCTACACCTGCAACCACACGTAACTTCCACTTTATTCTTCTTATTCCTCGTCTTTGTATTGGTATTGTTTGTGTTGGAGCGCCTCAGTGCGGCTGCAGAGTTCATGTGCAACCTCTTCCAGAGAGAGATAGAGACACTAGAAACTCTGCTGGAGACACAAAACAAACTGTGTAGACTTGGCCCTTTGAAATAAAGTGTACTTTGGCCATATATTTTTTTCTTTTTTTTTTTACATTAGTCGACTGCCAGTCGACTATTGGCAATTAGTCGCCAATTAGATTCGACTAAACAAATCCTTAGTCGGGGACAGGCCTACATGATGGATATATTTTTAGGAGCAAATGACATGGATATCAAAGTGTACATATTCAGTTTATATTTTAACAGTAGCTTGTGTTGGGATGTATCTTCGTATCTTTGAAATGTATAGCAGGTGCGCTTCCTCTGATGATGAAGATGATGATAATCATCATCGTCCCCACTTTGGGTTATTTCTGTCACTGTACATTTGCCCATAGATGAAATTTGTCCTCTGCATTTATTTACCCATCCTAACTATAGAGTGCAGAAGTCCTGACGTCACTCGTTCATCCCCTGGGTCGTAAAGTAATTTCGCTATGGAGAATAACATTGGGTCATCTTAGAATCGTCTCATATAAGAATTGTGGTCCAAAAATAAACAAACTATCTCGGCGATATTGTCAGGGAGATGGCTCTGTATCGTTTATGATAGTCAGTCACTCATATTTGATGGTCTGTTTCTGGCGAAAATTTAACTAATTTGGCGGAAGTAACATGAGCGTTTTCTCACCGTCAGTTGATGCTTCATATCCATATGAGTCAAACCGCCGGGATCATTTGTTTATTTTTGGAACACAGTTCTTATTTGACGCGATATTCAAGACGTCTATGGGAATTCAGAATGGGGTGGAAAACTGCAACCCAGATAGGATGCGTAAATTACTTGGATGTGGGTGCTCAGCTACGTCAATATGTAGTATAAAAAAATAAAAGTAAAGCAAATAAATAGCAGCATTCCAGTGTATAAAAATGCAAGACTGTATCTCAAATGTTCTATTTTACTACATCAAGCTGCTAATGCATTTCTGCATAGAGCTATTGATGTTCTGATGAAGGCTGAAACGCCTTCGCAGTCTGTAGCAAAATAAAAAATGTGAACGTTTGCCAAAGTTAATCTTTGGTTGTACATTCTTACTGTTGAATAATTGTTATCATTGTTATTAAGGACATGCAGCAATAAAAATACAAGAAATGTTTTGCCCGTAAACCTTGTGACCTCACTTGGGTGATAAGCGAGGTCCAGCATTAACGATACTTGGAAACCTTGAGGGTTTGACACGATGGATTGCACAGTCAAAGGAAAATGATACATTATAGTTATGGCAAAAGATCAGCATTCCTGAGTCTCATGGAAGAAATCAAGTTATTTGTGAGAATTATTATACAGCAGTCATAATGTCCTGGAGAAACCTCAACTTAATTTAACTCTTAAATGTTTCTATCATGTTCTTCAGGTGGAACAACGTCAGCAGTGCATCGAGAGCCATAGAAGTTCCTGAGAAAGACAAGTTAGCCAAAAATAATAATAAAAGAAAATCACAAATAGACTGCTTGAGTTTGTAACACTGTAAAAAATTATGCCTCAAAGAGATTATAGCAGCATCTTAACTTTTGAAAATAGCCAATAGTGATTTTGGTCATATAAAAGTAAATATTGTGAGTGTCAATGTAGGATAAGTCTCTAAATATTGGGATACACATGTACAAATAAAGTTGATCTTTTGTACTTGGACTGCTCTAAAAACGGTCGAATATTTGCCTGAAATTCAAGCTCCGTACAATGGATATACAATTCTAAACTTCATTACTGGATTAGTTAACCACTTAAACCCTATATACTTTGAGTCTGGGTATCCCCCCTCTACAACAAATACCTTTGCCCCGTCTACAAGCTCACAGCGCGTTAGTGTTGTGAGCTTGGAGATCTGCAATTTTCATTCATTCATGTGGTTAATCACTTTGTTTATCACGCTTTTCCTAGACGTTGTTGGAGTATGCTGGCCGATGGAAGATTGAGGAGAACCCTCTACCCTTGGTGGAAGTGTACACAGTTGCCCTGCTGAGTTATGCCCAGGCCTCTCCATTCCTCTCCCCACTGTGTGAAAATGTTCTCCTTGTGCTTGAAAGGCTTTCACTGTGAGTCCAGATTTAATAATCATTAAACCCTATATACTTTTTTTCCCCCCATGGGTCTATAGTCTATACTTGGTCCTTTCTTCCTTCCACAACCAAATCTCTTCGCCGAAAATAGCCGATCTACAAGCTCGCAATGCATCGCAAGCTTGTAGACCTGCTATTTTCACAGATTTTGGGCCAATTTCGCGTATTATGACAAGCCTATAATGGGGATGCCAGAGTTCTTGTGGTTAAAGCATTGTTTTAGTGTGTTCATGATGAAGGTACATACATAGTTTGCTGTTATGTGTGTTTGTTTGTTTCCTGTTTAGTCTGCTCTGCTGTCAGTATTTATGTAGTCTCTCAAGCCAGACTGTTAGCTCACACAATTTTCAAATGCTTCCTCCTAAACAGTTGCTGAACTTGAGAAGGGGGTAAACCATATTCCCCGCCTCCCCATACTTTCCTTTAGCCTTTTCAGTCGTCAAATTAGTCAAATTAGTCGAAGTGTATATATAGCTTGCTGTTTAGCAGGAATGGAAATGGATTTTTTTATTTTAAACATACTTTAAAATATATTTTCGTGAATGATCAGATGACCGCTTCCATTTTTAAGAGGCCTAGTTACAGACCCCATATAGCATTTTTAAAGATTGTGGAATTAGTTGTATGGCTTGAAAGACAAGTATTTATGGTACGGTTTGCCTTCCCCCAAGGCAAATTGTCAATTTGGAACGAATAACTTAAATGGCAGGTTTGTTGGCAAAGTGTGAAGAACAGTATTTAGAAACACCCTTCTACTAGTCAGGTGCACCTTACCTGGCATGCTAAATATTCTTGGAATTTCCAGTTTCCCATATTGAATCTCCTGTGCTCTGCTTGATTGTACTTGTATACATGGTATATTAGACATTACCATAGCATTACATTGATTTGGTTGCTTCTCCACTCCAGGAATTTTGTGGAGCTTTTACTCTCACTGAAGGAGGAAGTTCCTGATGCAATATGGAATGAATTCAAGTCATCTGTCCAGGTGAAGTATAGGCCTTTCTATTTCATGGAGCTCAGTCTGTTAAGCAATACCGGGGTCCCCCAGGGGTCTATCCGTGGCCCCCACCTTTTCTCCAAGACTTTGGCTATCTTTGGCTAACTGATTTAAGCTAATCTACAAGCTCATAACATGGCGGATTGTGAAGCGTTGTGAGCTTGTCGATCTACTATTTTTCCTGAATGTTAGCCTATTTTCATCAACGGACATCAAAATAGCAGATATACAAGCTCATAGCGCGGCACCGAGTGCCACGCTACGAGCTTGTAGATCTGCTATTTTTGAAAAATCGTGAACATTTGTGCAAATCTTTAAATATATATTATATTACAAAAAATAAATTGTAACTCAAATCTTTGCTTCTATATTGTTCCTGGGTCCCTGGAACAATATATTTTGAGATGGGGGTCCACGGCCAAATACATATCATTTTGGGGTCCTTGACATGAAAAAGTTTGAGAGCACTGATTATAGCAATAGAAGACATTAGAATCCCCAGACGCAAAGATTTGAGTTACAAATGTTCGCTTAAAAAAATATATATTCAAAGATTTTCAAAAATGTTCATGATTTAAAAAAAACATTTTTGCAGATCTACAAGCCCATAGCTCGGTGCCAGCTGGTGAAGCACCATATAGAAACATAAGTATTTTCAGAAAACTGTTAGGATTTAGAAGACGTTTGTTTGAGAATCACTGTTTTTAACTCATCCAGTGGTTCTGTTTTGTGCAGACTGCCCATGCCAAGCTGCAGGAGAATGATATCAGTCAGCTGTCCATGCTGTCTGTGTTGGCCCAGCACTCTGGTGTCTGGACTAACAATGTCCTGCTCAGCCTTCTGTCCTGTCAGGACCTACAGACAGAACAAGGTGCGTCTAATCTTACTTTATCTGTGATTTAACCACTGTTTTATTTTGAAAATGTGTCCTAAATAGGGACGCTGGGGTTGATGTTATCACCTACTTAAACCCCACATACTGTACTTCATTGACAGGGGTCCCCAAGGGGCCTTTTCTTGGTTTTCCTCTTTTTTTCCATTTATACCAAATCTCTTAGCTGAAAATATCACTCACAAACATCAAGCTTACAACATGATGCGTTGTGAGCTTGCACCTCAAGCGTGTGAGGTGTGCTACCTATTATGACATAGTTGGCGCTAGTAAGCTTGAAGAGGTTAAGGGGTTGGTAGAAGAATTTCTATGCAGCTTTGGGAACTAATGGAAATGTGACTTCACCCCAGTGGTTCCTGATCCCTAACCCAGTGGTTCTCAACCTGTGGGTTGGGACCCCACACGAATTGGCAGGGGGCCCCCCCCCCCATTTTGTTTAATACCAAAACAAAATGAATCACTGCATCAATAGTGATCAACAAACAAGCTTGTAGATCAGCTATTTTCACAATACTACATGTAATACCTCAACTCCTACAATTCCAAGTGCATGTCGGTGTGGGGGGGTCCCTAGTTGAAATATGATCAAATATGATTATTTTGGGGGGTCGCGGCCTGAAAATGTTGATAACCACTGCCCTAACCTTGTGACCCCTGGTATTGGTGCTGCTGTCTCTTCATCCTGTCACCTACTGGGACATTAATTGCATTCACCTTGTTGTCCTTGTAATTCTAGCTGTCCAGCCAGGGACTCTTTAGACCCAGAAGGTTACAAAACCTGCAGTACCTTTTTTTTTTGAAGATCGTAAAGAGTTTCTTTTGATTTCCAGTTGACGAGTTCCTGACACTGGAGGGGCCTGTCTTGCTGGAAATGAGAATAAAGCACCTAATGAAAGAGAACCACATGGGGAAAGCTGCGCTGCTGGCAAAGACCTGCTCAGAGCACGCTGCCTTCGAAGGGAAGGGCCACTTCAAGCAGATGCACCTTGTCTGCCTTTGTTCTACCTCTGAACAGGATCAGCTAATGGAAGAGGTATGAACTAGTGATTAGATGCTGTGATATGAGACTAGATATTGTCTGGGATATCATAATACCGTGACATGGTGCTGATTTAACCACTTAAAGAGCCCTATTTCACAAATATCAACAATGGCAGAGCTATAACTTAACGCACCTTATGTATTTATGTCTTATGTCTTACCTCAGGTACTTACCGCACCGAATAGATATACGGCACGATTATGTGTAAATACTAAATATGTAGATAATTTCTTTGTTTTTATTGATCTCTCTCCCCCGCTACCCCTTGCCCCCCCTTCTCCTTCTTCCCTTTCTCTTATGGAAATAACACAAATGACGCAGTTTGCACAAAAACGAAAAACAAAGCCTGTGATGTGACAATAAAGTTGTTTCTAATTCTGAACTTCACAACGCGGCACATTGCAACACATTCTAAGCTTGTAGCTCTGCTATTCTTGAAAATGTGGTATTGGACAATTCAGTAAAGTGACGTAAGTTTGGAACATAGTTGACTGTACAAACCGTTCTAATATTTGTCCTTTACCCACGTAGTTGTATGGGCATTACTGATGAGTATTTATTGTCTCCGCCGAAGGTGGAGAATATGTTTTCGCTTTGTGTGAGCAAACATTGTTAGCCAAGCTAACATTGGGCAAGCTCCACGTGACACGTGTCAATTTGTTGACACCAATGCCTCTGATTGGCTAGAGGGACGCGTGACGAAATAAAATTCTATAAATAGGTGTGTCACTTCAAAAAGCCTCTACTTTTTGAAGTGAGGTAAAACAGGATCAATCAGACTTGATTGGAACAGTACCTTCAGTAAGTCCAAGTCACCCGTCTGTGCGTGTGTGTTTCCCTCTGAGAACACCTAACATTGGTCAAGCAAAGGCGCAGAAGGCCAAAGCTAAGAAAGCATACTCATCTACAATTGTAACGTAGAAGAGGACTAGAGTTGAAATGATCCCACAACAAAGCCGAACTCTTAATACGTGTCAATATGTTGACATCAATGTCTCTGATTGGCTAGAGGGACGCATGACGAAATACAATCCTATAATAAAAAGGTGTGTCACTTCAAAAAGCCGTTTACGTTTTTGAAGCGAGGTAAGACAGGATCAATCAGTCTTGATTGGAACAGTATCTTCTAGTCCAAATCACCCGTCCGTGCGTGTGTGTGTCCCTTTGAGAACACCTGACATTGGTCAAGCAAAGGCGCAGAAGGCCAAAGCTAAGAAAGCATACTCATCTACAACAGTAACACAGAAGAGGACATAACATAGAGTTGAATTGATCCCACAACAAGACCGAAATCTTAATACGTATTAATATGTTGACACCAATGCCTTTGATTGGCTAGAGGAATGCATGACGAAATACAATTCTATAAATAGGTGTGTCACTTCAAAAAACCGTTTACGTTTTTGAAGCGAGGTAAGACAGGATCAATCAGTCTTGATTGGAACAGTATCTTCTAGTCCAAATCACCCGTCCGTGCGTGTGTGTGTCCCTCTGAGAACACCTAACATTGGTCAAACAAAGGCGCAGAAGGCCAAAGCTGATCAAACACACCAATCAACTGCTGAAACTGTTCAAGACAATGAAGATGAAGAAGACAGACAAGTATTTGAACAAACCAGTCAATTATGACGACTCCCATATGATAGATTGCTTCAATGTAAACAGAGCATTGCTTCAATTAAACAGAGCTAAGAATCATAAAGAAAGAATGAAATTAATCAGAGACAAAAAATCGCTAAATGACAAAAGACGAAGACTAGCCATGAATGCTTACAATATGACACAGCAAAGATTGCTACAATCTCTGGAAGAAAAAGTAGAAGAGTCTGAAGAGAACATCGAAAGGAAAAAAAGGAACTGGTCAGAGTATTTAAATAATGAAAGACTACATCAACAAGCACATAACACGAGTAAGAAGAAACGATACAGATCACAAGAATTAGAAGTTAATGAAGCTGCTCTCGCATTCTTAAAGAAGATGTCCGAAAGTGGACCCAATTATGTCTGTGGTTCTGTTTATGATTTTTAAATCATTTTTTTTTTGAATAAATATTTCTTTAACATACACCTTTTTATTTAACTAAAATATATATCTTTTACTCTACTGTATCTCATTAGTTATTGCTATGATAATATAATTGCTATAGTCTGCTGGCGGAGACTTGTGCTCCGAGGAGCACATTTTCTAGTTAAAAATGTCATTGTGTGAATACTTAGTGAAATCACCAATAGTCATCCCCACAATATAGTCTCAATATCGATATTGAGGTTGGGTAAAAAATATTGTGATATTAGATTTTGTCCATTTTACCCCCAGCCCTACTAGTGATTAGTTGCTTCCTTTGCCTGTGAGAGAGGTGGGGAATCCAATGTATGCAGGTGAAATCAAGATATGGCCACGAGCACCTTCATTTATTCATAAATCAGTCTTTGGTCTGCTCCCTTTTGTACCGTGGTTCACTTGTCACTATTACATCAAACCCATCTTACAGCCTTCATTCACTGGACTGCTTACCTGCCTACTTACTTGCAAACACTGGCCAAATTGTCAAATATTACCTAAGATGGAGGCAAGCTCATTGTGAGCATGTAGATCGGCTATTTTCACAATATATATATCTGTGGAACCGATGTAATGTCTCAACTCCTAGCTTGTCAGGGTGGGGTTTTACTGTATAGTAACAGTGTTTTATTTATTTTATTAACATGACCTTCTGCCCTCAGCAATCCCCTACCCTCTAATCTACGTGCCCCCCATCCCAATGCCTTTCCTATGTTCTTGTCTTTGTGTGTTTTTAACAGCTGCCATTTTGGCCAGGTCTCACTCGAAAAAGATACCGCTGATCTCAAGTGACTAGCTGGTAAAATAAAGGTTAAATAAATGTCCTTGAAATGGTGATCTACCACCACAGAAAACAAATGGACCTCTGTTTCTAATTTGATCTACCAACTCTCAAAAGTGAAACCACCCGGTTGCCACCCGTTACAAACCTAACCCGATAGCACAAAAATAATACAAATCATTTTACTTTTCTAAAGATGCTGGTTTCCACAAGTCATTGACTGACAAGTGATGCCACATTTTCAGTTAAATATAAATTAACTTAAATATAATACATATTGATCGACAGATTTAAGGGATTTACGTCAAAAAAGTTGAAATGTACAGTATACTGTTAGCATATTGTGGAAATGTACTTCACCATTTTCCATTTTAAGTACTTAATCCATATATACTTCATTGACCTGAGTCCCCCAGGGGTCTATACTAGGCCCACTCCCTTTTTCCCGCTACAGTACACCAAATATCTATCCAAAAATAGCCGCAATCTCACAATGTGCCGAAACAGCTTGTCGATCTGAACATTTCTCTGGATGTTTGCCCCAGATTAGGGATGCAAGGGTCCAAGTGGCAAAAAGTCCTCAACTTTGCCTCTTTTTCCTGGATTTGGAGAAGGATTATTTTGTGATTCATTCATAAATCATATGATGCACCTGTCTGTACAGCTTTCAAGGGTTGACTGTCGCGATGCACTGGAGATGATCTGCAACCTGGAATCTGAGGGAGACGAGAAGGCGGCTTTCAGCTTGTGCTCTGCCTTCCTGACCCGCCAGCTTCTACAAGCAGACACATATTGTGCTTGGTAAGAAAACAGAAAGTAGATCCCTTTTAGAACTGGTTCTACCTGTTTGGTATGAATTTGGGCAGATAACATGAGTAATTTCCTGCCGATTGGGTGAAGTGTTTCCGGATGTTCATATGAGAGGGCAGCGATTCCCAACCTGTGCGTGAGGGTATTTATTGCAAGGGAGCCCCCAAATAATTAGTAAAAGACAAAGATTTTATTGATAATGTACGTAAAATTATAATAATGATGATAATGTACTTAACACAAGTGGTCATATGGGTGGGCCCTGGTCCAGAAAGGGTTAGGAACCACTGTAAGAGGGCATACCCTGGCAGAAGGTATGTCAGGATATATATATATATATACCCGGCAGCATACACAAAACTTTACCTTTAACTATGAAGGGGAAATGTGTGTTTGGATAAGTCCATCTGTGCCTTGGAATTGACATTTCCCAATTCAGAGGAAAATTCTATATCGTAAAAAATATATATATATTTTCACTACATTCAACCTAGTGTCCCTATTTTGGGCTTTTATTTTATTTTATTGCTTTTAACTTTTGAATTTTCTTATTTAAAATGTGTATTTCAATCACAATCTTATTTTTATTCCATAAAAGAAATTCTAAAATGGCAGTTCTAGAAGCTCACAGATCGGCTATTTACGCTATTTTCTTTATTTTATTTGTGAACGTATGAATGATGGTTAAACCTTTTTATATGGCATTAATAAAGATAAAAATAAACGTTTACAGAGTGAGATAAGAGTGATGACGTGTGTTATTGAAGCTATTTTGCACAGATGCAGGTGTGCCTTGAAATTTTGACTTGTCCTTGACTTGAAAATGAAATAAAATGTGATGACCTGGTTCTGTCTGAACTCATGCCAGGACTTCTACACATTGTGTTCACTTTCTTTCCGCACCAGGGAGCTCACATTGTTTTGGAGTAAGCTGCTAAAGCGGTTGGAGCCGTCAGACCAGGCCTTCCTAGACCGATGTCGGCAGATGTCCTTACTGTCCAAAACAATGTTTCACATCCTGTTCTTCATCAAGGTCATCCAGTCAGAGGTCAGTAAACAGTAAGCTTTTGTGTTAAGCTCACACTTGCATACATAATACCAAAGCTATATGGAGAGAGCAATACATCATGTTGACCCCTCTCTGTAAGAAAGATTTTAAATTTCCACACAAAAATAAAGTCATTGAATAAAAGAAAATGTTAGGAATTTACCCTTTCTCAAGTCCTGCCTGAGATCTATCATTGGGGAAAAAAACATGTTTTTCACTTGCCTCATATTGATATTTAATGTATTAAGTTCTTATTTTAAACTTAGTAAAAAGGAACACCTCGGGTGCAGTTTAGTGACTGGCCATAACGTGTTTTATTTCCCCTCATGTAAAAAAAATCAGCATAAGCAACCACTGCTATGTAGGACATAGTGAAAATAGCTGATCTACAAGCTCATTGTGAGGTTGTAGTTCAGCTGTTTTCACTATTGATCGTTTGAGGAAGTGTATACGGATTAATGGGTTAAATTACATTCCTGTGCTTTTTTTTCCCCCACAGAGTGACAGCGTGGGGCTGCCGGCGTGCATTGAAATGTGCATAAGAGCCTTGCAGATGGAATCGAACGAAGCAAGCACCATGGCGAGCATCTGCAAAACCATTTCCTGTTTGCTCCCTACTGACCTGGAAGTAAAGCGAGCCTGCCAGCTAACAGAGTTCCTCCTGGAGCCCACGGTAGACTCCTACTACGCCGTGGAGACGCTATACAACGAACCGGATCAGAAGTTGGAGGAAGAGAACATGCCCGTGCCCAACTCCCTGCGTTGTGAACTCCTGCTGGTCTTCAAGACCCAGTGGCCTTTCGACCCAGAGTTCTGGGACTGGAAGACGCTGAAACGCCAGTGTCTGGCACTGATGGGCGAAGAGGCCTCCATCGTATCGTCCATTGACTTACTCAACGACACAGAGAGCCCGCCCCCTCCTGAGGTAGACTGGGACACCTTTGGCGATGAATCCTTCAAGGATGTTACAGACCACTTTTACGATACCGCCGGTGAATCCCAGGAAGTGCTAGAGAAGAGAAAGAAAAACCGAGAGGCGAAGAAGATGAGGGAAAAGGGTTTCATATCTGCCAGGTTTAGAAACTGGCAGGCGTACATGCAGTACTGTGTTCTGTGCGATAAGGAGTTCCTTGGCCACCGGATCGTACGCCACGCGCAGACTCATTTAAAAGGCGGACTGTATAGCTGCCCAATATGCACTGAGACTTTTGCCACAAAAGACACATTGGTTCCCCATGTAGCGTCACATGTTAAGCAGTCGTGCAAGGAAAGGCTGACCGCGATGAAAACGAATAAGAAATTGGCAAATCCCAAAACGGCTGCGCCTGTTATCGCAGCCTTACAAGCCAAGTCTGAAAATCAGCTCGCTACACCAGAAAATGGGAATTCCCTAGCGCGTAATGGAACGCACCCAGCTGAGACAATATTCACCGGGTCTATGACAGAAAATGGTGAGGAAAATGTATGCCCAGTAGCAAACTGCAGAAAAGGTTTTAAGTTTTTCAAAAATCTTCTTGCGCATGTGAGAGGTCATGGGGATAACGAGGAGGCAAAGCGCTACCTTGAAATGCAGAGCAAGAAGGTTGTTTGTCAGTACTGCCGTCGCCATTTTGTTAATGTCACCCACCTTAATGATCATTTACAGGTTCACTGTGGTGCAAAGCCTTACATTTGCATACAGTTAAATTGCAACGCCAGTTTTCTATCTAACGCTGAGCTCCTAGTGCACAGGAAAGAGCATGCTGTATTTAAGGCCAGATGCATGTTTCCTAATTGTGGGACGATATGTAGTGGAGCCTTCCAGCTGTATGACCACGAGGCGCAGCATTATAAAACATTCACTTGCAAAGTACCTGACTGTGGGAAGGTTTTCCATTCACAAGCGCAGTTGGATTGGCACCAGAGGGAGCATGCCACTGAAGAGGAGAGCAGTCCAACTTCAGAGAACCAGACTTCACAAGACACAGACTTTGGTCCATCACTGATTGAGCGAATGCTCTCTGACCCCACTCCCTTGACACAGGAGACTTCACAAGAGTCAAGCATTTGTAATGAGAACACTGCTCAGCTAGACCGTGGCACAGATGAACGTGCCATTGAGCGCTTGCTGACATATCCTCAAGAACCTATTCACAACTCTGAACAATATGCAGTGAAATGTGAGCCCCAAGACCTACCCTTGTTTTCGCCAGATAACGCTATGATTTCATCCACTATGAATTCACACTTTTCTGACCCAAATAGCTACGAAGATGGCTCAGGTTCTCATTCATTTGATTATGTGCAGTCAGCCCCACAAAATCAACTAATGCCTCCATTTGAAGCCAGTGTAGATCAGTTTTCGCATGTCTTTCACACTAACGCATCACATAGTAGTCAGCCACAGATGTTCTCCAGTGATGGAGATGCTGAATCTATGAGCTACAGCTCCAACTGCATTGTACCTTTTCCACAACAGATCCAGTCTGTGTGCCCTAGCAACCTATTACCACCTGACCAACTCCAAAATAGCATGCCAACAGCAATGTCACAGTCTCTCCCCCCAGCAATGGCCCCTCCGTTACCCTCAGGAACTGGGCCAGACAATCCCATGCCATATTCTGTCAATGCGGCTGTCCCCACAGAGGAGAAAGAGCGACACTACTGTGCATTTGAAACGTGTGTCAGGAACTACAGCTCCTATAGAAGCGTTACAAAGCACATGAAAGCCACCCATCCAGAATTCTATGATCAATGGAAAATTGCCAAGAAAAACGAAAGACCTCCCCGGGGTAGGCCAAAGAAGGGCGGACCCCCTCACCCAGTTGATCTACTTACTACGAACCCACGTGCAAATGTCATACAACCACACCCATTCCCAAACATGCTTCTGAGCTATGATGCACTAACTTCTCATCCCCCATCTATTGCAGATCAACTTGCCCCTATGGACGATATCTTAAACTCTATTGTTCAAATGGGAAGTACCCCAAATCAATTATTAGCTGTGCAGTCTCAAGTTGGAGCAGGTCACCAGTGGCATTCAACATCTGCAAACAAACGAGTTCGTAACGCTGGTCCTGCCCAGTCCCAAACCTATCCATCAAATATGCAAGCGATTGCACAATTTGATGCTACCAGCGGAGCTCTGGCACTTGGTGCCCCCTCTTGCCCTATAATGGGATCCAATTTGAGCAGGTCCGCAGACTCCCTGCAGTCAGCAATCGTGCAAAATGCACCCCAGCCTGTTTTACCCTCATATACAAAACGTATGAAAGTAATACCCGATACAGTGGCAAATTCTGTACCGCGGTATACGCAGATACAAAATGCTTCTCGTACTAATGACAGTGTGCCAGAAATTACAAAGGCAATACTAAGTCCTTCACAAATCAAATTGGAACCTTCACTTGAAGCCTGCGATGCTAGGGCTTGTCTGTCTGAAAATCAAAATGACATTTCTGGACCTGGAAAGCCGAAGGTCAAAAGAACCAGAAGAACAAAGTGGCCAGCCATCGTCAGAGATGGCAAATATATTTGCTGCAGATGTTACAAAGAATTTGATAATCCTAAATCACTGGGAGGTCATCTGTCCAAACGTTCTAACTGCAAGGACTTTGATGATTCGGAGCTAAGTGCAGACTTGCCGACGTCCTTTCTTGATCTTCTCAATTCAGAGCAAACGGTAAACCCCCTTGAGCCACAGCCTTCTTATGATCCCTCTGCAGTTTATCAGGAGAAGCTTGTTCAATCAAGTACTTCAACAGGCCCAAAAGACTTCCCTACTCCTAATTATCCACAAGCCAGTTTGCCAGCGTATGGCAATGGTGAACAAACTGATGATCTTCTTAAACAAATTATGGCTGATGCAAACCTTGCTGACCTGTTTGAGCAACCAACTGCTTCCGAGCCTTCGTTCCAAACTCAATGTGGTCCCTATGGAGCTGTTGAGCGTTTGCCAGAGAGCTCAGTGATACAGCAGAACTCAGTAATACAGCACACTGCAAGTGTCCAGGTTAAGAGGGAGAGTGAAACGTATACAAGACATTACCCCCAGTCAGGTGTTGCTGCATACAGCAACAGTGATTTCCGTGATCCTCTACTTTCACAGCTCCTCTCAGCAAACTCACCTGCCGGTTCTCCTAGGAGTCTGGCCACCGACCACAAGTCCACTGGAGGAATCCTCAATTCTCTCTCCCCAATGAGCAGTCTGACACTGGATATGAACCCGCCAGTGCCACCAGAAACCCAGCGTAGTCCAGCATTAACACACGGCAAGCTGGTTAAGTCAAAGAAGAAGACTACTGATCATAATATCAAGAAGAAATTGCGGGAACAAATTTTGGCAGGTGACTTTCAGCGTAGAAACAGTTCATGTAATCCAGTCGGTGTTGACCCTAATGCTAGTATAATGAGTCCTGTGTCATTGTATCCAAATCAAATTAAACAGGAATCAAACATTGTTACAATCAGTGGAGGACAGGTTCAGACGAATTCTATAATCATCCCCACACGTGAGATTGAAGTCAACATGCCAAGCTTTTCCTGTTTTAGAGAGCCTTCCAGCCCACAACAGATGTCAACCCCCACCAGCGTAGAGGCTAATGATGTTGAAATGGGCCCCGCACGGCTTTCTGTTCGCCCACCACAGTGGGTGATGGAGGTAGAGAACGCTTTTGACAAACTTGACCTGATCGAGATGTCTGCCCAGACAGCAACCAGCCTCTGTCAGTCTCCACAAATAAGCCACAATATTCACAATGATATAGTGTCAGCAGCGACCAGCCTCTGTCAGTCTCCACAAATAAGCCACAATATTCACAATGATATAGTGTCAGCAGCGACCAGCCTCTGTCAGTCTCCACAAATTAGCCACAATATTCGCAATGATACGGTGTCAGCAACGGCCAATCCCCAAAGCCCGGCTTTCAGGCCGTTTGCTTGTGAGATTGAGAACTGCGAATTTAGGTCCATGTCGTTGGAAGCACTTTGGAAACATCTCGGCAAATCTCACAACTACACATCAGAGATGATCATTTTATTTAGGAAAAAACAAGGTAGATTTGCACCGTTTGGCTGTCAAAAATGTAGCAAAACCTTTACCCGTAACTCAAACCTCCGTGCTCACTACCTGTCATCTCACAAGTTGTCCCATGAAGAGATTAAGGATCTAGATGAGCAACGTATGATAGCTAGAAAAGCTCTTAGGGAGACTCTGATCAGTCCAAGCACTGTTGTAAACCCAGCCCCATCTGCTCAGACCACCATTGTGACTCCCCTCCCCTCTACTTATATGCTCCAAGCTCCAATTAAACAAGAATACCAGCCACCGTCATTTGGCCAGTATAACAGAAATAGAATCGATCAGAGATTGCCTGTTGGCCACAACACACACAAGTTAATTAATACCAACACACACAAGTTAATTAATACCAAATGTGGTCAAACTCAAATTATTCCCTTGCGAAAAGCAGAACTAACAACGGCACCAAGTTGTACAGTGACCCAGCAGGCCCAAGAACCTGGCCCTGTCACAGAACAGTGGTCAGATGGACAGAATAGACCAGTTTCCTCCGTTTGCACTCAATACTCGTCAGGCCACCAAACTGGAACTCAATCGCCAACAGCGTCAACTTCTCAGTCTCTAGGAGATCAGTCTAAAATGAACAATCAGAGAATGATCAAACCCAAAATGGAAGATCTGGACGAAGAACCCCCTAAAAAGTCAAAGGGGAAGCGGTCGGAATCAAATGACGCATACATTTACAGACCATATCGCTGTGTACACAAAGGCTGTATGGCAGCCTTTACCATCCAGCACAATCTGATCCTCCATTATAGGGCTGTTCACCACTCCGCCCTGTCAGCATTGGAGGTGAACCAGGATCAAAGTGAGGGGCTGGACGATAAGTACCAGGACGAGGAGCCACAGGTCATCCATTCAGTCGTTTCAGAATTTAGATGCGGAGTTAAGGACTGTTCGAGAGTTTTCGTAGAAGTTGCCAGCCTTCTGCAGCATTATCTGCAGCTTCATGAATTCAACTTGGAACGGGCTGGTGCTATTATGTCCACCATCTACCTTGGCAGGTTTTCTTGTGATCAGCAGGGATGTGCGACATCCTTCACTTCTCTGTGGAAGTACATCGAACATGTCAAAGAAAAGCACAAAAATGTCCCGCTGTCCAAAGCCGAACAACACGGGATGTTTCAGTGTGACGTTGAAGGATGTGAACTTGTATATGCCACAAAGTCAAACCTGCTCAGGCATAGGGGGAAAAAGCACCCTGACATTTACTGTATTGAATTTAAGAAGCATCAGATAAGCGAGGAAGGGGTGAAACAGAGCTCAAAGAATCCCCATTACCAAATCACAAAGTCGAGCAATGGTAAAGAAAATATTGAGAGCAATAAAAAGATACCCAAGGTCAGTGAGAAAAAGAAAACTGAGAAAACAAAAAATCACTGGAGTAAATATGGAATGCCCTCCCTGAAATCTAAGGAAGAGGCAGCTGTAATGTGCACAAAGAAATCCACTCTACAATACCCCTGTATGATAAAAGGATGCGAGTCTGTGATGAGGTCAGAACGGAGCATAATTAAGCATTATGTTGGACACGGGCTGTCTGAGAAATACTTGGAGGAGCAGAGGAGCCGCTTCATATATTGCAAAAAGTTTGCGCGGTACAAATACCACTCGATGAGGAGTGACGAGGATTCCAAATCGGAGAATAGTTCTGACCTGTCCGATTCAGAGGACATGTCAAACACTGGCGTAGAAGGGAGTGGATATGAATATTCCAAGCCAGTCTTGCGGAAACGTGTGGCAGCTGAACTCTCTGCCAAAATGTTTGATGGCAAACTATCATCAAATGATGACATTTCTGATAACGGTTCCGATTTCTCTGTAGTGGTCAAAGTCAAACGCAAAAGAGGGCGTCCACGAAAACCGGAGAACATGAAATTTGACAAAAGTCACAAAAGGAAGAGGCCGGTCAGATCAAAAAAGAGTCGTAAAGTTTACCGCAAAGTAGAAGAATCAGATGACTCTTCCTGCCCTGCCATTGTTCAGGACGAGCTTGGTGAGCAAAATGTGAGTGCAGAGTTAACCTCATTTAAACCCATGGGATTTGAAATGTCCTTCCTGCAGTTCTTGGAGCAGTCAAACCAATCTCATCAGACAAGGTTTAGGAGAACGTCCTGTTCGTTTGTGCACACCAAAGAAACCTGTGTTGAGTTCAACAACCGTCAGAATTTTAAGTCACTCAATAAGGTCACAATTGTTGTTGATGAAGCTTTTTCAGATGTCACTGAACATCTATTGAAACAACTTCAGGATATGCGACCCACGGTTATATTGGAGAAAAATGATTTTGAATGATTTTTTTTTTTTTTTTTAAGAAATAGAATCTCAGGAGTAGAATGTTTTATCTGATGTGGACTGATGCCCTACAAATACATGTTTTTGTTGTTACATTGCTATACTATACTGTAATATTACCTCTATAAAATGTGTCCTTTTTTTAAACAATAAATTACATAGCATGTTTGTATTTACAATCTAATAAATCACCAGTTAAACCAAGAGGGAGAAGAAAAAAAAAAGTATGGCACCAGCTTATGATGTCTTAATCGTCCCTATGGGACAACATAGGCCTATGATTAAATTGACTCTGAATTGTAATAATGTGTATAGTTTGTGATTTGAAGATGCTGTGTGTATGTATTGTTTTAAATCAACTACTGCCCTCAGCAGTCTTAATACAATTAAACACATTTTATTAGTTTGTTTTCCACTGTGCTTTTTTCCCCCCGTTCCACTTTAAAACTGCACATGTTTAAATTCATTTAAAGTTAAAGGTACTGCAAATACCACTCAGTTTTGCAATTTGCTGTATACTTATGTAATATAATCTGTGATAATTATTTTACATGAGCAACCAGAACTTATAACTCATCTTGCTGGCACACATTTGCATCTTAGTGCTCTGCTGTTGAGTCAAAGTTGTCCAGTCTTCAAAGATATTTGCTAAATTGCCCCAAAGCCATTGTGATGATGTATAGAGGTTCTTAACCTGAGCGGTAGCCATGTTGTTTAAAGTGATTTGGTAGGACAAGTAAATGGAAAAAAAATACTCCACCGTATTGTTTCCACAAACTTACGTGGAAGTGGATCACATAAGATTACAGGGAAGAATAAATGTGTATAATTCTTTATAAAAAGCAATCACATGATTTTGGGGATATGGTTCACAATATATTCATTCATAAGAAATAGTAATACTTAAAAAGTAATAAATATACTGACTGAATACATTGCTGAACATGTAGCAATTATTTTACACCTAGCTATGAGGACATTTGAATGATTAAACTCTTTTACTGACAGTTTTCAGTTTGAAATGTGTTCAAAGACGTTTGTGATTTTCTGTGGATAGAGAATGGTCAAATTGTATCCCATTTATTAGGGCAATGGTTCTGAGGAGTCCCCAGCTAAATGATTGATTCATCATGGTTGATGATATAGGAACCAAATGGACCCTTACAGGCTTGTAATTAAGAGTGTACAAATGAAACCAAATGGACCGTATGGATCCATTTTGGTATTTTTTTTACACTCAAACTTGAGCATTTTGATTGAGGTCCCAGACACAAAACTCATAAAATGGGGGTCAGTGCATCCCAAACTGGGGGTCCTTGAAATTAGAAAGGTTGAGAATCTATCAGAGGACGGGCTGTTTTTCATCCGTAGACGTTGATGGCTGTGGTGGGCTTGTGTCTTCGTTTGGTGTGGGCTTCTGCTGCTGTGATGGTGTGAGGGACCTGGTGCTGACGACAACAGGTGCAGCTGCACCACGGCATTGACAGTGAGCACTGCGGGCCCCAGCCTCCACCGGCATATACCGCTTGTTGAAACATTTCCAGCAGTGTTTAGATAAGATATACACCAATTCCACGAAATTCAACACAATACACAGAATAGACGTGCAGCCCATGATGTAAAGGAAGACCTTCTTCTCGGTCGGTTTGGCAACGTAACAATCCACCGTGTTGGGACAGGGGTCCAAACTGCACTGTAGCAGCACCGGCACCTCGAAGCCACTGTACAGAAAATAAAAGGCGAGTAGGGACCCCACCTCAAAGACTGTCTTGAACACCAGACTGACAATGTAGGTGCACAGCAGGCCTCCGTCAAGGCTGCCCTTGTTCTTGTACAGTTTGCGGTGGCATGTGGCCTCTCTGTGCTCTCTGTACGCCACATGCAGAGCCACCAGCAGGGAAGGGGTGGACACCATGATGAGCTGCAGGGCCCACAGACGGACCTGGGAGATGGGGAAGAGGAAGCAGTGGTCGAAAGTAAATTGAGTATTTCCATTCTTTGTAATACTTTTACTCCACTAACACCTCTGAGGCAATTATTTAACTTTTTACTCCACTACAATTATTTGACAGCTTTATTTACTAATTACTTGCAGAATTTGATTATTATTACAAAACATACAAGGCCCATTTTATACTTTGGCAATGGAAAATAGCCGATTTACAAGCTCACAATGCATCACATAGGGACACGTGAGCTTGTAAATCTGCTATTTTGGAAAAGGTTTGACATATTTTGAACACGTTCTGAGTACTTTTGTAGCCTACTGTTGTACATTTTTATGCCAACTTTCATACTTTGACTCAAGTACATTTGTGAATTCAGCTAAGCCTATTGTTTTCTTTTGTATACTGTGGTATTGCTACTTTTACTTAAAGCTGTCACTTTTTTTGTGAATAAAATGCTATTTTGTCCTAGCCTGGTAGAGTTATGGTAGAGTATGTTAATACAATATAGCCTTAGTTATAACTATACAATCGGGGTTGTATTTGGTCTCCCTGCTCTTCTATTAAGACATTTGGATCCTGTGTCTATTGGACACGACCTTTGACACGATCCTGTTTCTAGTTTGACACAAATTTTTACCTGAAGTTCAAAATTCTATTTCTCCCCAGAGCAAGCAGGCAGGCTCTATTAGCTCAGTGGTACAAATGTCAACACTTAGAGACCCGGCCCAGGTAAAACAGTAAAGTTGCATAATGCAGCTTCAATTAAAAATAAAAATACCGTACATAAATTTGAGTAGGGTAGCTATTTCTTCCACCGCTGGTCACCGCTGGCCCGTGACCATGTCCGTGGCAAGACTTGGCCTTGTCTGTGGCAAATTTTAGATTTTTAGTTTTTTACATATAACATTATAATGATGTCATTTTGATCATAAGACCCAATTACTGAATGTCAGTGTCCAGGTTTTCTTCAGAATATATGACATTGATTTACTATGACACTGTGGCACATTAGGAGTCCACTAGGACAGTGGTTCTCTAACTTTTTTATTTTCAAAGACCCCCATAGCTCTGAGAGTGCAAATAGACCTCTGAGAGTGCACACCAGGTGTGCACTCTCAGAGTTATGGGGGTCTTTGAAAATAAAAAGTTGCACTCTCAGCATTATGGGTGCAGGACAGGTGCTGGGGGTCCATGTGTGCACTCTCAGAGTTACAGACCTGCAAAGGTCATTTAAGGCTATAGCTCTTGTGTTTCTGGTAATATTAATGTCCACTCATATGTATGTCCATGGCAAAAAACATATTTTTACAAAAATGTCCACCACAAGCCAGCATGGCTATGACCCCTGACTGGGCTCCATGCAGCCATGCAAGGCCCACAGACAGACAGACAGACAGACAGACAGACGGACCTGGGAGATGGGGAAGAAGTAGTCGAAGCACACGTTCTCGCAGCCGGGCTGCCGGGTGTTGCAGGTGAAGTCCTTGTTCTCATCCTTCCACACCGCCTCGGCCGCAGCCACGTACACCAGGATGCGGAAGATGAACAGGATGGACAGCCAGACCCTACCCACCACCGTGGAGTACTTGTTCACCCCGCTGAGGACGTTCTCCAGGAACAGCCAGTTCATGCTGTCTGCTTACTGGCTTAATAGACAGGAAAATCCTCAGTCAGTCAGTCAGTCAGTCAGTCAATCAATCTATACAAATATAGCCTAATAATAAAATAGCCTAACTAGATTAGATTAAATTAATAGGATGTAGAATAAACAAGTGAAATTGGAAGTGGTGAAACAAATTAAACACTATTAAATGTAAGCTGAAAAATGTGCTTTGTGTGTTCTCTCTCCTGATTGGATCAAACTGGAATCCCATTCCCAACCTCAAATGTTATTAAATTAAAGGTAGGGTAAGTGATGTATCTAGGCCTATTTTAGTTTTTTGTTTTGTTAAAATAAGTGTTAAATAGCTTTATATTCTGATAGTAATCATTGCTATAGAGTGTTTGATGACAGGGGTCCCCCTGTCTTTCCAGCTCTTTAGTAAACAGAACATGCATTTTCAGGTCGGGATACCAGTGTTATCCAATCAGGGGGGAGAACTCACACACGATACAGATTAAACAAGTGAAGTTGGAAGTGATGACACAAAGAAATTAGCAGACAAAATTGGAACTGGGACACTATAAAGTTGAAGCTGATAAACGGGTACCCTATACTCTCTCCTGATTGACTGAAATTGGCAACGAACCTGAAAATATATTTTTTGTTTATTAAAGAGCTGGAGAGACAGGGACTCCAGCTGTTACTGAACAAAACTCAGCAATGATTAGCCTATAGTATCACAAAAAGAGCTTTAACCTTTTAACAAAACACGTTTTGTTTTAACCACAAAATATCACTTACCCAGTTTCCTATACCTTTAAAGTTTCATTAAAGTTTAAAATACATTTAAAGGTAGGGTAAGTGATTTACTTTGGTTAAAATAAGTGTTAAATAGCTCTATATTCTATACTATATTCTATACTCATTGCTATAGAGTGTTTGTTCAGTAAAAGGAGTCTCCCATGTCTCTCCAGCTCTTTATTAAACAGAAAATGCAATTTTCAGTGCTCTCTCCTGATTGGTTGTCACCTACCTGAAAATGTACTATATTCTGTTTACTAAAGAGCTGGAGAGACCCCTGTGACCAAACAAACGCTCTGTAGCAATGATTACTACTTTAACCTTTTTAACAAAAACAAAAAAATATCACTTCCCCTACCTTTAATTAATTTAAATCAAAATGCATGGAACCAAATAGACTTTATAATTATAATGTATTTATTGTTTTACAGAGGCACGTATCTTAATTTATTCAATTTGTGTTAAAACGATTAGTCTCATAAATCAGTGAGTGGATTTTGGAATCCCCAGATATGAATTTATCCTGAAAGGATGTAGTAGCCTATAGCCGGCTAATTCACAGATCTGCTTATTTTGAAAACTGTAATTCCCTTTAATTAATAGGTCTATGATGATGATGATATTTTACTTGGCCTGTTAAAATTAGGCCTGTTTTATGCTTTGAGCAAAATTGTACTGTAGGTATGCCCTTTGATATCATTTTGGAGACTATGCCGATCAAGGCTTATTATTTCCATATAGGAGAAAATCATATGCTATAGGCCTACTGATAACCAATGTGACAAAGAAAACGTACCTTTGCAGCAGGACAACTGTGAAGAAGATCAGCTTGGACTTTTAACTGCTGTTTGTCACAATCCACCTGGAGACTGTCCTTATGCCACACCTTATGTAACCAAATGCTTATTTGAATAGCTGTTTCCCTAGGAAGCGACATCAATTTCTCTAGCCTATGGCAAATAAAATACATAGGCTACAAGTACTGCTTTAATTATCAGCACATATATGTGCATGGCTATATATATATATATAGCCATGCTGTGTAGGTATAAGTCTGTTAAAGTAGCATATAAACACAGTCAGGTTTAATAGTTAATATGCAGTATCCACACACATCATCACCATAACAACCCTAATGTAAATATCTGTTTTTCCCTGTTCATTGTCTTCTATAGGCCTACCTGTGTTCATGTTCAAAGAGAGGGCAGCAGGCGACCATTCGTGGTTTTACTGCTGTGATGAGAGGTAGAGCACCAATGGTGGAAAAAGTACTCACATGTTTTATTTACTTAAGTAAAAGTATTAATACTGCAATGTAGAAATACTCTGTTAAAGTAAAGGTCTGGAATTCAAAATGTACATGAGAAAAAGTACAACATTTTTGGTATCAAAATGTACTTAATGTACCAAAAGTAAAAGTACTCATTATGCAGAATGTGCCATTTCACAAGTTTTCAAATGTATAAAATGTATAAAAATCCTTAGAAAATGGCAGATCTACAAACTCACAACAGTCTCAAATAAGCGACGAGTTGTGAGCTTGTAGATCAGCTATTTTCAATTTGCAGTATATATAGTAATAGTATATACATATAGGTCTGACGTGGTTTTGTAATAATAATCAAAATCTACAAAGTAACTAGTAGGCTAACTAAAGTTTTCAAATAATTATAGTGGAGTAAAAAGTACAATATTTGCCACTGAGAGATGTAGTGGAGTAGAAGTAAAATTATTGAAAATTGGAAGTACTCCAGTAAAGTAAAACATACCTCAAAATTGTGCTTAAGTACAGTACTTGAGTAAATGTACTTAGTTACTTTCCACCACTGCCAGAGCACCATGTAATTTGTATGAGCATATTGTCTTACTACTCATCAATAAATCATTTGTGCTTACATGCGTCATATGTTTTACTTGTGCAGTTTTATCTATCGCAGGTTTAAGGGTTTTGTCTGGGGTTTTTTTTTGAAAAAAGAGAAAAGAAAACACTTGCCAGTTGCTCACTGACCTCTTAAAAAAAGGGTAAGTTTATCATTCTTTGTTTTGCAAATTATTGACCAAGTTCTAACCAGCAGGTGTCGCTGTGGCGTTTTTTATAGAAGGTTGAGTTTAGTCTTCTTTCATTCGCACTCGTTGGTTGTGTTGACATTGAAACTAGTGTTGCCATGTCGGCTTATAATAAGCGACTTTGGGCTTATTTTCTGTAAAGTAAATATTGGTTAATTAAGCGGGTTGCGTTTTTTTGGGCTAGTTTCTAACGTGTACTTGTTTATTTATGCTTGCTTCCACATGTTTTATTGTTATTTAAACCAGTGGTTCTCAAAAATCATGAAAATGTTTTGTGGGAGCATTTGTGTTGTTAGAATGTTTCAAAAAATATATATTCCAAATATTCCACATTATTGCAAGATAACATAGCAGATCTACAAGCTCACAACGCGTCGCGATGCGACGTAGAGCTTGTAGATCGGCTATTTTCAAATAGCCGATGCATAGGTTTAAAGTGCTCATGTGGCTCATGCTGCTTCTTTTGGGATTGTTTTCATAGACCTGGTTGCTTGTTCCTCTCACAGAATCTGGCAACACTGATTGAAACATGGCTCCCTACAGAGACACAACACCAACATAGTTTCAGAGAAAAAAACCCTGTGATGTTCTCTTTTCAGACCTGGTTTTCACCGTTAAATAGCTGTCATTTATACAAATAAAAACACAATAAGACATCATGTCATCTGTAGGGTCCAGTGAAGGAGGGAAGGAGGCTCCCAAGGAGAAAGGCTTCAGGATCCCTGGGCTGAGAGGAGCAAAGACCACCACTCTGTTCAGAGCTGTCAACCCTGAGCTCTTCATCAAACCAGTGAGACTTTATTGCTCTTTTATCTCTTTATTTGATCTGTATTGAACACTGGTGTAAAGTAACTAAGTACATTTACTCAAATGCTGTACTTGAGAGGAGCAAAGACCACCACTCTGTTCAGAGCTGTCAACCCTGAGCTCTTCATAATAATAATAATGCTCTTTTATCCAGTGGTGGAAGAAGTACTCAGATATTTTACTTAAGTAAAAGTATAGCAATATCACAATATAAAAATACTCTGTTACAAGTAAAAGGCCTGATCTGTTCAAAATGTGACTTGAGTAAAAGCACAAAGGTATTGGCATTAACAGTTAACTAGGTAACTTTGAGCCTAAATTTAAAAAATATATTTTTTAAAGTTTTGTTCCACTGTTTATGTTGGCATTCCACTGCTTATGTTGACATTCATCCCTTGCCAATTTTACATTGAGGTGCCCATGATGTCCCTTGTGCCCACCTATCCTGTATCCGATAAGATACATCTATGGTAGTCTTGATCCAAGGCTAATGTTTACCCACTCCTCCTGCATACAATTCAAATCGATTGAACACTGGGCCACGCTGTTAAACTTCAAAGTTTAACATTGTCACATGACATCACAAGTTTACAGGCGTAAAAGAGTGGGTGATTAATTTATTTGTTTTTTATACTTTTGTTAACCGTAGACCGTAGAAAAGAAGACATAATGTTAAATATACAATGTCAAATATAAGGTGCATGGTCAAAATAGGACTAAACTATCTGCCTTTAATTGGCACTCCTACTTCTACTGCTGTATATTGTTGACATATGTTGTATTTATTTATTGCTTGGTTGTCTGCAGTTAAAGCACATTGTAACATTGTTATCATTATCATTAAACTGAGGCAATGTATACTTCCTATGCAAGTAGAGACAACATTTGCAGCAGATATAGAACCACATCACAACATGTTACTGTGTGTATACACTGCCAGTGCAGCAGCAGTGGAATGTATTCACAATCATATCTACAAAAGTGACAATGCCTCTGCCTGTGATTGTGTTTTGCAGAACAAACCAGTGATGGCATTTGGACTGATATCGATCACCTTGTGCGTTGGATATCTGGGCTACATGCACGCAATGAAAGACAACGACCAACAACTTTACGAAGCTACCGACAGCGAAGGAGAGAGATACATGAGAAGAAAGACCTCAAAGTGGGACTGAAAACATTTGCACATATTATGTAAACATGCTATAAAGGATTGGGTCGGTATGTACGTCTTGGGAATTAAACTACTTTGTGAACTCTGGTATGTCTTCTATGTCATGTCATGTGAAAGAACAGGCTGTTTATTTCAGTTTAGTGAGGTACGGTAAGGAACTGTTCTATTCACTGTTCTGATTATAAAGGTAAAAGCCCTGTTTTTCTTTTTCAGGTGAATATTGGTAGGCAGTGTAGGCCTATTAAATATGGGGGGGGGGGGTAAGTGATTTACAAGCTATACTATTATTGTCTAGATATAAATATTTGATTAGATTCCAGATTGGCCTTTTAGTCGTAGTCACAACACTTACACTGGCAGCCCAATAATAAACGCTGGTCTACTGATAAAGTATGTGGATACCCAAGACATGGAAAGTTATTAGCCATTGCAGTTAGTGCCAGGTACCAATACATTACTTAATCACTTAGTCCCTATGTGGTTACCAGTTTTAACCACTTAAACCCTACAAATTGCATTGACTAGTGTCAAAAGTCATGAAGATTGTCGAGGGACTGGTCTTGCAGCACCTGAAGTCTCTGATGTGTCACTCCCTGAACCCCCTGCCGTTTACATACTAGGCAAACATTGGTGTGGATGATACACAGAGCCTACACACACACACCTGGAGAGGCGGTGCAGCACTGTGAGAGTAATGTTCTTTGACTTCTCCAATGCCTTCAACACATCCAACCATGCTGGATAGCTGAACAGCTCTCAGAGATGCGGGTGGACCACGGCCTGGTGTCTTGGATTATGGACTACCTCAAGAGCAGACAACATTACATCAAACTGCCTATTGTGCTGTGACACTGGTGATTAACACCAGCACTCCCCAAGGAATGAAGCAGATGTATGGGTGTCATTTTGTGTATGTTGTATACAGGCTTTAGTTTTCTTATACAATGCATTTTATGGAGTGGCCCTTTGAGGTTTTATAGGGAGGTAATTAACTGCCATAAAATAACTGCACTAATGATACAGACACAGTTTCCTAGTTAAATTCTAACTAGTTTAAATTGGATACACATACACTGAAACATACAGTTATAGATGGTCCATTTAAATCATTTAAAGGGATCTTAATGATTGAGGTATTATGTTGCTCTGTTACATTGACCTAGTGTGAGACAACTCATGATCTAACTAGGGCCCCTACACACTGCACGACATTTGAAATGGTCGGCGAGTAAACAGATCGTTAAGCATTTCACATTGCACGAGTTTCTCTCTTGAAATCGGGCTATATATATCGTTGTGGTTCTCGCACGATTGATTGGTCGATGACAGGGGCTCACTCATTACAAGATATTTCACCACGATACCCAGTGTGAGTTTGCTCTGCTGAAGCCAGTGAGGCTGATAAGTACACACATACTGTAAGAAGATGCACACTGTATACTAATGTGCACTAACATGCACTGCAACAAACGCACACACACACGCCCACGCACTTTGAGTTACAGACTCCTGGGTGGAGTTCCAGCTGTAGGGGTATAAAGTTCTCTGTTCCACAGGGCAGCATTGAATTCTCGTTTGACAGATTTCCCATTTAGTTCCTATGTGTTAATGTCGAGTCATTTTGAGATTCTATTTGTGTTTTGCCAGTTTCCCAATAACCACACATCACTCTTTTTTTATGACTAGGAACCACAATGTGATCTTTCCTGTTCACCCTCTATACATGGCTGACTTCTGTTTCAGCTTGGTTACACGTGCCATCATTTTGTGTTCGTCGTTCATTTATGTTCATTGCAACTGCTCTCTGTTAAATAACATGTATAAAGGATAGGCACAAATATAGCTTTTAGCTTCAGCCTATAGGTTACTTTTTCGATCAACCAGAAAAAAAAACTTTTGTTTACAGTATGTTGGCTAATGTTTTATGATACTGTTCTAAACTATCTATCTACTACTATCTACAGAAGTTGTTTGATGGATATAGACTGGTATAGGATATTATACACATACAAAACTCGTACAGAGAATGCATTCATTTGCATAATACGACTGTATAGTAATTATAGTATTCATTAAGGTCTATGGACAGACTGTAAATATATTCTTCTCGGATTCACTGCTTATGGCATTTATATATTTATTGTTGATAGACGTACATATTCATACATAATGTAATGTGTGTGTATTCATTGTTATACAATCATTCAATATTCACTGTTGATAGACTGTTTGTATATCCATTCACGGCTGATACTGTAGTAGACTATATATCATTCATATATTCAGTGTTCATACTGTACATAAAATAATTCATGTGAATTGATTCATGTGACTTCATATATTCCTCCCTATTTTAATTGGCAATAGATTCATTCATATATTATATATTCACTGTTGATACTGCAGTGTAGATTATCATTCATATATTCAGTGTTCATAGACTGTACATATAGGCCTACTGCATTTATTAATATTGATAGGCTGTACATGTATTCATATGTTAATTGCCAATAGATGTATATTCATCGTAATTGCACATGTATTTATATATATGTAGCTCATTCAGAGACTCAGTTCAGTCTAGTGCCAGAATCTAAGCTCCTTTTATTTTAATATATTTATATTTTGCTTTTGGTGTTAAGTATTACGTGTATCTCTCCTGTGTGCTCTATGACTCCTGAATTAATTGTCCTGCCAAATATATAATAAAATAGCAGATCTAAGGGTTGTGAGCTTGTAGATCTGCTATTTTCAAATAGCCAAAGTTTAAATAGGGGCTAAAGTGGTTAATGTATGTTTTCGTAATAATAATTTAAAAAAAAAGTCTACAAAGTAACTAGTAACTAAAAGTTTCAAATAATTATAGTGGAGTAAAAGTACAATATTTGCCTCTGAGAGGTAGTGGAGTAGAATTGGAAATACTCCAGTAAAGTAAAAGTACCTCAAAATTGTACTTAAGTACAGTAGTACTTGAGTAAATGTAGCCTATAGTTACTTTCCACCACTGCTTCGGGGTGACTAGTGCACTAAAAATGATTAAATATTTATAACCAAATAGGAAGTCGGGAAAGTCATGCATGGAACTCGTAGAAGTTCCCTATGATGCTGATGATCGCTCCCTCCCGGCTGCATCTGCAGCCTGGCTACGTTTATGTTCTTCTGTGGGTTTGGTGTTTTTCTGCAGCCCACGTTTCCACGCCCTCCTCGCTAATTTGCAGCTTATAAATGATCCCTGAGCATCCAGTCAGACGGGACTGTTGTTCAACCAGCCGTGAACCTTCTGTGTCTCTCTGTGTGTGAATGGATGCAACATGGCGGAGTGCAGGGCAGCAGCAGTAGCACTGTTCCTGGATTTGGACCACCACAGTGACCATACGGTAGACTGGTTCTTCTGTCCGCAGCAAGTTTCTGGATCTGGACGATCAGAGAACAACACGTGAAGACGGATCAGTAGTTTGTGGCGTTTGCATCCCCCAGCCGCGCCAACGTTTTCCCGGGAGAACTTTTATTATTGTTATTTTAGGAGCTGCTGCAGCGATCATTAGTGAGAGACTGACTCTTTCAAGATGAGCCGCAGGCGACAGGCAACAGGTAAACTTTATGGGGAAAGAACTGAGACAAGTGCATCTGGTTTATGTGATGCTTTTCGCAATGGTGAAGTACTCAGATATTTTACTTAAGTAAAAGTATCAATAGCACAATAGAAAAAAAATACCCTGTTACAAAGTAAAAGGTCTGTGTTCAAAATGTTACTTGAGTAAAAGTACAAAAGTATTGGCATCAAAATATACTTGAAGTACTAAAACGTTTGAAAATAGCAGATCTGCGTTGTGAGCTTGTAGATTGGCTATTTTCAAATGGCATAGCTATGTATAAAATTGGGCTAAAGTGGTTAATGAATGTTTTATAATATAATAATTTGTGCAAAGTAACTAAACTAACTATAATTGGAATGGAGTAAAAGTACCATATTTGCCTCTCAGATGTAGTGGAGTAGAAGTAAAAGTGTTGAAAATTGGAAATACTCAATTAAAGTAAAACATACCTCAATCTTACTTAAGTACAGTACTTGAGTAAATGTACCTAGTTACTTTCCACCACTTGCTTTTCGGGCAATAAATAATACTCAATCACAAATGCACACAATATTCACAGTTTAACTCTGAGTGTTTACTGTTTACAAATGGTCCATTTGGTGACATTTGTCAGCTCTCAGATTAAAAAAAGAAAGCAGGATAAAACACAGAATTTATATAGCCTACACAGTACCCTGTACTAGGCCTTATTATATATAATAGCCTATTTTAAGTGTGTAATGTTCTTTGTTCACACCGCCGGTGAGGTGAGCCAACTCTCTGATGGAGGTTTGGAATTTGCTGGACTGGTTTCTCCAGTGGACTTTTGGTGGAAGAAAAAAATGTTGGCATGTGTTCAATAAAAATAATCATTTCCCACGAAAACCCCTTTCAGAGGTCCAGGATTCCACCCCCACCCTGCTGTCTCTGCCTGCGGATCATGTGTTGAACTCTGGAGCTGTACTCTTCCCTGGTAGCTATCAGTTCTTCCCATTCAGCCCTTTTCTAACAATGTTTTAGTTAGCTTCAGTATGGTTATTATGGGGTTTACCTTGTAAATATCTATAGAGTAATAGAGTTCACATTTAGATCGGAACATGTGTACAGAATTTGCCAAGTTATAATTTCTTTGAAAACGTGTATATCTAACATATTTGACCACTATGCTTTTCCAACTCTGTAGTATGTCTCATTGTTCCATTTCTTCTTTTTCTCCCCCTTTTTTGTGCCATTTGTGAATGTCTAAACAGGTGCTTTTGATCTACATGGGTGCCCTTTGATCATTTTCCCAGTGGATGGACAAGTCAAACTTTCCTCAGACCTCAGCAAAGCAGAAGTGGTTGACTTCATAAACTACTTTCTCAGCCTTCACAAGTATGTTTACACAAAGGGGCTTGTTTTGGTTTGAAGTACTGTATGAAGGAGAGAGGCGAAGAGGTGGAGATTATCTTCTTGAAGTTAATGCGTAATCTTTCATAAGACCAGGCTAACTTTCAGGAACCCATTATTTGTTTTCTTCTCAACAGCAAAAAACAGGAGAAGAGAAGCTTGATTTCGGTAGTGGCAGATTTGAGGCATGCCTCGCCCGCCACTTCGAGATTTATTGCTGAAACTCTTCATCTCCTTGAGGTATCTGGACATTTATTTTGCACATTTTACATTGTCATGTCAGGTGTCAGACACATGAGAGCTCAGAGCTTTATACCAAAATGGCATTTACTAATTTCAAGGACTCCCAGTTTGGTATGCATTGAAGCCCACGGACCCCTCTTTTTTTTACGTTCTTGTTAGTTTTTGTCTTTTGACGCTAGGGTAGCGTTACATTTGGCAATGCAGATTTTACCACTTTCCCAGAAATAGACAGCAAATTGAGACTTCTTTCCCCGAAACAGACAGCAAATTGAGATGCAAGGTCACAAATCATTTAACATAATTCCTCATTTAACATATGGTTAACCACATGAACGCTAGCGTCCCCATTCTGGGGCAAACATTTGATGAAAATTTACAATTTAGGCATTTAGCAGATTCGTAGCCAGACTCCAGAGCGACTTAACAAGTGTGAAATCGGAATAAGCCCAGTAAACATGAGCTCTTGTCAATAAGCGGCAAGATAAGTAGTCATACATGGAGTGCAGAGAGAACAAAGTAGTGCCTCAAAACATTGAACATCACATTCAACATAGTGGTCGGGAGAAAACAAATCTTAAGAAACAAAACACGAGAACAAGTGACCAAGATATAATATCTAGCTTGACTTGTGGGTTTAGATGTTGCCGTTATTTTTTTAATTTTCAAGATCTGTTGGACTAAACAAAAGGTCTCATTTAGCCAAAGTTTAATGAGCGGAACCAATTGGCTTCCTCTGCTAGCACAACTCCATGTTGTCAGCGGAACTGTGTCTCTTCATGGATCTTTTGTGGGCACATGATTGTAGTACGCTCTCACCTGATTTTGCCTCTTTAAAGCACAATGTTAATCACTTGAACCCCAGCGTCCCTATCCCGGGGCGGAACGTTCGCCAAAAGCAGCAGATCAATAGGGTCACAACGTGTTGTGAGCTTGTCGCTCGGCTATTTTTGTCAAAGAGATTTGGTGTCGACTAGAGTGAAAAAAAAGTACAATTGCAGCCTGGGTCCGTTTGACTAAGTATAGAGGGTTTAAGTGGTTAAGGGTGTCTTGTTGTGGAATTCCACTGGGGGCCAACACAGTGGTGCGGGGGAAGAGGAGGTGGTCACATGCACCGTGGGTCACACGCTCGCTTATTTAATAGAAGAGCCTCGGTGAAATTGCATTAGCTGAGCTTAATTGTCTAAGGAGAATTAGTTTGTGGCCACCTCTTTCCTTCTAGATTACATTTGTTTCCGGGAAAAGCTGTGCCATTTTCATGATCACATTGTTGTACGATACCATTACGCATATCGTATGTTTATTCTGTTTCTTGTGTCCTTGGTCTGATTTTGGACGTCTTGCTAAAAGTGTTTTTGTTCTTGTTTGCTGGTATACATTTTCCAGTCTGTCATGCTGATTCTTTCTCTGTTGACTTCTTCCTGAATGTTATTGCTTTGTGTTTTTCTTAAGGTCCACCAGAGGACAGTCCATACTGTGTATATGATTCTACCCAAAAAGAAGGATGCTGTCAAACTGTTGCTAAAGCTCCTTGTTCCATCAAAGTCCTACGCAGTGACGTTCAAGGTATCTGGAACAACTTTAACCCGGGCGTCCGGGTTTCAATAATTCCCAAAATGAAAAATGTCAATGTGTTTAATGTAACCTTCCATAAGTAACAGTGCTCTTTGTTTGCAGAAAGTTCTGCTGAAAGAAGTCTCGGAGCTCTCCAGCTACATTGACCGAAGCCAGTTAACTGCATCTTTGGGAGGCTACCTTATATACTGTCATCAAAGCTGGGTTACGTTTATCAAGGTACTGTTTTAACCCATGAAGACCTGAAGCCGATTCTACAAATGTTGTCTAAATCCCAACAGTATTCTGTAAAACATGTTTCTACGTCAGTGGTGCTCAAACTTTTTCACGTCAAGGATCCCCAAAATGATATGCATTTGGCTGCCGACCCCCATCTCAAAATATTTTGTTCCAGGGACCCCCAGAAGCAAAGATCTCATTTAAAAATGTTTGCTTTAAAATAATATATTTAAAAAGATTTGCACACATTTTCATGATTTTTCAAAAATAGCAGATCTACAAGAGTGCCGCGCTACGAGCTTGTAGATCTGCTATTTTTGAATATCCAAAGTGTAAAATGATGCCTTTTAGCTCAAATCAAAAAATTACACAGATGCGTTCCAGGTCTTAATGGGTTGATTTAAAAGAAAATAACAAAAAATGACGCTTCATAACTGGTTATAGTTTCTCACATTCCCTAAGGAAACCATAAACGTTGTTTAAGTCCGACTGTTAAACAACAAACTGAATTAAGTGATTCACCAAGACAAATGGATAAAAGCCATTTATTAAAAATAAGAATACCAAGCGTGAATTACCATCTTATACATATTTGATTATGTACCATTTAACTGGGCCTTCTGTCTGAGATGGAGTATAATAGTGGTGGCCAAGTGTTTCATAATCTTTGCCCCCCCTCCCACGCACAACACACACACGCATCACAAACATTCTTGCACACATTTTACACATACAGTATGACTCCATGAAGAATAAGTGTTGTGTAAGGCAGTGTGCTTCAGGGAAGATGATCAAGGTCTT
The DNA here is from genome assembly GCF_963280865.1 of Gymnoscopelus braueri. Lineage (NCBI taxonomy): Eukaryota > Metazoa > Chordata > Actinopteri > Myctophiformes > Myctophidae > Gymnoscopelus > Gymnoscopelus braueri. The sequence continues at coordinate 11,915,985 of NC_137616.1, forward strand.
GTGATCAGCCGGTTTGAAGTGTGTCTGATCCATGGTAACATTGTCCTCTCAGCACATACACAATGCAAACCTCTGTAGTAAGTTATACACATTGTTGGGGTCATCTGACGTACAGTAGCAGAGAGATGCTTGGCTCATATAGTGCTCATGCACCCACCATGTTTAATTCATCTCTAATGTTCTTTAACGTTAGGGCTCGGAATTGATAACGATATTGTGATATGAGACTAGATATCAACTGGGATTTTGGATATTGTAATATCACAATGTGTTTTTGCCTGGTTTTAATCACTTAAAGGGATACTTCACTTTCACATAAAATAAACATTTTAAAAATATATTAAAAATAAATGAAAAAAGTAATGGAAAAATCACGGCCCCCTCACGCATTAGAGTGTCCTACTAATGTGTGAGGGGGCCTTTATTTTGCCATAACTTCTTTCATTTTTTTTAAATATTTTTTTTTAATGTTTATTTTATGTGAAAGTGAAGTATCCCTTTAAGTCTTAATTTATTTATTCTAAACTTTTTTCAAAGATTTAAAAAGCCAATCTACAAGCTCACAATGCGACACATTTTGAGCTTGTAGATTGGCTATATTCGCTAAAGATAGTTCTTATCGCAACACGATAGTAAAAAATATCTTGATTTGTTTTTGTCCATACCGTCTATCCCTAGTTACCGTACTGAAGAAGCTTGTTTTGTCTCTTGAACCCCTAAAATATTTCTCTTCAGTGAAATAATTATCCTTAATTGAGGAGAGCTGCTGTTCAACTGCAGCTCAATCAGATGATGGGATGTTTTTGTGTACCCATTCATCTGTTCCACCGATGCGGCCCACAGCTATTGTCCGTTACCTTGGTGAAGCTTGCGCAAATGACAGAGTATAATCAGCTGACCTTATTAGCAAGTGAAAGGGGGCCCTGCCGTTTCTTTCCATTAGATTATATATTCAGTCTTGTTCAATTGGATGCTTGAGCCTCTTGACCATGTTGACAGTATTCATTAGCGCTGGGACTGGGAACTGCCTGCATGAAATTATGTAACAACTAACCTACTTGGCATGTTGTAATGACAGCCACACGATCTATTCTATATCTAGCTATAGTCCTATACTGTATGTAATACCAGCATGTGCTTACTAGGCCCCTATTTAATGTATACAAGGCACATTTGTTTTAATATTCATTCATTCATTTTAACCACTTTCAACCTGGCTTCCCAAAAGAGCATTCAGATGTTTATGGAACACCTCTCAGAAAGCCATGAAGCTATCTGAACAGATCTCTCATGGAGCTTTTGTCGCAATCCTGAAGGACTTAGAGCTTGAAAATGTAGGAAGCTGCTTTTTTAGTGTTTTTAGTGTCAGTATTTGTGCCACCCAAATCCTATTTTTAATTCATTTGTGCCACCCAAATCCTGTTTTTAATTAATTTGTTTACTTTTAACATTATGTTTACTTTTAACTGTTCTATGTATTATCTTGTATGTATGCATGTTTGGTTTATTCTGCTGCCGTCTTGGCCAAGTCCCTTTTTGTAAAAGGGATCTCATTGAGGTTTTACTGGTAAAAAAAAAAAAATGTATATATATATATATATAAAAAAAATTAATTTCTTTTGTGGAAAATTTTAAATGGGACTTAAAGGGGTAGTTCACCCCCAAAATAACTTTTTTTCTATTGATTACTGACCATCTGGAGCCTTGAATTCATAGATATTTTTTAGTTTTTGTCACATTCCTAAGCCAATAATTTGATTATAATAAATGTTTCCCCATTGATTCCGGTAGGAGACACAAATGCTTTTGTGTCTCCTACCGGAATCAATGGGGCTAAATTTATTATAATCAAATAATAAAGGAAGGAATGCGACAAAAACAAAAAGATATCCATGAATTCAAGGCTCCATGGGGTGAGTAATCAATAGAAAAAAAGTTATTTGGGGGGTGAACTACCCCTTTAAGTGGTTAATTTATGATGCTCAAGTACATTAATGTACTTGCCGGCCTCATGATATACAAGTGCATGTTCTCCTCTTATTCTTATTATATACAGCAGCTCAAAGTGTGTCTTGTGCTCCTCCATAGGAGATTGATGCGTTTGTGCTGGACTTCCTGTCGGCGGTGGAGCGGCTGCCATCTTGCATCGCCACCCTCCAGGCTCTGTCCAGACTGTCGGTCCCCTCCTCTTACGAGGAGCTTCAACGTTTCTGCTCCACCAATGAAGCCAAGTTCCAGCAGCTGAGGAGGTGAGGCTTTACTGTATCATCCCTATTCTGGACATTTCTTAATAGGCAAGATTCTGCAAAAATAGATGGAACATTCCACACTTGTACTGGTACGACAAAGTACTGTATATAGGGTTAAAATGGACGCGGTAGGGGAGAGACGGACAGAACTTGATCCTTGGAGGGCAGGGTTTACTTGGAGGTTCTTAGATGGCATGTTATGTTGACAGATGCCAGGTCAGCAATGACCTGGCATCTGTCAACATAACATGCCATCTAAGAACCTCCAAGTAAACCCTGCCCTCCAAGGATCATGTTGACAGATGCCAGTTCATTGTTGACCTGGCATCCTATACTGTGCACTGTGTATAGTTTCAATGTTCAGATTATAGATTTATTTTGGATATTCTACTGTTAGACTGATTATATGTTCTTGGTTTACCTATGTTCATGGATTACTATTTCTATGCATTTAATGTATTGCCTTGTGTTGTCCTTGTGTTTGATAAGCCATACAGTTTTTGAAAATTATTGCATAGTGTGGAGAATACTTGCGGTGCCTCTCCTAGGGTTTGCCTCTGAAGGGGGCATTAAAACTGCACAGCTCTGAGTTTATCCTGCTTATACCATGGCCAATGATTAAAATATATTTAATGTTTGTTCATACTTTGCAATACGCTCTGGATAGAAACTTTGTGTTGGCACTGTCCTCGTCAACCTTGTAACAAGTGTTGGTTTACTACTCCAGCTAATGGGAGAAGCCATAGTGATGTCCTAAATGAGTACCAACTGAATGTCCTACTGAATGTCCTAAATGAGTACCAACTGAATCCGTCAGCTGACAAGTCTTGTCTTGTACGACAGTATCAACACAAAACCATGTTTTTTTTAAGGAGTTTGTTGGTATTTTTAGCTTAAATAATTACAGTCAATTTTTATTCATTTTATTTTCAGCTGGTGATGAGGTATTATATACTAGACACAGTGGGATGAAACATACACACAGAAAAGTATACATTGAACGAAAATTTATTATATTTGCTCTGCTGTGCAGGGAGCTGGGCCTGGATGAGCTGTTGAGGCATTGTGAACAAGTGGTGGCCAAGCTACGCTATCCTGAAACCGACCCATCCTACCAGGCCATGGCAGGCACCGCGCTCTTCACCCACACGGCTTTCGATATGCTTCAGAACTACAGCAGGTACTTTCAGGGCACAGATTCACATAGTGACTGAAACGATACACTGAGACATGGCGTGAAGTTTATTTTTTCCTCTTAAGGACTTTGAACATTTAAGTGGTTAGACCTCTACAATTCATGAAACTGTGAAAAATAAAATGTGTTTAGCTTTATGGATGTAATCATTATGACGTAATCAAGGTTCCATTCCCAGTGTCGTGGAAGTAGGCGCTGATACGTTACAGTTCAGTGACTTTGGGCTAATTGTACACCGCAAAGTCCTGGATGGTAATTTGTGTTAAATTAGCGTTTGCTGTGTACAGTGTAGTAATAGCACTTGTGCACTTGTCTTATTGTTTTTGTTGAAAGGATAACTGCGGCTGTGGAAAAGGTGGAGTTGCTGTGGCAGCAGGCCTTTTCTACGGCGAGGATTCATCTGCACATCTTGCAGCTGCGGGAGGAAGCAATGAGGGTAGGCTAATGGACAACTTCGGGACTGATTGCTCATAAAACAGTGATTTGCAAATGTTTGTTAATCATTGTTGTTCCAGGAACTGAAATCAAAGAGTGCCATGCATATATTGGGAATGCTTAGCATTGTTCCAATTGTTTACATGCAATGTTTTGAAACCTAGGAAAAGCTTTGATATTAACATGATGATAATTCATGTCCTCTCCTTGTGTGTTGATTGATGTTTGTAGTCATGGTTTTGAAATCTTACCACAGTAGCATTTGTCTGCTTGTCCTTATAGATCACTGAGCAGATAGAAACTCTTTTGAAAGAAAAGCTCCAGCCATACAGAATAGAGATTGCCAAGGACGTCACAAAGGCCCGACAGCTGAAATCGGACTTCGAGTCCTCCATCTACACCTTTGCTATGGTACTCTATATATTTTTCTGCTGTGGTATATTTTCTTAGGGCCCTGCATACCATAGTAATCACTTTAGTCTGTCCGTCCACAAATGTTATTGTTGTTCTTCCCCTCAGGCACTAGTCCGCTGTGCTGAGGACGTGATTCACACGTTGGCAGAGATGCTACCATTCGGTGACAGCCAGGCCAGGGAGAGGTGGGTGTTGGATTTGGAGATTCTGAAGGACAAGCTATACTCTGCTGTGGACTTCCCATACCAAACATTCAGAGCAGTGTCCGACTTCTACCATTACTATAACAAGGCAAGTTCTTGGAGAACCTAGGAATGTGTGCTTTTTCTGCTTAAATAATTAGGTTGTGACATGGAATTTGCAGCAGTGTACATTGCAATATCAATTTACAATTTAGGCATCAGAGTGAATGGTAATAAACCTAGTTAAAAACGACATGGTAAATGGTCATGTAACTTTATTGTCACATCCCAGGTTTGCAGTTTTAAAGAAGGGAAAATAATAGATATTGGAATATTTTACATATCTGACATGTTTCCTTTCTAATATGAGTAGACTAAAATGGATAGTTGGATACATATCAGAGCATGGCAAAAAAAAATGGAATGAGTAGAGTGCAACTAAAATATCAATTTTCTAATTAATTTCTCTTCTACAATTAATGAGTGTATTGCGACATCAACTCTGGATCGCTGCTCTCCACTCCCTCCTATCCAGCATCAGGGTCCGGGGCTCTCCAGTGTTGCTAGCTCTGCTGTCACGAGTGTATTAATGTGATGGCTTGACTCAAAATAAGATGACTCTAAATGCAAATGCAAAGTGAATGCAGACATGTTTTTTACCTGCAATTTTCTTCCTCTCCAATCCCCACAGTCCAACAGCTGGTACAGCCTGGTCCTCTGCGAGAACTTCCTCCAGGAGCTCCTGTCAGGTGTTGACAGCGCACCCAGACACTGGCAGCAGGGAGTCCCTGTGTGGAGGCAGGCTTTGTCTGCCTTCCTGAAGAGGAATCCCTGCCCTGCTATGGAAGACCTGGTGCAGCTGGCACACCTGGCCAACGTCATACCCGACGGCCAGCTCCAGCAGACGGGCCAGCAGCTGTCTGAGCGGTGAGCGTGTGGTGATGGAAGACGTGTTGAACACTTGCACTTGTTGTGATCGTCGTGAGCCTGTAGATCGGTATGAATATGGTCCATTCTTTGCACAGCATTATTCCCTGTAACTGATGTTTTTTCCCTCCCCCACAGATGTATGATCCTCAGGAAGCTGCTCAGCTGTCAAGGGCCTGTGGCCATCAGTGACCTCCAGCTGGCTCTCCAGTGGCAGTATGCCTTCTTGAGACACGCCAACCATCTTCACCAGGCTCCCACCGACCTCGTTGCCAGTAGAGGAGCTGCAAGCATCCAGGATGTCTCTGATGCCACGTGTCCCCCCTCTGGAAAAACATTGCGTAGATCGGAGAACGATATCAAGAAATCGTCTCGTAGATCGCAGGACGATATCAAGAAAACCTCTCCTAGATCGCAGCACGATAACACGCAATGCCGCGGCTCGCTTCCTAACTTGAACCAATGGGGAACTGGGAAGGAAGCGAACCCCCTCCGAACCAGCCCTGTGGATACTGGAATGGCGTTGCTGGTTGAAGGCAAGCCCCCCTCTCTCAGCTCGTTCGACTCTGGCTTCGACGGGGCAGGAAGCGGCGGCCACCTGGAGGCCGGGGGAGGGAGAGAGGGCTGGGAAGGACTGTGTAGGTCGGCAGGAACCAGGGACTCGTTCAGACCCATTTCCAGGTATGGTTGTCATGATCATGAACGTTTTGGTGTTTAATTGTCTGTCGTACAACTAATTGCTATTTATTAATTAGTTAGTGGTTTTGGCATTAATTATTTAATTGTGGTTTTGACATTGAACCTAGGAACATAGATAAAAAGTAAATTTCTCATGTAATATGGCCAAAACAGGCCATGCATTTACTAATTGTGTAAAATATTTTATCTACAAGCTAATAATGCATCTGCGTCGATACATTGTGAGCTTGTAGATCGGCTATTTTTGCTATTGTTCAACAGATTAATTGATTCAGATAAATAGAAACAATCCTGACGATTATCTCAAATAATTGCGATCAGGAGATCATGTAATAATTGTGGGCCCGGCCTCTTTCCAGGCAGCCCCAGATTCACGAAGAGAACGCGTCCAGCATGTCCGACTCCGAAGAGTGCCGGGAGGCGTTTGACTTGGGCTCGGTGGGAAACGGCTCCAGGGCCGGAGTCCGGATAATCCCCCAGATTGCCGTGGATTCCCTCAACCTGGAGATCAAAGTGAGGCGGTCGACGACGCTGCCTGCCAATCCCTGGCTCAGCCTGCCCGTAGACGACCTGGAGAAGTCGTACACCGTCACGGTTACCCAGAACCCACCGCGGTCAGCCTTGCAGAGAGACCCCCAAGGATCTGATCCTTCAGAACTCTACCACAGTCATTTTGACATGTCCATCAGGTAGGGCTGAAACTATTGATTATTGTATCTATTTCTTTTTTTTATTAATCGAATGATTGAGAAGCGTAATATTCTTCTTCTTTTTTTTGTCAACGAATCAACACGAAAACATAACGTTTTTTTGATAACTAAATTGATCTGATTAAGCACTTAAGCCCTATTTCATACTTAGTCATGAAATGGTGTTGCGCAATAGATCTAAAAGCTCACAACATGTGGTGCGTTCTGAGCTTGTAAATCTGCCATTTTTGCTACTCATGCAGTTGTTTAAAAAAGAAAACAGATTTTTACTTTATACATTTTTAAAATAAAATCATTGCTTTTGAAAAACAATTTGATTAGTTTGATTAACTTTTGCACCCCTTACCTAAGGTCTCTGGACCAGCCCACGCAGACGGAGGTACCGGCCAGCACGCAGAACAAAGCGCTTTGGACCAGGGATTGGACACTGCAGTCCCAAAGCAGTCTTGAGGATCCAGAACTGAGCCCCATTTGCAACGTCCTGTCTAGCACCATTACCGACGGACAAGACCAATCAAGCTGCGTCACAGAAGGGCACCCCACTCTCCTCTGGGATTCATATGACTTCCATGATCAGAATCAAGATGCCACTGATGGGTAATTTCTACCAGTTTATTTTTTCTTTTCTTTTATTTAACTTTTTTTTAACCAGTAAAAAAGACACATTGAGACTAAAGTCTCTTTTACGAGTGTGAAATGGCCAAGAGAAGAGGCAATAAATGTTACACAGCTCTGCCAGTAACAACAACGCGAACTGCCTTATCCCATATTGTTGAAGCGAGAGGGGGCGGGGGGCGGGTGGGGAGAGAGTCAGCGCACTGAAGTCAAGGCACAGACTACTGTGTTGTTGACGGACAACGGATGCACGCTTATGAGAAACAACAAAAATAAAACCTGGCAAAACAGTTGCGTCATGCGTGCATTAGCGCAAGATGAGGATAAAGGAAACATTCAGTCTAAATGTCCAGTTTGCTAATTCTCGCCTACTACTTTTGTATTTGAAACTTTAAATTTCTCTAAATATCATAAACTTTCAGGACAGCCTAAGTACAAATATCTAATATTTATGAAAAGGCTACTATAGGCTACAGTGAAGTCATTATTCAGTCCGCAACTGTTTTGCCAGGTTTCATTTTTGTTGTTTCTCATAAGCGTGCATCCGTTGTCCGTCAACAACACAGTAGTCTGTGCCTTTACTTCAGTGCGCTGACTCACCCCAGCCGCCCCCCGCCCCCCCCCCTGCCCCCCCCGCCCCCTTGCGCTTCAACAATATGGGATAAGGCAGTTCGCAACAACAACAGGGCAATAACAATGACAGACATATAACATCCGTAAAAAGCTACCTAGTAGTGATGAGCGGGTCGACCCGTAACCCGCGGGACCCGCGGGTCAACCCGCGGCGCGGGTGGGTCGAGTCAGGATTTCAGAGGAAATTATGCGGGCTACGGGTGAGCGGGTCAGCCGCAATCACACGCAAAAAAAAAAAAAAACCCTATTTTGAACAACATGCTTGTTTATTCAGCCCATGACAATGTTGTGCTACTTTTAAAGGGACATTTAAAGGGACTTTGGGTACTTAAAAGAGCGCTATATAATATATATTTATATTCCCACCGCGGGTCGCGGGGCGGGTTGAGCCATAGATTTATATGGGGTCGCGGGTCGCGGGTTGAGGCGGGTTGGGTTCCGTGGCGGGTTGGGGCGGGGCGGGTCATGAGAAAACCTGACCCGCACATCACTACTACCTAGGAAGCTCAAGGAAAAACTGAGAATCTACAAAGTGACCAATATAAAACTAAGAGCAACAACATTTGCTACACATCAAAGCAGGACCAATGTCTGGGAATTGTGCCCATGGCAATCCTTTTAAAACTCACTAGAGGGATCACAAAAGCCACTTTGAGCCTGGTCTTGCAGGTCATTCCACGACCAGGGCCCAAAATACACAAGGCTTCTTTTTCCAGCCTCAGATTTTGTTGGGGGTACGACGTAGCACAACCAATTATTAGATCTGAGATTGAGCTAAGAGTGAGCTAAGACGGAACTTGGGCAGGGGAGATAATTGCACTTTGAGCTTCAGGAAATACCACTTGTCAACTAGTAGGCTGCAAATTCCTCAATAGAATAGTACCACTGCAGATGTACTAGTTATATTGTGTTAACATACTATCATACAGATAAGTGTACTTTATATTGAAGTGATGCGCTTTCTTTTACATTCTTTTCCAGATTAAGCGGCTCAGTTGTGGGCATGTGTCCAAAGGATTGGGATGTGAAGGAACAGGAGGGTCTAAGGGAGGTGGAAGAGATTCTCGACAGGGCTGATGGAATACTAGAGGTGAGGTGTCAACCATTTGAACAAAGCGGTGGGTAATGTCTCACCCATTTTGAGTTTGGACTTTGGAGGATGTTTGCATGAAAGGGAATGCCATTTTTTTAAATTGTGGTTTTAGGGTAGGGTTAAAAAAAGGTTTTTTTTTTAAAAACTTTATTAACCGTGAAGTTAGACAGGAAACCGGGAGTGACACGCAGCAAAGGCCGTCGGGATCGGGACTCGAACCCGCGACACACTGTCACTCAGGCTACATTGGTGTCTAGGTGCCCGGACCGCTGCCTTTTGTTTTTCTTGTTTGTGTATAATTAACTTAAGGCGATCTAACATTTCAAAAAGTCGATTCTTTTTTTACCTCTTACGATGTAAACATTCGGTCGCTAACAGAATTACTAATGCAAACAGAATTAGCTTCCAGCATACACCGATACACGCGTGTACAACGTATTCATTGATTTTGGTCCTGCTTGGTCAAGGGAAAAAATACTTTTGTTGATGCATTCAAACGTGGCAGTATATCCAACAAAAATATTGTGCTCCTTGCCAAATGCTCTTTACTGGTAATAAAATGCTTTGAAAACTTTTTTGTCCAGCTCATGAATGTAGCCTGTAATAGTGTGATTAGTGGGTAGCAAGTAAGAAAAAACCCAAATCTTAACCCATGGAATGGTGCATGAACCCCCCACCACTATTGTGTGGGGTGGGTCTATGATGGACCCACCCGACACAATAGTGGTGGTCCCCAGGTTGCTCTTAGTCAGGATGGTGGTCCCTGGGTCAAAATCAGTTGAAAACCCCTGTTCTAGGGGATGGGTTTTGAACAAAAAAAAATGTTCAGATTTGCTACTAGACATTCAGGCTTAACTATTTAATTCCATATTTAAAACACCATTTGAATTGCCTACGGACACACCTGCTCAACTTATACATGGCTTATAATTGAAATCGTTGAATTTTATAGCTTTTTATTATGCATTTTATTGGACTATGTTGTTGTAACTGGACCTTTTGGGGTGCAGGAGGAAGAGAAGGTTCTGGCCCAGGAAGTCATGCTGGATGTTCTGTGGAGGTCGGAGAACAGGAAGAATCAGTGGGCATTATGGGACAGTAAGGACCATATTGGTGTGGTATGTTAATCACTTTATTTATACATAAATATTATTATTTAATGGTGTGTATTTACTAGGGTGGAACAGTTGATCACATTAATCTATTATAAAAATAAATTTGAATCAAATTGGGTATTTCTTGTGGTAATTTTGAAAAAGTATAAATTGGGGCTTATTTATATATTTTTTTCTCCCCATATTGATATATAAAACTTTTTTTTAAATGGCAAAAAACTCAACCTTCCCAATTATTTGATTAATCAAAAAAGTAGTTGATACAAAAATGTATACTTGCAGTCCTAGTATTTACCAACAACACATTTTGTGCAATACCCATGCCCCATTTTCCAGATGTCCCCCAGCGATCTGGTTGAAGCCGGTGTGCTTGGCCTCGAAGATGGCCTTGCCTCTGGCGACCTCGAGGACCACAGTGACTGGAAACCACTGCATTCGTCAAGTCAAACCGAGGCTCCCGAGGACCATGAATGTCACGTTGAAGCTGTGAACCCAAGCGGTTCAGCGGGACTCCGCAACCGAGCAGACCTGCTGACAGAGCTCAGGAAGGTCAACATCCTGGACGAGCTGATCGTCGAAGAGAGCCTGAAGATCCACGAGCTCAGACGCAGTGACAACGTGGAGGAGAACGGGCCCCCGGGCGAGAAATGCGCCGCAACAACTGGGCCCTCGATTACGAGCAAGGAGAGGGAGGTCTTCCGGCTGCAGCTGGAGAGGGAGAAAAAAGAGGTGGAGAGGATGGAAAAGAGCTTAAAGAAAGATCAGGACCGAGAGCGTAAGGTCAAGAAGCACAGGAGCAAAGCCAGAAAGATTGTGAAATGTTCTGCGATGGGAAAGATGCGAGAGGAGAACGTAGACGATGATGCGCTGATTGCGCTCCGTAATGGCCTCTCATCAGGCAGTCAGAGCGAGTGTCGTGACTTGAAGCACTTGACTTCAGTAGCACCACACAAGCCCTTAGAACCGTGCACCAGCAAATCCAGTAGCACTTCAGTATCGCCTGGTTCAGATCCACTTGCAGATGGCCAGAGTAATGACGGCGCTGACCCAAGCTATGATCCAAAGAGCCTGAATGGGTCTGTCTCTGAACCCGCTGCACCCAGCATGACTCCACTGTGTACAAGCTTGGATCTGAAGGAGTCTTCTGAAGGCATGAAAAAGGAACCCCAGGAATGTATGAATGCAAAGGAATTGGATGCATGGTCAGGGGAAAACGGCAGTACGTTGAGCCCAGAAGCTACCACGGTACCTGAAATGGGACCGGGCGACAGAGCTTTTGATCCAGGCGGTAACTCAAAGTGCACTCCTGTGCCTAAACCGCGAAAGGCATCACTTGGTGTAAGCTCCCATATCACAGAAAAGGAAACCCCTCCGTTTGCAGAGGTTGCATGTATAGTGGCGCCCCCTGGTGATGCAGCTCCCACTTTTCAACAAGTTGACACACAAGACGCCCTACCGAAGCCCAAAGAGAGAAAACACAAGTCTCCGGGCAACTGTGACACCATCATATTAAATCCCAATGTCAAAGAACACTGTAACAACAATAACAATAACAACCCCCTGACTGAACAGATCATAAATCCCAATACCAAAGAACACTGTAACAACAATAACAATAACAGCCCCCTGACTGAACAGGTCATGGTGTCATTCGATAAACACCAGTCCGCCAATGAAACCTCTCCCCAAGAGAAAATGGCTCCTGAATCCGAAGGAACTCTGCACACAGATCTTGATGACCAAACGGAGGCTGGTTCTTCTCCTGCTGCAGATGGGTGCCTAAACCCACAGTCGCCACCACCACCCGAGGACCCTCCTGATTTACCTGTAACATCATGTGACCCGGGTGGAGGCAGAGGGTGGAGGAAAGAGATGTCTGATGGAGTGGACACTTGTGAAGCCACCAGGATTTCAGGCACGAGGTCACCCGTGCACCAGCCTCAACTTGGCGACATCAACGGCAGAGCGGTATGTCGCTTCAGTTGTGTCCGGTTTAGTCCTTTTTCTTTCTACAGTACATTTTAGTCCTTTTTCTTTCAACAGTACATTCATATACCTGCTTTATACTATATGAACACTGTTTTCTTATTTTTTTAAATAATTGTTATACAAGCTACAATTCAACACCTGCTCCTTCCATGAAATGGACTGAGTAGATGAAAGCTATGATGCCTAGATCTCATCAACTTCAGTCACAGAGAGATATATTTGAACAAGAAGGCAAGAACGTTACTCAATATTACAAATGTCTTCATTGTAATTTCCTTCATTGTCCCCCACCACAGATGACAGCTTTCAAAACCCCTATAGTGTTGGATACAGGTTCTGGTTTGATGAAAGCTGGATTTGCAGATCAGGACCTTCCAACAACTATATTCCCAACCATTATTGGGCTGCCCAAATATGAGGTATTGGTATTGCTATAATTCAGTGTGCTAGTTCTCTGCATTTAAATGCTAGAAATGGTTTGCTTCTAATGTGCTGTTCTGATCAGCAGTTATGTTTTTGCAGGACATAATTAATGGTCACATAGAACGAGACGCGTACATTGGACACGAGGCTCAGCACATGAGAGGTGTCCTTACTCTGAAGTACCCCATCAAAAATGGAATAATTCAGAACTGGGATGAAATGGAAAAGGTAAAAATTCATCAAGATGCGATTGTGCCTTGTGTTCAACTAGGATGGATAACTAGCCATTGTGTGTGTATGTGTATTTACCATTACAGAGACTGAGTTTCTCTGTAATTAGCTCCGTGCGGGTGTCGCACACAGAAAATAGCCGATCTACAAGCTCTCAATATAAATCAGGCTTTAGGCCTCTAGTTTAAGGACATTAATGTTTATCAGTATCGCAATTGATGGGTTTGCAAGTTTGACACATAGCAGTGGAGTCGGTACTGACGGTAATGGACCAAAAAGGTTGCGCAACAAGAACACTGGCTTTTATTGGATTCAGTCTACATGGTTCTTGGCTGTTTAGATATTGCTCGCATTCCAGCAGAATATTGCTGACACACCCACATCAGGAACTGCACCGGCACAGTGACTGTTTAGCCTCACAGTTCTTTGGAATGTCGGCACTGACGGGTCATTGCATTAGTGGCCAAGTATGCCAGTATACCACCCTCAAGCTAGAGCAGTGGTTTTAAACCTTTTTCATGCCAAGGACCCCTAAATTGATAAACATTTGGCCGCGGACCCCCATCTGAAAATGTTTTGTGCCAGGGACCCCCAGAAGCAAAGATTTTAGTTAAAAATATGCACATTTTCAAGATTTTTCAAAATAGCAGATATACAAGCTCATAGCGTGGCACAGAGTTCCACGCTATGAGCTTGTATATCTGCTATTTTTGAATAGCCAAAGCTAAGTGGTTAAAATGATTGTGACGAGATGTTAACTAACTTGGCTGGGGACCCCCTGGTAACCCCCCAAGGACCACTGGTGTTCCCCGGACCACGGGTTGAGAACCACTGAACTAGAGGCCTTAGCACTGAATCCTTTCAACAATAGCCACAATTCTGGTTACGCAGTATCAACCCTTTGTGCCTGATTAGGGCTTTGCTGACGATTAGCTGTCATACAAATAATTGACTAATGATGTAATTGTTTTTGGCATTGAACATTGGCACAGCAAAATTACATTTCTGTTTGACTTTTCCGCTTTGTAAATAAAAATTGCTCAGGGCATATACAGGTATGCTACATATTAAAGCCTTTTATTGAAAAATAGAAATAAATTATTAAATGACCAATAATCAAAATAAATAATGTACTATGGCCAAAACAGGCCATATATACTGCGCACAACATGTCTTCTTGATGCTACCTATTGTGAGCTTGTAGCTAAAACTTTTAACGTTTTCCATCACTTTTTGAAAGTTTTTGACCAAAATAGGGACCTAAATTTATAAATGTCATCCTATAAACTTCATCCAAGTGTCTCTCATACAGAAGAAAGGAGACAATTCTAACAATTATGAAATTATGTAATGATTTTAACAGGCCTATGTCTGGTCAGACAGTATTATTTATCACATTGTCCTACTTCATTCATAAAGCTAGTGTTTGTGCATATTTTGTTACTAAGCCTTAAGGGAGGGCAGACCATTCTCCTGTATTCATCATTTCCCAGTTGGTCCGTAGTCTTGAGCCAGAAACTCTCCAGTTACAAACCTGTCCTGTCAAATCCTAAAGCTACTGCCACCATAAAACAAATCGTTGCTGTCGGGCAGAAACCCTGTATCTCCATATTTCTATGAGTAAATTAATCTCCTACCTTGTCATAATACAGTGTCACACTAAAATGGCAAAAATGGCTGATCTACTATTTTGAAGAAGGGAAAAAAAAGAGTAAAAGTGTGTGGGATTTATAAATATTGTGGGTTTTTTATTAATATTGAACCAATGAAAAGTATTAACAACAGCTTGTGACTAAATGACTACTTTGGATCATTGGAACACAGGTTATTTCTTTCCATTTTATGAAAAGTAACGTTTTGGACATACAAGGTTTCCCCCCCGACAGCGACAAAATCCTTAAATCTCATTTTATTTTAATCTGCCGCTTTTCGGCGCGTGGCCTTCATCAGAGCAAAGTAAAACCAGTCGTCCTTGTCGCTTTCAGATCTGGCATCACACTTTCCAGCAGTTGCGTGTTGACCCAGAGGACCACCCTGTTCTGTTGACCGAGGCGGCCATGAACCCCCTGGCGAACCGGCAGCGCATGGTGGAGGTCATGTTCGAGTGCTTCAGTGTACCCCTCACCTACGTGGCTATGCAGGCCGTACTGGCACTCTATGCAGCTGGGAGGACCACAGGTGATTTGGATGCTGATTTCACTTCTTAGCCCAGTGTTTCTCAAAACATGTCAAGGACCCTCGTATTTGTATGGGACCCCCATCTGAGATGATTTGGAAATGGCAGATCTACAAGCTCACAGCGCGTCGCATCACAACGCTTTGTGGGGGGTCCTCGAACCCCACTTTGAGAAGCACTGTGTTAGTCACATGAACCCCAGTGTCCCTGTTCTATATAGTCGAACATTTGGCAAAAATGGCTGCTCTGCCAGCTCACAATGATGTTGCGAGTTTGTAGATCGGCTATTTTGAGCAAAGAGATAAGGTAATGGAGGGAAATGAGGTGGGGGCCAAGGATGGACTCCTGGGGGACACCAGTCAAAAGTATATAGTGGTTAACCACTTAAACCCTATTGAGCTTGTTCGCCTTTAATGACATGCCCAAATATGGAAGTGGTTAATTGTTAGCAGATGTTGGAAAGCCTAATTAAGCCTGACCTTAATTAAAAACATTGACAAGATGATAACATTACTTAATTAATCCCCAGGGTGAGATTTGTTTTTAATATAGTCACTGCCGATCATTTGTCACCATTTTACACTTGGGACTATTCTATCTTGTCATGTAAATTATGTTTCTCTGTTAAATTTAAATAATGAGTTTCTCCTAATGTATTTTTTTGGTCTGTAGGTGTGGTGTTTGACTCTGGGGATGGAGTGAGCCACAGTGTGCCGGTGTATGATGGATACTGTCTCGCTCATGCTGTGCAGCGTGTTCCTCTGGCCGGCCTGGATGTCACAATGCATCTGAAAAAGGTGTTCTTTCAGTCAAACATTTATTGGTCTCTTTGGGGAAATGGGCAGATGGGTAGATGGGCAACAACAAAGTGTGGGGGGTGGAGTTTGGATGCAACAAAGCTGAGACCTTAGGCAATTTATCACTCAAGCTGTGCAACAGGGAGTGATTGTTCCTAATGTACATGTTAAACCAAAACTTTTTTACTGTCTTTACATGGTTATTTTGAAAATGTCACTCAAAGGCGGCTTTAAGAGTTAAAGCTGCACTATGTAACTTTCCTCCTCTACCCTGGATTTGAGCTAATGGAGTCTGAATGCTTGCTCAGAAGATAAATCAGGTCAAAATTTGTCAGATCCTGTGTCTAGGTGAGACATGACCTTTGACACGATCTAAATGTCTATAGAAGAGCAGGGAGAAATACAACCACTCCAATTGTAGTTAAGTTATATTGTATTGTACCATGCAGATTGGACAAAATAAAAATTTATTCATTTAAAGAAAGTTGCATAGTGCTGCTTTAAACCTTATATAAATATACTTTGTTGACCGGGGTCTCCCAGGGCTCTATAATCTTTTTTCCCTCTACACCAAATCTCTTCATCAATAATAGCTGATCTACAAGCTCACAACGAGGTTGTAGACTGGCTATTTTCAAAGAATGTTCACCTATAAAGACGTGCCCAGAATAGGGATGCTAGGTTTCACGTGGTTATACCATTTGCCGGTAATTGCTGAACTGTTGCATAAGAAGTGAGCTCTGTACGGTATGCAAAGGACTGATGTATTCATGCATTAAAGATAACTTTACGGTGCGTTTTATGTCCCCCTTTAAAAAGCTTCTACAGGAGCAGGGGGTCTGCATGCGGACCACCGCTGAGATGGAGATAGTGAGGGAGATGAAGGAGAAATGCTGCTGCGTTGCTCTGAACTATGAAGAGGAGCTGAGCGGCAGGGGGTCCGCCAGCAGGGAGATGTATTACACCCTGCCCGACGGACAGATCATCTGCCTCAACACGGAGAGGTTCAGGTAACCGCTCCGCCCCGCCAGGGGCTTTTATCAGGGGAACACTCTACCTAATGAGGAGAGGCTGTGTGGTGTTGCTCTATTAACAGGGGTTCTCAAAACTTTGAAATTTCAAGAACGCGAATAAGTCTGAAAGTATACAAAATGGAACCCTGACGAGTCCATTTGGTAGCATTATTTTTTACACTCAGTTACAGATATGTAAGGGTCTATTTAGAACCCCCTCAAGGAACCCTGAGGATCCCTGGACCTTTTCAAGAACCACTAATCTATTCTAGAAATATAACCACATATTATTTACTCAACTGATCTAGTGTATATCTTCAACAAAAGTGACTTGCTGACTTCTCAGTGTATATGCACAGTATATTTGCTTACCTTTTTGCCTGGCTGTCTTTGTAAATAAGATGTATTTCTTAGTGACTTGCCTTAAATAAAGGTAAGGTATAAAATAAACCTCATCCAGACATTTTTGGAAAGAAATTAACCATTTGTATTTTTTCTAAAAATGGATATGGCTGATTTGACAAAACCATGGCTTTAAACATTTAGTCTGCTACCAAAAATGGCCAATGTACATATCCATTAATTATTACCTGGCCAGATGGCTGTATGCAATAAGTCTGGGTAAACTGACATGTTTTGCTTGGTGACTTGCTATCACTTTACTATTATTATTTGCTATTACTTTGTGTGAATAGTGTGTATAGAAAACCTGATTGGTGGCATGCAGAGCAGACTACTCAAGACAAGGTACACTACTTTCTTGCAGTTCCGGTTTGTTTGACGGGAAGACTGTTCAGGTTTGGTTCACACTACAAACCTGAACTGTGAGTAGGTAGTTTACAGGAAGGAAAAAACACATAATTTGCTCGTCATAGATAAAATCTACAAGCTCACAAATGCATTGTGAGCGTGTAGCTCTGCTATTTTCTCAGAATGCTCACTTATTATGACACGGCCAGATGTGGTTAAGTCACAAAAGTTACATTTCCAGTAGTGGGAGTATGTATTGGAAAGTCTTAAGTTTGAATTCATCCCATGTTTTGTGAAACAGCAAGTTTTGTCAAAATGCCTTGTGTTTAAAGGGACACTTCACCCAAAAAAAACTTTGTTTCAATGGATTAGTCACCCCATGGAGACTTGAATTCATGGATATTTTTTTGTTTTTTGTCTCATTCCTAAGACAATAATTTGATGACCGGCAGCGGTTCCGGTAGGAGACACAACGAGTCTCCGTTGTGTCTCCTACCGGAACCGCTGCCTACCGGTCCGCTGGTCATCAAATTATTGTCTTAGGAATGAGACAAAAACAAAAAAATATCCATGAATTCAAGTCTCCATGGGGTGACTAATCCATTGAAACATTTTTGGGGGTTGAAGTGTCCCTTTAAGTGTCTGTCTGATTTGGTCATACCGGTAATCTACAGCCTAAGGGACCAAATCAGATTCTTCAAAGAAAGGCTGACTACGGCAGTCTGTGACGCTGTAGGCTTGACGTAGGACTTGAACCAGGTCAACCTGTTTGGTTTTTTACTTATCCAGGGCCCCTGAGATTCTCTTTAAACCCGAACTGATTGGACGAGACCATTATGGGATACACGAGAGCATTTTCAAGTCGATCCTGGGCTCAGACATTGACCTACGGCGGAGTTTCCTAGGGAACATCGTTCTGTCAGGTAACAGTGGTTTTGTTCATTACACAGTGGGTTTTAATGCAAGCGATCTGATTGGTCACATACATGTTCCAATTATCCTGGTACTTCTCTAAATACAGTAACTGCCAGCCAGGGCATGCTTCATTGAAAACGGAAATGGATTAAAAAGTTTATGATAACTGCCTGGGGAGCTAGTTGGTGATCCTTTGTCCGGTCTCCTACAGGTTATTAAGTAATGCTTTTTGGAAGAAACAATACCAGTATTAACCTTTCAACAGACATGGAAAAGTGTCACTTTTCAGCTACAGTCACCTTTTTGAACCCAAAAAGGGCAATTGTGTGACACCTGACCCGAAAGAAAATAACATGTTGTCACCTTTTTCACCTCGGGGCTGTTTGCATGCCTGTTTCAACCTGGCATCCCTATTTTGGGCGTATCATAGGCGAAATTCTTTACAACATTTTAAAAAATTGTGAAAATGGCTGATCTGCAAGCTGCTATCACATTGCTATGCGTTATGATCTATTAGTTGTAGATCAACTATTTTCGCACATTTTGGGGTACTGCCTAAGCCCTATTTCATACTTGTCTTGATCGTGGTAATTAAGTGGTTAAAGCTATAATCCAGTAGGGGTGTTATGATGTTGATATTCCATTCTGCTACACTTAATTCGATAACCTTCATTGGAAATCTTTTTTTCCATTCAACCCAGGTGGAAACACGCTGCTGCCTGGCCTGCCGGAACGTCTGCAGAATGAAATTGGGGGCATGGTGCCGTCGGACCTGGGGGACGGTGTCCACATCACCAGTCCCAAGGACAGAGACTTCAGTGTGTGGAGCGGTGGCGCTGTGCTGGCCAACCTGCCATCCTTTTATTCTGCCTGGATCAGTCGGGAAGAATACGAGGAGTTCGGACCACAGATCGTCTTCAGGAAATGCTTCTGAGCTGGACTCGGTCTGCTGGTACGTGGATTACTGTATACTGTACTGTACACTGGTAGCTGCCAAAGAAACAAACACTTATCCAGGAGTTCTGCTTCAATAGTACTCCAATGACCTCCGCGGCCAATTCTTTCCTTAAATGCTTTCGATGGCGCTGAATGGTCATTCAGAGACAAAGACCTCTCATCTCTCAGCCTTTTTAATTGCAAGACTGTTGGCAGTGAACAAAGAACAAAATATGAATTTTCAGACTGGGTTTCTCCCACAAATAATCTGAACCTTCAAGTTCTGCAATGGCCACATCCTCTGTACAGCTTGGATTTCTTTCTCGATGTGCAATACAGCTCTTCCATGGTGCCATGGTTCTGGTTTAAACGTACAGTAATAATACACTTGTAAATGTTTGTTTTTCTGTCTGTCTTTTGTGTGTTACTGACTTTTGTATTAATTTTATCCTTGTCATCAGGCAGAGTCTTGACCTATGCTCTCTTTAATGGGAGCTCTTACTTGAAATAAGCAGGTGTGACTTTAACCTGCCGATGAGGTTATGCCTCCATAATTTACTCATCAAGACTCACTCATGTGGCAAGGATGAAATTGCTTTTTATTAATAAGAGTTGTGTCATTGTCCTCAAATAGGTTCTGTGTGCCTCTGTTTTCTGTAAAGAAACGTATCCCTTTGTGCTGTTGGTTGATATTTTATGCAGCACAGGTAAACACTTGGAAGATTAGAACTAGAATTAGGCCTTGTTAATATACAGCCAGGCATATGGCCTTAATTTAGTGTTTAGTGTTTGTTTAGTTTTTTTGTCGCAATACCCAGTTTCAGGATAACCAGTTTAGGGGCACACAGAAGACCATATTGATCCAATTTAAATATAAATCTAAGTTATATGTTCTAAATGATTATAGCTCAAACATTTTTAATTGAATTTAAATTATAATTGTCCATGTGACTGGGTGAAAGTTGCAATAAGGAATTACAAAAGTTAAATGCATTTCGGCAACACAACCGTTCCCTCAGTTTGTTTTTTTTCCCCAGGGGGGAGGGGTGTTGTTCATGTCCTCTTGTCAGGGCAGCGGTCATGAATCTAAAGCCTGATTTATACGTAGTTGCGTGACGGTGTTGCGCACCAAAAATGGCAGATCTACAATATCGGTAGATATTGTTGACGGACGCGGGAATATCTCCAGAAAGGCGATATCGAGCGAGGGAGAAGAAAGTCTGTCTTCTTCAATGTTCCTCAAATCCAGTACAAGAATCTGTGGGTTAAAGTAGTTATGTTCAAGGACATGACCCCGTCACCGTTCTCGTGATTCTACCTAGATGATGTGTTGGTTGGTGCGGAATAACCAGACTTTAAACTTGTCTGACAACATGTGAAGACAATTCCAGGTAAATCGGAGTAAGCCATTTTGTCATACTGAGACCCACTATTGCTACACAAGTATCTTGCTATTTTTGGTGCGCAACACCCACATGCAACTAAGTAGAAGTCAGGCTATTGCTGTCAGGTTGTCTGGGCAAGAAATAAATATGACCCTCCTCAGCCATAGTTCAAGTCTTTCAAAATGTACTAGTCATTCAAAATATACACGTTTGCTGATGATAATCAATACAGTAGTGGTTCCCCCCCCCAAGGGTCCTTGAAGGAGTTCCAAGGGGTCCCAAGCATAATTATTGATAGTTGGCAACCAAGAGGACCCTTAAAGCCCTGTAACTCAGACAGTGTACAAATGCAACCAAATGGACCCTTATGGGTCCATTTGGTTCCATTTGTACACTGCCAGCGTTATGGGGGGATCCATGGTCTAATGAATGAATGTTGGGGTCCTTGAAATAAAAAGGTTTGGTAACCACTGCTGTACGGGATCAGCAAACGGAGTGAAGACGGTACATAAGGAATGCACCACTGGATGCACAATAATGGTGCAGGCGTGCAGCACTGCAGTTGTGCTGCTGGTTGCAACCTCTACGATGTGCAGTTATTTCTGAGAGCGACGACACTGATGCCTACACTGCACTGTAAAATCCTGACGGTTAATTTAACTCTCAGTGTGTAAACGTTTGGGTTTCCTTCCGGTCTTTTGATTCTCCACCAGAAGAACCAGTTGAGCTTTTTTAAAGGCTTTTTGTATAGCAAGTGAAAGTATCATGTCCATGTTGGATTATGTGATGCATGGGATTGGTCTGAGAATACTGATCATCACTTTGTCTGTTGTGTACAGTAAACTTGCGTACAGTGAATTACTATGCTTTTTGTCCATTTAAAATATGTATTACCTTGTCTTCTATTTGTTTTCACTTGTGATTTTTGCTTTTCTTTGACATTTTTGACGTTTTGTCAGAATGTGTTGTTGACGTGCACATCAGTGGTGATCACTTTGCGCCTGTGAGCGTGTAGATTTGCTTTTTCCGCCGCGTTTCACCAGCACGCAAGTAAGTATAAATCAGGTCTTAGTATTGTGATGTTTTCCGAGGGGCCAAAACTGGTGCATTTGCCTTGTTGCTTTGAACTTGCTTAATCCCGATAAGCCCTGTACAGCCCCATGTACTTGTGTGGTGCATGATTTGTCATAATTTTTTTTATTATTTTGGTGCACTTTTGCATACTTGCTTCATTGTGTGTGTGACCTCTGTTGTTTTCATTTTGTAATTGCCATATTTTCTACTATAAAAACATGGGGTTGTCATGTGATTTTGAAAGCTCAGGTTTTTGGTGGAAATCAGTAATCACTGTGGGAACTTTAGAGACTTATGTAAGGCAGAAATCAGTTAAGTTAAGTCAACACGTTGGCTTTGTGGAGCTATAGGTGTAATCCTAGATTTGAAGTGAGAAGGGGTTCTTGCCTTGTCCCAACCTTATCCAAATGTACTTTGTTTTAACCATCTGGACTGCAACATTTCACCTAAACGATGCTTTGTATGTCACGTCTGTGTTTTTTTTAGAATAAATATTTTTTAAATCTTTTTGTGTGTGTTGTCCCTTGAGTTGTATTGAGCTCAGTCCTGCATATACGATCAAACTAGCCTGGAAAAAACATCTATCCGGAGAACACAAGGGGAGGTAAATGCAATTTCCCGTAGAAAGGAGGTGTCATTAACTGCCGACGTTTTCCCTTTTTCTCCTTTGTACATAATGGCGTTTTGTATTTATTGATGTATTATTGTGTTATGCTATGTTGATGAATTGAATACATTGGACCACAATGGAAACAACGTTTGTTAGCCTTAATGTCTGACTACCTTGTTCCGTTTACATTTCTGACTATGGTATTCAATCAATACATGCAGTTAGAAAAAAAATGCAGTTTTGATTGATTGAATACTTTAACAGTTTACAAAAAAGGTACAGTGGTACAGATTTATACAAAAGGATGCTAAAAGGATAACCCAAAAAAGCCCAGGACTTATTTCCATTGAGTTGAGGTCCTGTGTATTCAATTCATCAAGATATTAAAGACAAACCATAATTTGCAAAACATCCTACAAGTTTAGTACAGGTAGACTGATGCTATATGAAAGTCTATTTCGAATTGGCTTCTGAAACATAAACACATTTGTGTGAATATACAGTACTTGGCTTATTTTATTGGTACTTGGCACCCTCTAGTGGTGGTTACTATCTAGATTGAATGAGGAAACTGCGGCCGTTACCATGACAACATGTTATCAACACGTTGATAGCAGCGAAGCCTCTCATACTCCGTAGATTGATTACTGTTAACCTAACGAGATCATCATGTCTCAAGCAGAGGGTGTGATTAAAAACATCATTCGTCAGATTGCTCAGGAATGTGCAGCGCAGGGGAACGTGGTGACGGATACACTGGTTGCCTTCGTGGTAGGTATGCAGTACTATTAAACATGTTTTATCAGTGGTGTGAAAAAGTACTCAAATGTTTTACTTAAGTAAAAGTATGTATACTGCAATGTTGAAATACTCTTTCTCGTATTAAGTAAACGTCCGGAATGTACAAAAGTATTGGCATTGAAATACTTAAAGTCCCAAAAGCAGAATGTCCCATTTCACAAGTTTTCAAATGTATAAAATGATGAGTAGAAGTAAAAAAAAAAGTACTGGAAATACTCCAGTAAAGTAAAAATTTTACATACATTTACTTGAGTAAATGTACTTTACGCCACTGTTTACAGGTAAAAGCTGTAGTCCTGGATCCTCGAAATGAATTCAACGTTGACAGGATGCTGACGAAGCAAGATGTCCGCAAACTTGTGCAGGTGAACGAAGTTGTTTGGGGTCTTTAATGTGCATGTTTTCATCTTCTAATATCAATATGATATATTATCTAGTCACTGCTGCTAAATGCAGAAGAACGCACTCGTGTCTAAATACAAACGTTTTACTTAAGTAATAGTATCAATAATAACTAGTAACAAAACATTTCAAAGCATTGTGGTGGATTCAAAGTATAATATTTGAATCTGAGATGTAGTGGAGTAGACGTAGGTGTAGTAAAAGTAAAAACACCTAACATTTTTACTCAGTACTTGAGTACAAGTACTTGGTTACTTTCCACTCCACCACTGCTACTTTCTAGTAGGCCGAATACAAGTTGCAAGTTACCAATGCATAATGGGGAGGCTTGAAGCGCCATCTACAGGATGGTTACGGTTATTACACAAACTCTGAAATTGCCCTTCCAAATGTGTATGTTTGAATGTTCTTCAGAATCACATCTCCTGGTGTCCTTCTTCTTTACAGCTGTGTGTGGAAAAACTGATGGAAAAATGTAGCCCAGCCCTTGACACCATCAAAATGCAAGTCTATTTTGATATGAACTACACCTCTCGATGTAAGTGCATGGACTGGCTTTCTAAACCATCCTGTTAGTAATGGAACACATTCTTAAGCCTAATTTACAGGGCGTTTCTCACTAAAAATGAATTATTTTGCTATGTACAACAATGCATCTCATCCCATCAACATTGGAAAATGAGACGATGATAGACACATCATTTGCTTTAGGCTTGGGTCCTAATTTGAACGTATTTCTTAACCAGGACTCTGCTTCCCTTGTATTACATTAATTTGTTCTCCTGTTCCTTTAATTGATTGATTTTCGTATTGGCAAAAATGCATATACCTGAATATATAATTTGTACATGTCTAGTCTATCAAAAGGATACAACACACACAAAAACCATGAGTGTTTATTACAGCGGAGTTCATTGAGGAGCACCATGGTGTGCTGTGGTCCAGGTTGAGCCCAGTGATGAGAGACATCACAGACAGCAGGGTGAAGACCAGAGAAGAACTGGAGGCTCTCTATAACACCATCATTCACTACATGCTGCTGTCTTCTGGCCTGGGCTCTCCTACTGACCTCAACACAGTGCGAGAGACAGCAGGTCTGTTACACACACACACACACACATGTGCGTTCAACTCTGGAATTGAAAAAAATCTTATTTTCTATCAATTACACACCCCATGAAGCATTGAATTCATGGAGTTTTTTTAGTTTTTGTTGCATTCCTAAGCCAATAATTTGATGACCGGTGGCGGCTCCAGTAGGAGACTCAAGTCAAGAGTTTCCTTTGAGTCTCCTACCGTAACATTAGCATCTTTCCACCGGTCAATTATTGGCTGAGGAATGCGACAAAAACAAAAAAATCTCCATGAATTCAATGCTTCATGGGGTGTGTAATTGATAGAAAATAAGAAAAATTTTGGGTGAACTACTCCTTGACTGCCAATCACGTAGATCTACGCGAACCGCTATAAAGCCGCCACGTGCCAATCGCGTAGATCTACGTGAAGTGAAAAAAAAAAAAAAAAAAAAAAGGAGACCAAGGAGATATGATTAGTTGAAGATCTAGACTCCTATCCACTTCCTTGTTAACTTAAAACTTAAAAATGCTGTATTTCGCCTCCTGAGTGACTTTTTTTTTCCAATGAAAAACTCTGGCACTGGCTAAAAAATTATGAAATAATTCTGGCAGTCGGACCCCTAAATTAATATGTATTTGGACCCCCCATACAAGATTTGTGTTGTCAAAATGTTTCAAGATCTATTCAAAATAGACTATGTATATAGGGTTAAAGTGGTTACACTGGTTTTTATGTTCTATTAACTAATTTTGCGGCACGGGGACCCCCTGGAACCCCCTCAAGGACCCCTGGGGGTTCCTCGTATCCCACTTTAGAGATCCACTGGTCTCAGTGGTTAACACATAGCATGCATGTGCTACTGTAGCTGCCCTGCAGAGCGTGTTCCCTCAGGTGGAGCTGGGGACCTTCATGTCCCTCCTGAAGAGGGACAAGGAGCAGCAGCTCACTGAGCTGACCATGATCGTCACAGGCATCCGCCTCTTCAATAAGTTCAGCAAGAAGGGAGGAGAGGGCATTGACAACTGTGAGTCTGAGAAGTTTTAAAAAGTTTTAACATTTTCAAAAATAGCAACAACAACAACAAAAAAGCGCACCTACAAGCTCCCACGACCGACACGTTGTGAGCTTGTAGATTGGTTATCACCGCTGTATGACAAATGACATTAGGGCTTCAGTGGATCATTTATAGAGAATTTTCCAACTTTGACAGGAAAATAAATATTAAATGTGTTTTTATAGTATTAGTCGGTGTGCATTGTGCAGGTTGCTAAGCACTTTAAAGCAGAATATTACATTAACACTTACATGAACAAATTCATAGAAAATATATCGTAGTGTTTATCACACATAAATGCTGAAATATAGAAGCTCCTGTCTGTAAAAGTGAGATAATTCTGTCTAAAAATACATCAGTCAAATGCTTTGCAAAAGGCATCTAATTTTGAAATGACTTTCCTCACTTTTTTCCTGTTCTTTTTGTACAGTGCCTAAAATTCTGCGCGAGGCTCTGCCAGCCGCCAGTAATGTAATAGAACATGAGTTGGATCTGTCCCAGAGTTTGGCATGGAAATATACAGCAGTACTGGGGAGACTAGTGGGTTCTGATGAGAACCAGCGACTCCTGGTCCAACTCAAACAGGCCCTGTACAATGTCAGACAGCACCAAGCTTTCCTTAAAGTCATATTGGTGAGTGGAATGTCATTGTTTTATTGTGTTTTTATCCAGCAGTAGCCTACAATCGTCTGCTAAATGACTGTAATGTAATGTAGTGATTATAAACAAGTAATTTATGAATTAACAGATCATTTTAAAACCCTTGAACTTAAAATAATGTGGAAAAACAGTACCTATGTTACAATTGGGCATTCTGATAAGCAATAAAATTGTGGCGAGGCATTTACTATGTACATTTATAGGCCAATATTATACCAACTACCAGCTCAGTGGCCTTGTGGTTTGAGTGTCTGCCCTGAAATTGGGAGGTCGGGGTTCCCCTGCTGCTGGGTCATACCAAAGACTAAAATAATTTTCGTAAAACAAAAGACAGCTCAAATAAAATGAACTTTATAATACTTACTTGATACCACAGCAAATCATATACCATGACTTCTGTTCATAAATGGTTGTATCAGCTTTGGAAGATGGATATGGTACTTAATAAATTAGGTAAAATTTGTCTTAAGTGGTCCACTGAGAAAAGGATTAATTGTCTTTCCTTGTGTTCATTGACAGGCGGATGTACGTTTATGCGCCAAGCAGGTTGAACGGCTGCAGACTGACCTGGTGTCACGGATACAGCAGCTTAAAGACACAGTGCACACAAAAACAGCCGTACCTACTGCACAGGTTTTTGTAAGTATGTGCTGTAACAGCTGACAATTTCTATTGCTAAAACACTATATTCCTACAGTAGTGGTTCTCGAACATTTTCATGTAAGGACCTCCACATTGATGTGTACTTACCTGTATTTGAAATCTGAAAAGATTTTGTGCCAGGGACCCCATAAACGATTGGCGACTGTTTACATTTTTGAAAAGTATTCCAAATTTTTCCAAATTTTTGGACATACAAGATTGCATACACGATTTCCACCCGACAGCAACGATATGACATATAAATAGTTGGGATTAGATGGAGTAGCTTGGATTTTGGAGGGCTGCTTTTGGGAATGTTCAGTAGGTGATTTGTCTTTGATCCCAAACTGCCTATTATGATTATACTGTATTATTCGAAAACAATATTATTATTAGCCCATTATTATTAGAAGTAGTAGTAGCCTAGTAGCAGTGTTTGTGTACATTAACCATTTAAGCCCTATATACTTATTATCACGTCAAATTGCAAAAATAGCAGATCTCTTGTGTTAGCCCCACTTCAGGGCTGTGGCCACGCTGTGGAGGGGTCTTCAGGACGAGATGGTTGTGCTGAGCATCCTGGACGGCATGGTGACACGCATGCAGCCCTTCCTCTCCTCTCAGGATCAGCTCTTCGCTGGGGGCCGCCTAGACGGCCTGTTGGAGGGCTCCGACGTCAAGACCGATGAGGACAGAATGGCCGAGTGTTCAGGTACTGCACACCTGCCACTGTTTAACCACTTCCTAACTACCGGGCGTCCCTATTTTGGGTCATGCCATTATAGCATTTTTTTCAAAAATAGCCTATCTACAAGCTGTGTCGATGCTTGTAAATAGGCTATTTTCACTATTCATTGTATGTATATATATTCATATTCATATTTTTTTGTGTAAAACAGGAACTCGGGTTTGTCTCCACCCCTTTCTTAGTCCTCTTCCTCCCGGGTGCTTCCGTGTTTATTCCTAACAAAAACATTACATGTTTAAGGCAGTAGTGCTGACTCTTCTATCAGCATACCAAGAGGTGTATCTGATGGAACTGTTATATTTTACTGCACATTACAGTGCATTCTGCCACACACATAATGTCATACTTTCTGAAAACAAAGATTTAACTGTCCTGATCATAGTCTGGTTTTTTAAATAAGTTAAGTAGATGACTGCTGTAGCATGAACACTGCCTTCTTCTTCATGGCTTCCAGGTGACTGTATTAATCCTTCAGAGATGAAGACACAGGAGTGGCTTCTGCCCGAAACGACTGCAAACTTTGACAAACTGCCACTGCAGTATAAAGGCTACTGTGGCTACGCACTGGTTAAGAAAGGCGGCCTTCTACTGCCAGGTACGCGATTCCACTTAGTACAGCAGGGGTCTTCAATGTTTTTCAAGCCATGGACCCCTTAGCTGAGAGAGTGACGAAGCAGGGACCCCCACTGCATACTGTATAACATTGTGTTGTAGAGTAAGCTTTTGTTTTTTTGGGCGGTGTAGCCGCCCCTATAAGTGGGGTTGGGACACCTCATTAGTATTAGTTTCCTGCATTGTGATTGGCTCATTAGTAGACCCCTAGCTGTACTGTGATTGGCTGACTCTATTGGCTGACTCTATACAGCACTGTGATTGGCTAGCGAGACACATGATGACATTAATAACCTATAAATAAGATTATGGACTTCCAGAAAAAAATATTTTCGGAAGTGAGCTTCTATCACTATGATGACCACTGCGATGACCACACCGCCCACTTCACACTGGGTGTGATTTTAAATAGATTTCAGAGATATCTTCATAGACTTGTCTGACCGCACTATCATCAGTGTTGTGTAAATTGATAATAATTTTGGTCCCCACTCCTTGAGGTTTTTTGTCACATTGTATATTTGCACATACGTGAAATGTGTCCTCTGCATTTACCCATCCTATAGTGTCGTGTAGCCAGACAACTATTCCACAATCTCCGAATGCTATATAGAGTCTGGAACTACACCTCCCGAAATCCGAGAGCGGAAACTGGCACTTCCGTTAACGAAAATATATTTTAAAATATCTTTACATTTTATTTATTTTTATTTCCATTTCTGCTTAGCATCAAGCTATGTATGCTTAGATGATTTATATTAGGATAAATTTGTGCGACTGTAAAGACAAAACGGAAGTGGGGAGGAGGCTTCACATCCGCTTTATATTTTAATCATGATCAGAGCTTCCGAGTCCCAGACTGTATGACCGGAAACATTTGAAAATTGTGTGAGGCAACAGTCTGGCCTCGCGAGACTACCCATCCTATAACTACTAAGAGCAGTGAGAAGCCATTCTACGGCGCTCGGGGAGCAATTAGGGGTAATAAGACTCTTGCTCAGGGACACACATCGGCTTGGGACACCTTGTACCTGGGACAACCAGGCAGGCAGGCTCACTAACCACTCAGCTATGGCTCATTTTACAACACGAGTTCTAGGTCTAATCTGGCAAGCTAAGTTAGCAAGCAAGCATGCTTCCATGTAGTTCCTGGCTGCTTACAGTATATACTCTTTCATTCCCAATCAAGGCAGACCGAACCAAATCTATTCTTACCTACCGATCACAAGGTGTTTCAATCATTATGAGCATCCTGCATCCAGCATCAGCATCCATGTTGATGTCCCAATATGTCCTGTCTCCTTTCCATCTTTATTTAAATCTGAGACCTTTAGTGACCAGTACTCAAGTGTCCAGTAACTGCTCAGTTTGACCCATCCATATATCATATGTATCATCATGTTTCATTACTCTTAATATAGCATGTTCAAGCAGACAGTGATGAATCAATCTAACTACGAGTCTGTGGTCTATCTCAGTGGTTCTCAAACTTTTTCATGTCAAGGACACCCAAATTGTACGCTCTCAGAGTTACAGACCCATAAGGGTCTATTTGGTTCCTAACTATCTCTCATTTATCTGGGGACCCCCTGGAACTCCCTCAAGGACCCCTGGGGGTCCCCGGGCCCCACTTTTAGAACCACTGGTCTATCTGTATGAGTATTTACTCAAATACATTCACTCAATGTATAAAAATAAACATTTTGAAATCTCTTTCATTTCCTGCACAGGTAATCCGAGCATTGGAGTGCTGAAACACAGGGAGAAGTTCTACGTGTTCAGCTCCAAACGAGCTGCCTTGAGCTTTGCCTCCAGGGCAGATGAGATGATTGAGTCCGTGGGGGAGAGGGCCAAGCGCTCCCCTGAGCTCATTCAGCTGCTTCAGCTCCACCAGCAGTTTTCCACCGTCACTCCATATACTGAGGTGGTTGTTATTGTTATGTTGAGTCAGTGGTTCTCAACTAGCCTGGCATGGCAAGACTAATATCACAGCGTAGATATTAGTCTGGAATCTCTGTGTGGAACCTGCATTTCCAAGGGGCGAATTAAAAAAAAGCCTCTGGTGATGAACACATTTGCATACTGGGCCCTGATTGGTCCCTCACCACTTCGGAGGGAGTGAAATCCAATCACAACTGAGCGGTGCCAGACCAAATCTGCCGAGGGCTATTTTTTTTTGCAATGGCAGATTTGTCTGGTTTCCAGGCTAGTTCTCAACCTGTGGGCCGGGGCCCACTGGCGGGGGAACCTCGAAGATATTGCAAGTGGGCCCCCAAATAACTGGCAAAATTGTAACGATAACGTAACATTAATATATAATGTGTGAAATTATGTTTCTTTACAACCTTGGAAAGTGAGTTTTCATTGTGATACTGCGAAATAGGAACTTAAAGTATACAACGTTAATTCCATTGATCCAAAAGGTTGCCATAATGCCATATGCCCACATAGGCCAGGTTGAAAGGAATAAAGCAACACTTTCTTTCCTTGATTTAACAAGTTCCAGTCACAGTAAATTACAGCTTACACTGTAGCTTTAACACTTAGGCCCAATTTTTTACTTTAACTTTTTTGTTTTAATTGTGAAAATAGCTGATCTACAAGCTCTCTTGTGAGCTTGTAATTCGCCTATTTTAGCTCATTTTGACCATTTTCGCCAGATTGAAACACTTCGCTATACCAACTCCAGCCTCATTACTCTCCAGGCTCACAGTGAAGTAACTCCAACTTCTTCTGTAACTTCACAGATGCAGTCAGGGGAGAGTTTACTGGTCAAGCCCATTACCAAGTGTGACAGCTGTACACAGACTGACACCCACCTGCTGGAGACAAACATTGTCAAATCATACGAGTGGAACGAGTGGGAACTACGACGAAAAGCAATCAAACTGGTCAGTAAAGCCCGATTCAAACTTCGTCTGGTGTCGAAAATAGCAGATCGACAAGCTCACGCCTCGTGCGACGGATCATCAATTAGGCTCAACACTGACCAGAATTCTGCTCCAAAACAAACCTATTATTAATAAATGTGATGTGCTTGAAGTTCATGATTTAATATCTCTATAACTGTAATAGTGTTCATTTATATTTTGATAACAGATGGCTCAAGTTAGCTGCTGTCCTTTAAAAGGACAGGCAGGTCAAGAGAGTCCCTTAAAGATAATTTATCAGCTTAAATTCTATAATGTTCCAGTTCCAATTGATCTGCTATTTTTACGGTGTGTAGACTTCACGCCGTTTTTGTGATCACAGACTGATGAAGAGCCGGTAGGCTCGAACGTCACGTCCAATGATGGTGTAAAGGAACCAATACATTTTAAAGCTTTGGAGCAGACTTTATTCTTTTTGTGATCACAGGCTAACCTTCGGACTACAGTGACCCACTCCATGCAGACTGCCCTGAGCCACATGAGACGAGACAACAGCACCCAGACATTCCCACCCAAGGATGCAGCCTCTCAAACCAAGAGGGACGCATCCACAAGCGTCCCTAAGCCCCTGGTGTACCTGGCGGGCCTTCGAGGAAATAAGACTGGGCAAATGATTAAAACAAACCTGACCACGTCTATTGACGAATAACCATATTTGTTGCTTCAGAGGTATTTCTTCAAATTTGAAATCATACAGAAAATGACACAAATTACACAACAATTATTCTTCATTAAAGCAGGGCTGTAACTCATGGTGGATATGGTTTCACTCAGTCTATTTCTTTTGAGTTTCAATTTAATTATATATTATTATATATTATATTATTAATTATATTTTAAATGATAATACTCTGCTAAGGAACTGCTTTCAAGCTGTTATCAATATGAAAAGAACAAGGACATTGAGGTGAATACATTTGACAGTCATGTTGCTTTGAGAGGCCAGCTGGAGGGTGGGGGGGTGACCTACAGTGTTGCCAGATTTTGTGGGAGAAACGAGTAACCATGAAAATTAGCCCAAAATAAGCGATTTGGGCAGGTGAGGTCAGTCTAACTTAATTGCCTAAATTTTAGGCAATTAAGTTAGACTGACCTCACCTGCCCAAATCGCTTATTTTGGGCTAATTTCCAAGGTTACTGTATTGTTTTAGAGCAGTGGTTCCCAAACATTTTCATGGCAAGGACCCCCAAATTAATGTATTTGGTCACTCCCATCTGAAAATATTTTTGTGCCAGTGACCCCCATAGCATACAAGATTTGTGTTGTAAAATGTTGTGTGCGTTGTGAGCCTGTATCCGGTATTTTCAAATAGCTGATGTACTGTGAGGAACTGTGAAGCAAGACCAAATAAGCAACTATACACATTAGAAACAAGCCCAAAAAAACTGCAACCCACGACTACTAATATTTACATATGACTTTACAGGAAAACAATCGCTTGTAATAAGCTGACTTGGCAACACTACTGATGTCATGTAACATATTTGTCTCTCCAGGTCAACCTGCCTGCCTGCCATTGCCAATTGCCTAATTATAGCACCAATAAAAACAATAAAGGTTGCACACTTGAATCAGTTGTTATATCCTTTTTTCTCTCAATTTCAATATCTGTGTGCTTTTGCTTTATCGCACAGAATAAATATAATAATAATATATGTTTCTTATAAGCAGTGGTGGAAAGTAACTAAGACAGTACATTTAAGTACTGTACTTGAATGCAACTTTGAGGTACTTTACTAAAGTATTTCCAATTTTCAGTATTTTACTTTTATTGCTCCACTACATCTCAAGTCAAATATTGTACTTTTTACTCCACAATTATAAAGAAAAACATAGTTACTAGTTACTTTGTAGATTTTGATTATTACCTATATTAACCACTTCAGCCCTATTAGGTGTACCAAAAAATCCTGAAGGGGGCGTCAACAAGTGTCTTTTTGTAGCTGCGGACATCTTTGAGGGGTAAAAACCAGGTTGACTTAACATTGCCCAATGCCACGCCCAATGCCTCGCCCCCGCAGGCTGATTTGCCCCTTCTGCTGGTGACGACACGTTGGCACGCTTTATGTGTCGGCTATTTTCAAAAGGTTTTTATACATTTGAAAACTTGTGAAATGGGACATACTGCATAAAGAGTACTTTCTACTTTTGGTACTTTTAAGTACATTTTGATACCGATACTTTTGTATTTTTACTCAAGTAAATTTTGAATTCTGGACTTTTACTTGTAACAGAGTATTTCTACATTGCAGTATTGCTACTTTTACTTCAGTACAAATGTCAACATGTGAGTAGCCTGCTGCCTACTACTTCCACCACTGTTAGAATCTGTCTCCCTCCCTCCCGAGCCCAACCCCCCCCCCCCCCCTCCTCATCTCTCTCCTCCTCTCTCTACCTCTAACGGTCCCGGGGCACATTTCCTGGAAGCAACAAGAGAGGATCATATCATATACTACATTGAGTACATTCAGTTTGCATATTACTGGTGGGCAGCTCAGCTTACTGGAATAGATAGCGTCAGTTAGTAGTTAAACTGAAAGCATTTAATACTTCACGGGCTTCGGACTTGGATTTAGTGAATAATACATAACATAACATAATCAACAATAATGGCACTGCAGCAGACGGATGCGGCAGTGCTGCTGCTGCTGGACGTGTTGAAGCACAAAGCGTGCATCTGCATTGACTCAGCCCAGGAGAAGCTCCACAGCCTCAGCAGGGACATCTGGCTGTGTCCGGAGCTGGCCTACCAGGAACGGCAGGCTCACGACAGGTTGGTCGCTTTGTTCTCCCAACAAGAGGAGGGATGGAAAGTGGACAGTCACTTCAAGCTGGACACTGCGTTCCGTGCCACCTGGCGAGGACCGGCGGCCGGTGGTGGTTGCTCCACCGCGCAGCAGCAAGGCGACGTGATCAACGTCGGGTTCCTGTGTGAGTATGACGCGCTGCCCGGCATCGGACACGCGTGTGGTCACAACCTCATAGCGGAGGTGGGAGCCGCCGCGGCGCTGGGACTGAAAGCCCTGTTGCAGAGCACGCCCGACTTCCCTGCTCGTGTCCAGGTATAATAAATAATACACATATTCAATGTCAATTTAACTCCGAAAGAGTTAATAATGGACTCGTAAGGAATCGAACCTGAGAACCAAATGGAATTGGTCCCATTTGTGTACTTTTGACTTGAAACCTTTGGGGTACAGTGCGACATCTTGTGGCTGAACGTTGCATAGCACCTTTAAATGAACATTAAAGGAGTAGTTCACCCCCAAAAAAATCTTATTTTCTATCAATTACTCACCCCATGACACTTTGAATTCATGGAGATTTTTTTGTTTTTGTCGCATTCCTAAGCCAATAATTTGATGACCGTGTGTTTTTCCGGTAGGAGAGACAAAGAGTCTCCTTTGTGTCTCCTACCGGATACATTAGCCGGTAGGAGACGGTCATCAAATTATTGGCTTAGGAATGCGACAAAAACAAAAAAATCTCCATGAATTCAAGGCTTCATGGGGTGAGTAATTGATATAAAATAAGTCATTATTTGGGTGAACTACTCCTTTAAGGTGTCTCGGTGTCTCTAATGCAGACAGTGGTGGTTCTCAAACATTTTTATGTCAAAGACCCCAATGAAGATATTGTGTCAGGGACATTTGTCAAAGCTTATTCATTAGCAAATAACAGATCTACAATGCAAGCTTTTAGATCTGCAATGTTTTAATAAGGTCCCCAATATCCCCAATTGAAACAAGCCAGTGGCTTTCTTGGGCTTTTTTAAGTTACATTTAGTTGACCTTGTATCTGAACTGTACTTTCATGTGCTTTCTATCTGCAAACTTCTAAATAAAGTATTCAATCAATTATTCAATGAAAAGGTATAAAATGGGGTTAAAGTGGTTACTCATTTTGCTGGGGACCCCTCAGGCATCCCTGGGGGTGCCGGGACCCCACTTTGAGAACCACTGCTAATGTATACATGTCTAATGTATGTCTTTGCTCATGATTGTCTCCCTACAGTTAACTGTGTTGGGCACCCCTGCCGAGGAGGATGGTGGAGGTAAAATTGACATGATACGGGAAGATGCTTTTGAAGGTCTTGATGTCGTGTTCATGGCCCATCCCTCACAGGAGGATGCCTCTTACCTGCCGTGTGTGGCTGAACACGAGTATGTTTAAATTTGAAGCCAAACATCCTGTGTTATTTTCTTGTGCGTGATGCACCGTCGTTGTGTACTTACCGTATGTAATAATAATATGGTAATGTCCCCACTCCTTGGGGTGTTTTGCACATACATGAAATTTGCCCATCCTATAATCACTAGGAGCAGTGAGCAGCCATTGTGCAGCACTCGGGGAGCAATTAGAGCAGAGGTCTTCAACAGGGGGTCCGGGACCCCTAGGGGGTCCTCAGAGTTACTACAGGGGGTCCGGCAAATCTTTGTGTGATATGATTTTTTTTTTACCTTAACCACTTGAACTCTAACATCCCTTTTCTGCGGAGAACTTTAGCAAAAAAAATAGCAGATCTACAAGCTCACAACGCCTCGCGCTGCAAGGCGTTGTGAGCTTGTAGATCGGCTATTTTTTGGCAAAGAGGTGTTTGGTGGAGAGGGAAAAAAGGGCAGACCAAGTAAACAAAAAAAGTTGAATCTGAAACACTATTTAATAGAGGGGGTCCCTGCTTCATATTTCTCTCAGCTAGGGGGTCCTTGGCCTGAAAACGTTGAAGACCCCTGAATTAGAGGCTAAAAGTCTTGCTCACGGACACACATCGCCACATTGCTGGCCTGGAATCGTACTTGGGACAACCAGGGACTCTGGCTCCCCAGGCGGGCTCACTATGACCGCCCTATGTGCTTGAGCTACAGCTATTTCTGGCAAGGACTCGGTTACAACACATGGCATGCTCGTACGGTACTGCTGTTGTCTGGTGTTCCTAGATACACTGTGTGTTAAAGGATTTATTACAATAACAAATCATTGTTTTCAAAGTGTTTTTAAGAGAGACAAATAAAAAAGAAACAATCAAATCAAATCTACAGTAAGTAGAGTGCAAAGAAAACAACTTGGTGCTTCAAAGAAAACACATAGGGTGGAACAGTAGAGTAGAAAACTGTCCCTATTCTGGGACAAACATTTGGTGAAAATAGCAGATCTCCAAGCTCACACCGTGACGCGACACGTTGTGTACTTGGAGAGAACGTTGAGCGATGTTTACCCACTGGGGTGTTTATACAGTATGCTTTACAATATCACCTGACCTCTCACTGACACACATTCTTTCAAGGAACTCCCAGAATAGACCCTGGCAGCACAGTGTGTAACCCTATAGTCTCTGTTTTCATGTCCAGTGTTACCATAAGGTACCACGGCAAGGCCTCGCATGCCGCCGCCTACCCCTGGGAGGGGGTCAACGCGCTGGACGCCGCAGTGCTCTGCTACAACAACCTGTCTGTTCTCAGACAGCAGATCAAACCCAATTGGAGGATCCACGGTGAGCTATAATGACATGCAGTGGTGGAAAAAACACTCAAATGTTTTACTTAAGTAAAAGTATCAATGCTGCAAGTACTCTGTTACAAGTAAAAGTCCGGAATTAAAAATGTACTTGAGTAAAAGTACAAAAGTGTTGGTATCGAAATGTACTTAAAGTACCAAATGTAAAAGTACAACAATGTTTGAAAATAGCAGATCTACAAGCTCACAACGCGTAGCGACGTGTTGTGAGCTTGTAGATCGTCTATTTTCAAATAGCTCAGGTAGAATATAGGACGAAAGTGGTTAATGTATGTTTTATAATGTAATTATTTATATCTGCAAAGTAACTAGTAACTAAAGTTTTCAAATAATTGTAGTGGAGTAAAAGTACAATATTTGCTTCTGAGATGTAGCGGAGTAAAAGTAAAAGTATTGACATTTGGAAATACGCCAGTAAAGTAAAAGTACCTCAAAATTGTACTTAAGTACAGTACTTGAGTACATGTACTTAGTCACTTTCCACCACTGATGACATGGCAGGGTTATCGCAGGGTTAACACAAGTCTTGTTTGTATTGGGTTCCCTGGCACAAAATAATTTTGGAGGTCCTTGACATGAAAAGGTTTGAGAACAACTGCATCACGAGATGAAACATTGTAGTAATGGTTGTCCTCATTGCGGTCTTGTTCAGGGATTATAAAGCATGGAGGAGTGAAGCCCAACATCATCCCTGCGTACACTGAGCTGGAGTATTATCTACGAACCCCCTCACGCCATGAAATCCCCAGCATCAAAGCCAAAGCCGAGATGTGCTTTAGATCTGCTGCCATGGCGACTGGATGTGAAGTAAGAAAAGTCGTAAAATAACTTGAACGTGTGCTCAGTAGAGCGCAGACATCTGACAAGGAGGCAGCTTGTCCTTTAAGTGTCCTGCACACAGTCACAGCAACTTTTGGGAAAAGGATACTTTGTATATTCTCACAATAAAGCCATATTTCATTTCAAATGTTAAATGGGGGTGCATCAAGTCAGTGTCTCTCAAACTTCTTCATATCAAGGACCCCCTAAATTGATATGTATTTCATCTGAAAGTCAGTTTGTGCCAGGGACCCCCTGAAGAGAAGATATGTGTTAAAAACACATTTTTTTATTTTATTTTTATTATTGCAGATGTACAAGCTCACAGTGTGGCATGAAGTGAGGCGCTGTGAGCTTGTTGTTTTTGAATAGCCAACAAATTAAATATGGGATAAAGTGGTTCAAATGAGATTGTGATGCTTGGAACTCCTCCAAGAACCCCTGGGGGTCCCCGTATCTCACTTTGAGAACCACTGTATTAAGTGAGATTTTTTTATTTTTTGTAAAACGTTAAAGCTATAATCATTGCTATATCATGTGTGTTCATTAACAGGGATCTCTCCCGCTCTTTACTAAACTTCTGGTCTGGATACCAATTTTATTCAATGAGGAGACAGAACTCTACAGTTCCAATCTTGTCTGCTCATATATTTTCCCCCTTCCAATTTCACTTTTTTCACTTCCAGTTTAATCTGTATCTTGTATGAGTTGTCTCTCTCCTGGTTGGAATTGGTATCCCGAACAAATTTTTTTTTCTGTTTACAAAAGACCTGGAGAGACATGGAGATCCCTGTTACTGAACAAACACTATTATTTTAACAACAACAAAATCCCTTACACCCCCTTTAAATCATATATTAGGCCTACAGTATTATATGTGTCATTCCCTGTGGCCTTCAGGTTGAAGGTACATTTCTAGCCAGAGACCACTTGTGTATGAATTATAAGACATAACACAAAATTGGGATGTCAACTCTAAATCATGTTTTCGCCAGGTTGAAATCGAGTTTTCACGCAATATGTTTGACAACATCTTGCGGATTGCCACACTGGAGGAGCTGTATGAGAAAAATGGCAGGACTTTGGGCATGGATTTCACCACAGATGAAGAAGTGCTCACGAATGGTTCTGGTGAGAGGACATTCTCGGTTGTTTGGTTTGTTTGTAAAACACACGCCCTCTTGTGGACATGGAAACCTTTTGATTTCTGCTCTTGAGTATTGCATATTTAACGTGAAATATATTTGTTAACACAATATCTTTATAATTTTATTTTTACCAATATATGCAATTCAATAGATTACTTTCTTAGCTTAACCACTTATACCCTATATACTTTGTCCCCTGCATATATCCTTGGCCCACTCTTTTTCTACCTCACCAAATCTCTGCCAAAAATAGCAGATTGTGTTGTGAGCTTGTACCGTAGATCTGCTATCTTTGCTGAATGTTTCCCTGTTTTCGTTGAATGTTCGCCAATAGGCTCTGTACATAACTGTAGTCCCGGGTTTCCAGAAGGTGGCATACCTGTGTCCTTTTCTGGTTCATTTTCCCATAGCTTCAGTTGATCGGCTTGGCAGCTTTAATTGAATGGCAAAATGTAATTTGTCATTTGTCAAATCTGCTGCCGAGCCATTCGAACGAAGCTATGGAACTCTTACATGGACGAACAGGAAACGAGTATGCCACCTTCTGAAAACCTTGGGTTACAGTTATGCACAGAGACGAATATGACAGGCCCGGAATAGGGACGTTAGGGTTCATGTGGTTAAACAAAGGGGAAATATCATATTACCTCCCTAACAAACCTGCTGTTTTAATCCAACCTACTTCAAAAGACCCACTATGAATATATGACCATGTTTGTAAAGGGAATTATATTACCTCTGATTTTCCACAGGCTCAACAGACTTTGGCAACGTGACTTTTGTAGCTCCTGGAATTCACCCTTACTTCTACATTGGGTCTAATGCTCTGAACCACACTGAAGAATACACTGTAGCTGCTGGTATGTAACACACGCAGCCTCCTTTATAAATAGTTACAGTAGTAATATATACAGTTAGGTACACATTAGGGCTGCACGATATATTAGGTAAACGTGCCATATGCGATATTCTGATAGTAATCATTGCTACAGAGCGTTTGTTCGGTCACAGGGGTCTCTCCAGCTCTTTATTAAACAGAATATAGTACATTTTCAGGTAGGTGACAAAAGTAAGCCAATCAGGAGAGACATGGGAGACTCCTTTTACTGAACAAACACTCTATAGCAATGAGTACTATCAGAATATAGAGCTGTTTAACACGTATTTTAACCAAAGTAAATCACTTACCCTACCTTTAATATTGCGATAATATGGCTTGTGATAAGTAAACAAATATTCAAGTATACAGTTTGAATGTCTTTCTGCCTTAGGTTTGCCGCTAACACAGTGCCTACTGTATGCAAACAAATATTTCCATTCCAACAACAGTTGTACTGAAAACATCTGGCTATAGTATATTTGTGATGTTGATTTGTGCAATGTAACATTTGACCCAGCTTACAACCTTTGTCACATGTCTCTCTCCCATGACGCTCTCTGTTGCTGTACAGTAGTGATTCTAAAAAGTGGGGTCCAGGGACCCTCAATGGTCCTTGAGGGGGTTCCAGGGGGTCCCCAGCTAAATAATTGATAATTAGGAACCAAATGGACCTTTACAGATCTGTAACTCTGAGATTGTACAAATGGAACCAGTTCCATCAGTGAGGGCCCGTATATGCAGATAATGACGAAAAAAAGGCAAAACATTTTCCTATGTTTTACTATACAGTTATCCCATGAATCTTGTGTGTGTGCCTCCCCGCAGGTGATGACAAAGCTCAGTTTTACACCCTGCGGGCGGCCAAGGCTCTGGCCATGACAGCTCTGGATGTGCTGCTGTGCCCAGAGCTCCTACAGAAGGTTAAGGAGGAGTTTATGGAGGGCAAACTGAAGGAAGACAAGATCCTTAAGGGAGGACAGGCAGAAGACACTTCCAAATCTACTGAGGCCGGAGCGTGTTGATTGTTGGAATGGTCACCTCAGAACTCACACGCACACACGCCTTTGAACTGGTGGCGGATAGAATCCCTACGTCACTTATCTTCTGTGCCACCTGTTCAGTGACTGTCTCTTAGTTTTATGTTTATCTAAATTGATGAGAATTCAACAGGACTGGAACTAGCCACTCTCCTTAGCAAAAAAGAAGGTAAACAAGTGTCGGGTTTGAGTTTTTAACCACTTAAAGAAGGACTACAAAGCTCACAACGGGTCGTGTGGCTGAGCCACCAGGCGTCCCCAGAGGGGTTGAATTTAAATCGAAAGTACCAAAAAGGTTAGCAGAAGTATACTTAATTTAGACGTGGGAGATGATGATAGTTTCCGTTCTGCATCACAAACCTCACCTTGGGTAAGCTACAGTGAAGGAAGCCACCTGCCATTGTCCAAAACAGAGGGAATTGTTTTACTCTAGGGCTTTTTTTTCTCTCCTGTTGACCATGTTTGAAATGTATTTTTCACCAACAAATGTTGCATGATTGGGTGCCAAAACCGTATATATACTTCTTTTCAAATACACCTGTTGAGTGCCAAAACCGTATATATACTGTTTTTGAAAAAAATATGAAAAAAATATTATTTTTTTCATTTCTTTCTTTTTTTTTTCCTTCACAGCACCAGGAGATATCATTTTTCGAAGATTTAGACTCCAATCCACTTCCTGGTTAACTTATGACTTCAAAAGCCTGTATCTCGGCTCCCGTGTACTTTTTTTTTTACAATGTATTTTTGACTATTTTCAACTGGCTGCAACTATGGAACGGATTACCGAATGTTTTTTAAAAAAATCCCCCGATTGTACGAGACCTCTATGTGTGTAATGAGGGGATCACCGTGAGGACGGTGATCACTGAATATTTTGTGACTACTTGAAAAAGGTTAAAAAATGGTTAAAAATCCAGGCACTCAACGTATAATATTTTAATAAACCTCTGGCACCCAATGTGTTAAAGACAATCCATTAAAAAAGGTTTATTGTATTGTTATGTAAAAGGTTTATTAAAATGGCTTTAATCCTGGTATCATTACATGAAAGCTATGCAATTATACATGGAGGAGATGAAAAAAGAATTTGGTGTTCATAATAGTGGGTGAATCTAGTGTTTAATGTGGCTATAAGCATATTATATATATATAAAAGATTACAGTAGCATACGGTACGCAATCTTTGCAACAGTTAATACTGTATCTCCATCCACTCCATCTGTAACAAAACGGAACAACTTGAAAATGCTGAAATTGCCTTAAAGGGGAAATCCACCCATTTTCAATATTTAACTATGTCATTAATATAGCATAAAGGAGTTGTGTGGAAATAAGAAAAAATTAAAAAAAAAATTAACATTGCAAAAAAATGTAACATTGCAAAAAAATTAACATTGCAAATTACACTGTGATGACTCATCATGGTGTAATTTGCAATGTTAATTTTTTTGCAATGTTACATTTTTTTGCAATGTTAATTTTTTTTAAATTTTTTTCTTATTTCCACACAACTCCTTTATACTATATTAATGACATAGTTAAATATTGAAAATGGGTGGATTTCCCCTTTAAGGTAACATAATTAGGAACATAACAATATTCCCTCCATTTTGAAGGTGTTCACGTTACCTGAACTAGGGTTCAAGTCAACTGAGATTCGGCACAAAAATGGGGTCAAATTCTTTCTACTGCTATGCCACCAGAATGTGCCCAACCAACAGACATCAAAAAGTGTGACTCCTTACCCTCCTTCAAAACCACCATAAAAGAGCACCTGTCTGCATATGATAACTGGTCTGATTAACATGTTCATATATGTTTTATTGCTACTGATGTTGATGTCTGACTACTAGCATATAATATTGTATGTAATTAATGTCTATGAATTGAATACACAGGACCACAATGGAAATGAGCATCATTGTATAATCGTACCACTGTACTATTTGCAAACTGTTAAAGTATTCAATCAATCAGTTTCCGCCATAGGCTGTATGGGTTTCCCCCATAGAGGTATAATATAACGGTTTCCCCCCCTAGGATAATGAAAAGCAATTCACAAAACATCCACCAGTCGGCGGCCATACACTACAAACTGCTGACGCAAGTGAACAAGCAAGCATGTCACATGATCATGTGTTTACATTATTATGGTATACCATGCACATAGATAGATGGTTTACCTTACAAACTAAATATTACACGGTTAATGCAGATTAAATTCGTATCCGATAAGCCTGCAACTATTCATTCTAAAGGCATAGTGTTTGATTGAATCAGACCAGTATTTTTCAACACGACTATGGCACAGCAGCAGAAGCATTCAGTGCAGGATCTCAAACAGAAAGCTTGCAGCTTTATAGATGCAGCCAGAGAGAAGCTCCACAGCCTCAGTGAGGACATCTGGAGCTGTCCAGAGCTGGCCTATGAAGAGAAGAAGGCACACGACAGGTTAGCACTGGCGTAGCCTTGGATCAAGACGATCATATATGTATTTTATGGTCACCAGAGATTTCGACCCAGGACGATTCGACAAATCTCTGGTGACCTATTTTATCGAGTCTGACTCTTGACTTCT
Organism: Gymnoscopelus braueri; assembly: GCF_963280865.1. NCBI lineage: Eukaryota > Metazoa > Chordata > Actinopteri > Myctophiformes > Myctophidae > Gymnoscopelus > Gymnoscopelus braueri. The sequence continues at coordinate 11,959,457 of NC_137616.1, forward strand.
ACTTTCGTATCTACGCTAGTCTTGGCCTGCACCCCCCAGTGCGTCTTGCACTTTCACCAGTAAAGCCCGTACTTCTCCGTACATGTACAAATAAAATATATAAGGTCCTTATCCGGTTGCCCCAAATGTTAACTTGCCCTTCGGAGTCGTTGTGCAATGTATTAGTCCGTATTCTTCAATAACGAAGTGTTTTAATGTGTCTGATTATGTGGGCGGTATTGACGGGGCGCACCCGGTGAAAGCCGGGATTACACTCAATGTAAATAGGAAGTAAACGAGGGGGGAAATGGCGTTCGGCCACAGACGGGATTAAAACACATATCTATTGGGAAATATGGACTAATACATTGCGCAAAGACTCCGAATGGTGAGTTAATATTCGGGGAAACCGGGTAAGCAGCTTATATTTTGATTTTGTACATGTTCGGAGAAATACGGACTTTATTGGTGAAAGTGCAGGACGCACTGGTGCTAGCCAAGACTACCGTAGATATAAAATTTGAAAACAGCAGATCTACAAGCTCACAATGCATGAAACTTGCAATGCGAAGCATTTGTGAGCTTGTAGATCTGCTATTTTCAAAAGATTTGTATACATTTTATACATTTGAAACCTTGTGAAATGGGACATTCTGCATAATGAGTAGCCTATACTTTCTACTTTTGCTACTTTAAATACATTTTGATACCAATACTTTTGTACTTTTACTCAAGTAAATTTTGAATTCCTGACGTTTACTTGTAACAAGAGTATTTTCTATTTTGCAGTATTGATACTTTTACTTGAAATAGAAAATATTTTCCACCACTGCAGGTTAGTGAGGTTCTTCACTGAGGAGCAGACTGGCTGGAAGGTGGACAGTCACTACAAACTGGACACGGCTTTCCGTGCGACGTGGCGGGAACCCGTGGCGGGAGATGCTGATGATGCTGATGTGATTAATGTTGGCTTTCTGTGTGAGTATGATGCGTTGCCTGACATCGGTCACGCATGCGGTCATAACCTGATTGCTGAGGTGGGGGCCGCAGCGGCCGTGGGCTTAAAGGCTTTGGTGGAGGAGAACACGCACGACTTCCCTGCACGTGTCCAGGTAAGATACAGGGGTGGAAGAAGTACTCAGATATTTTACTTAAGTAAAAGTATCAATAATATACTAGTAAAAGTCCAGAATTGAAAATGTACTTGAGTAAAAGTTCATGAGTATTGGCATCCAAAATATTACCAAAAGTAAAAGTACATAAAAAGAAATGTGTTTGAAAATGGAAAAAAAAACACATTAAATATAGATAAAATAATCATCATGTAAATTGTCTCCACAGGTGACCGTGTTGGGGACTCCGGCTGAGGAGGATGGAGGTGGTAAAATAGACCTGATCAGGGAAGGTGCGTTTGAGGGCATGGATGTAGTATTCATGGCCCACCCCTTACAGGATGATGCCCCCTACCTGCCAGACGTGGCCGAACATGAGTACGTTTATCGTGTCTCACACAAATTCAACCTCGCCTGTTGAAGGACCTGTAGCTACATATTATGTGACGTTGACATGGGGCTTGTTGTGTCTTCATTTCCAGTGTTACCATAAGGTACCACGGCAAGGCTTCGCACGCCTCTGCCTACCCCTGGGAGGGGGTCAACGCGCTGGACGCCGCAGTGCTCTGCTACAACAACCTGTCTGTTCTCAGACAGCAGATCAAACCAAACTGGAGAATTCATGGTGAGCAACAGATCACAATTACAATAGGCATTTTAGCAGATCGACGCTCTTATCTAAAGCAGTGTTTTTTTTCAACCTTTTTAGCCTCTCAGACCCAAGACTTAGAATCCACAATTCCATGCTGTATTGATGTTGGTACCATAGGAGAGATAACAGGCAAACATTTTAACTCTTGAGAGCGTAAAATGAAACCAAATGGAACCGTAAGGGTCCATTTGGTTTCATTTTACGCTCTCAAGAGTTAAAGATCTATAAGGGTCCATTTGGTTACCAACTCTCCATCATTAGCTGGGGACCACCTGGAATCCCTTCAAGGACCACTGGTGGTCCCCGGACCACTGGTTGAGAACCACTGATCTAGAGCGACGTGCAATAATAATAACTAACCCTAATCACTGGCTGACTGCAAGAGAATGTAACACACCTTGTCAAGAGTTTCTCTGCTTAATTATGGTAGAACATTGCTGGTGTAATACAATATACAACTGTTATTGTGTGTTATTGGGCATGACATTATAGGCAAACATTTTCAAATAATTTCAGAAATAGCAGATCTACAAGCTTACAACACATTCCAAAGCAGGGACGCCACGTTGAAAGTGGTTAAGCCATTAAGGCCGGGAACGCATCTGTGTCATTTTAGATTTCTTTGGTGCGGCACTCTGTGCCGCGCTATGAGCTTGTAGATCTGCTATTTTTGAAAAATCATGAAAATGTGTGCAAATCTTTGAATATAGATTTTTCTTAAGCAAACATTTTCAACTCAAATCTTTGCTTCTCGGGGTCCCTGGAACAATGGCCAAATACATATACATTTGGGGGTCCTTGACATGAAAGAGTTTGAGCACCACTGATATTATAGCAACATAAGTGTTTCAGAAAACTGTTAGGATTTAGAAGACATTTGTAGAATCGTATCTCAGGTCTTTATGGGTTAATGCATGAAAAGTAATGGTTGTCCTCCTTTGCGGTCTTGTTCAGGGATTATAAAGCATGGAGGAGTGAAGCCCAACATCATCCCTGCGTACACTGAGCTGGAGTATTATCTACGAACCCCCTCACGCCATGAACTCCCCATCATCAAAGCCAAAGCCGAGATGTGCTTTAGATCTGCTGCCATGGCAACTGGATGTGAAGTAAGAAAAGTCATGCATGGGCCTGTCACAATTATTTCATAATCGTCTAATCGCAATTATTTGAGATAATCGCAATTATTTTTGCATAATCGTCATAATCGTTTCCATGTTGAAAAATGTTCACACATTTTCAAATATAAAAAAAAGCAGAAATAGCAGGTCTACAAGCTTACAACGTGTCACTTCGGGTGAAACCAGGGACTTGTGTTATGAGACACAAGTGTTGTTTGAAGCCCCAACGATAACAGTGGTTCTCAACCTTTTCGGGATCAGGGCTTACGCATCTGGCCACTTGTTAAGTGGTCAGATGGGTGGGCTGCGTGCATTTTCAGAGCATGTTTATTTTAATGATCAATCAATGGATTGTGTTCCGACTTGGATCGATGGAACTCACGTAGTATGCTTTAAGTTCTTATTTATTGGTGTCACAATGAAAACTCACTTTTCCAGGCCAGGCCAGCAATGTGTCGATGTGTGTGTCCCTGAGCAAGACTCTTAACCCCTAATTGCCCCCTCGAGCACCGCACAATGGCTGCTCACTGCTCCTAGTTGTTATAGGATGGGTAAAATGCAGAGGACAAATTTCACGTATAGTATGTGCAAATATACTGTGACAAATAACACCCTAAGGCCTATATTATATTATTATTAAGGTTTTGAAGAAAAAAATGCCATGACGTTTTCTTACATGTTTTTCTAAATATCAATGTTATACTATCATAAACATCTTTTATGTTTCGCCAATGATTTGAGGTCCCACTTGCAATATCCACAGGTTGAGAACCAGTGAACTGTAACTTGTATATCGACGACGTTGGGATCACTTTCAGAGCGAATCGATGAACAATCGAAACAAAAATCCAGTTGAATATACAGGGAGGCACGTTTACAGAATGTTATGGTTCATCAGTGTGGTGGCTCACATCATTATCCTTATCCAAATTCTTACTGTGTAGACCAGTGACCAGTGGGTATCGTTACGATTTATCAATTCCGATTCTTCTTATTGATTCCGGTTCTTATTGATAAAAAAATAAGTACAAACTGTATATTAGTATCTGAAATGAAACTTTTTGTTCCTGAAAATGCTGGTGTTTAACCCATTAAGACCGGGAAAACATCTCTGTCATTTTAGATTTCTTTGGCTATTCAAAAGAATAATAGCTCTTTATCGTCGCTGTCGGGTGCTGTCAGTATAGCATAACATGGAGTCATAACTCCGTGTACCGCACCTGGGGCCAGTGGCGATTTTATAGGGAGGGCTGGCTAATCAGGGGGGGCTTCAGGTGCCCCTGATTAGCCAGCCCAGTTCTGATCTATATATATATGATTCATATATAAATAATAACAATAACACACACATATATATACCTATATATATATATTTTTTATTATTTTTATTTTTATTTTTTTGTATTTGAAAAAAATAAATATATATATATGTTTATTAGAGGGGAATTTTGCCCCACGGTTTTCTTACCTTTTCTATGATGTTATGATATCCTAAGAATTATTATTATTTTTTTAAGTTTGTGATACGTTGTTTTTCCTACTCTGTAGTTGTGTAATGATGATTTTGAACTGTTTGGTGCTATTTTATGTGTTTATGAATTGAATACAAGGACTATCGTGATATATCGTTGGTGAATTTTCATGCAATATATCGTGAAATCGCAATATATCGATATTTTCAGATATCGTGATATATCGTTGGTGAAATTTCTTGCAATATCAAATATCGTGATATCGCAATATATCGAACATCGTCGAATATCGTGATATATATTGTTATCGTGGGCCTAATATCGTGATATATATCGTATCGTGAGGTACCCATATCGTCCCACCCCTAATCATAACATCATAGGAAAGGTAAGAAAACCGTGGGGCAAAATTCCCCTTTAAATCCGATTGATTAATTGACTCATCTAGCTATTTATTGAGTTCTCATACGGATTTGTCATTTGTATACAAGTAGAATTAGGCATTGTACATATATTGTGTATGAAATGAAAGCCTGTCAGGTACTTACAAGGCGTTAATAAGGTGACGTCATGGATGGAGCTCTCTCTCTCTCTCTTTGATCTCTGCTCTGCCCTGCAGGAGCTAACAAGCATAGTTTCTTCCTCTGAAAAGTCATTCTAATCAATGATGGACAAAACAACTATCTCCACAAGTTGGAGTTAGGAGGTTTGAGCGATTGAGGATCCAATGGAGTTAGGAGGTTTAGTCAGTGGCACTTTTTAATACTTTTCATTGGTTCAGTATTTGTAAAACCCCCACACAGACGTAAAGGGTGTTCAATAGCACTGATTTATAAAAAAAATAGAAATGGAGATAGCTGGTTTCTGCCCGACAGTGACGATATCCTACATTGAATTATTTTCTCCTGCTCACAGATCTGGTCGTCATTAACAGATAATATCAACCAGTAACATTTTTGTCAAGGGTTACAAGCTGGCTTTGAGACAAACCTATCGACGTAACTGAGAAAGAAATAATGTTCAAGAAGACCAAAGTCAATTAAGACTGATCCATCAGTATCATGGCATGAATATATATATGTGTAAATGTGTAGTCTGTCTGTCCAATATATACATAGGCCTATACCAGCAGATCAGATATAAATGCCATGGTATGACGCAGGCACAAGGGAGACCTTTGCCCTCAATGCTTTATGGCGTGGCATGGCCAATTTCTTCCTTGCACTATATGCCGAACCCCAACCGTAACCCCACAAAACTAAGCCTAAACCTAACTTTAACCTCACAAAAACTATGCCTAAATCTGTCCTTAACTTCACACAAAAAACTATGCCTAACCTTAACCTCCCACTAGCGTATATAACATTTATCGAACATACTTTGAAATAAATAAATAAAAAGCACACCCACGTTGGGATTTGAACCTGTGATCTTGGGTAAATCTAAAGAAAGGGGGCCACACCCCCTTTCTGGCAGAAAGCCCTCAGGGCAAACTTCTCACTTCTGTATGACGCAGTTGAAAAACAGCTAAATAATAATAATAATAATAATAACGTGTGTATATATATACTTTTGAGGTGAGACTTTACAGAGAAGCTTTTTACTCAAAATCTCCAACTGTCAGTGATACGGTAGGTCAGATCTTCTCTCCACTATGAGTTCTCTCATGACTTTTGAGACTACTGTTCTGGCTGAACCATTTCCCACACTGGTCACAGTGGTAGGGCTTCTCTCCTGTATGAATTCTCTGGTGTTGTTTCAGAGTGTAATTCCTGCTGAACCTGGTTCCACACTGGTCACAGTGGTAGGGCTTCTCTCCTGTATGAATTCTCTGGTGAAGTTTGAGATTACTGCTTGTGCGGAACCATTTCCCACACTGGTCACAGTGGTAGGGCTTCTGTCCTGTATGAATTCTCTGGTGTTGTTCGAGATTACTGCTCGTGTGGAACCATTTCCCACACTGGTCACAGTGGTAGGGCTTCTCTCCTGTATGAATTATCTGGTGTTGTTTGAGATTACTGCTCTTGCTAAACCGTTTCCCACACTGGTCACAGTGGAAGGGCTTCTGTCCTGTATGAATTCTCTGGTGTTGTTCGAGATTACTGCTTGTGCGGAACCATTTCCCACACTGGTCACAGTGGTAGGGCTTCTGTCCTGTATGAATTCTCTGGTGTTGTTCGAGATTACTGCTTGTGCGGAACCATTTCCCACACTGGTCACAGTGGTAGGACTTCTCTCCCCTATGAATTCTCTGGTGACGTTTGAGATTACTGTTCTGGCTGAACCGTTTCCCACACTGGTCACAGTGGTAGGGCTTCTGTCCTGTATGAATTATCTGGTGATTTTTTAGACTAGTGCTCTGGCTGAAGCTTGTCCCACATTGGTCACAGGTGTAGGGCTTCTCTCCTGTATGCATTTTCTGGTGATTTTTTAGACTACTGCTGTGGTTGAACCTAGTCCCACATTGGTCACAGTGGTAGGACTTCTCTCCCCTATGAATTCTCTGGTGACGTTTGAGATGACTGTTCTGGCTGAACCGTTTCCCACACTGGTCACAGTGGTAGGGCTTCTGTCCTGTATGAATTCTCTGGTGTTGTTTCAGATGACTGCTCCGGCTGAACCTTGTTCCACACTCATCACAGTGGTAGGGCTTCTGTCCTGTATGAATTCTCTGGTGTTGTTTCAGATGTCTATTTCTGCTATAGATATGTTTGAGTTGGGCAGGAAAGACATCTGGGATGGAGAATGAGAAGAGAGAAAAAAACATAAAATGTTTTGAAATAACATGCACGCTGTGTTGATAATGTTCTTAATTTAGGACAGCAGCAGCAACTGCCAGGCACAGATTGGCCGTTGGAACATTTAGGCTGATTCCTGGCCTGCCTGATGATCTTTTTGCAGCAAGTTGTGATTAAAATGCATGAAATTAGGATCTTATAACTTTGGACCAAATCTATGCTACTCAAACACACACTAAACCCCCCCCCCTCTCTCTCTCTCTCTCTCTCTCTCTCTCTCTCTCTCTCTCTCTCTCTCTCTCTCTCTCTCTCTCTCTTCTCTCACAGACAGACAGACAGACAGACAGACAGACAGACAGACAGACAGACGCATGCACGCACGCACGCACACACACACACACACACACACACACACACACACACACACACACACACACACACACACACACACACACACACACACACACACACACACACACACACACACACACACACACACACGCACACACAGTCAGGGACGCCGGAAGGGGTTAAATAGTGGGGGGACAGCGATGACGTCATAGCGGGCGTGGCCAAGTGGTGACGTCATGACTCTCACGTTCCGTTTCGGTGTCTCCCCACCCCACACACTGCGTCGCGGAAATGTCCGCGCGCGAAGCGCGCACGATTTTTTGGGCTTAATTAATTCATTAAATGACCATAAAACAACATTAACAACACTCTACCCATCCTTCAGTGTGTGTTCCATCCTCAAATGTTTTACTTAAGTAAAAGTATCAATGCAATGTAGAATTTTTTTTTTTTAGAGTAGCCTACTTTTGTTACTCTAGAGTAAAAGTACTCATTATACAAAATGTCCCATTTCAATGTTTTCAATGTATACAAATCTTCTTCTGTAATCTCGGCATCATTGAAAATGAGGGCTCTGCCCGCAATGTATTTCTGAGAAAATTAATCTAAAAGTTTGAATGAATAAAGTAATTTTCTGACTTAAATAAAATAACTTTACTTCTACTCCACTACATATAGACAAATATTGTACTTTTACTCCACTACAATTATTTGATAACTTTATTTACTATAGTTACTTTGTAGATTTTGATTATTATTACAAAACCACTTACAGTATATATACTTTGGCAATTTGAAAATAGCAGATTTGCGACGCTTTGTGAGCTTGTAGATCTGCCATTTTCAAAGAATTTGTATACATTTTACACGTTTGAAAACTTGTGAAATGGGACCTTCTGCATAATGAGTACTTTTACTTTTGGTACTTTAAATACATTTTGATACCAATACTTTTCTACTTTTACTCAAGTACATTTTGAATACCTTACTTTTACTTGTAATAGAGTATTTTTACATCGCAGAATTGATACTTTTGTTTAAGTAAAAAATGTGAGTACTTTTTCCACCACTGGTATTCAGTGCATGCAGTGAGTGACTGTTAGTGCACACAGGACGAGGGATTCGAGGGACACAGCATAGCGACCCTTCATTTCAATAAGGGCAGCAGACGGCAGAGCCAAAACCTGCAGAACATGTTTAACACAACCACAGGGATCACGACTTGTTTATTAGAGGCAATTAGCATGTCTGGCTGGGGCCGCTTGACAATGGGAACGGTGGAGTGGGCGGAGTCTGCGGAGCTACTGCTATAGCGCCGGTAGAGAAAAAAAAAGAAAAAAAAACTTTCTAAATATATATATAAAAAAATAAGTCGATAGCTGAAAAGTGGGGGGACAGAGAGGACCGTGTGACCCCCCCCTCCGGCGCCTATGCACACAGTGCTTATCTATAGTTGATTTAGTGCTGGAAGGAAGCATTACTCCATTACTCCACCGAGTACTGACAATATTTCGGTACATCTGCTTTCTATAGAAGAAGAAAGAAAAGTGTACAGGGACATACAAACAGCACACACCTATTCTGTGTAACTGTATCACAGGCTGCTTCAGCATGGCTTGCTGGTAGATCTCTGGCTGTTCCTCCTCTGACGCAGCGGCTGAATAGCTGTTGGACAACATCTCTCTTTTAAAAACCCCAAATAGTTCATCTCCTTCGGTCCACTTTGATGGTCGACATTTGAGGTCCGGTTTTACCATTTGGGATCTGACTTTACTTGCTGACATTTTATGGTCTTGAGGTCAGTAGGACACTGTAACTTGACCCAGTCCTCTGCTCCGGACAGTGCTTACATAACCAGGACCAACCCACTCTCCACCCACTCTCCACCCACTCTCCAGCCACTGCTGCAGCACTCACTCACAGAGTCACAAAGGGGTACATGCATCCAGATCCCTGCTGGAAAGTAACTAGGTATATTAAGTACTGTACTTGAGTAAAACATTTAGGTACTTTTACTTTACTTGAATATTTATATTTATATTTCTTTTTTCAGATCTACAAGCTCTCAACGCGTCCAGCTGCGACACGTTGAGAGCTTGTAGATCGGCTATTTTCATGCAGCCAAGTACTGTATAAACTTGGCATTACAATGCCATCACGGCCCGCCAAAATACATTTTAGTTGAGTAAACCAACTCTAGATTTAGTCGATTAAACTCTTCCGATATTTAATCCAGTAAAACTAGACTAAAACTAAAACATTTCAGTTGACTAAAACATATTTTATTCAAAAGACTGACTAAACTAAATATAAATTTGCTCTCAAAATGTATTTTATATATTATCTCAGGTACTATGTGTAAATATGTAGATCATTTGTTTGTTTTCTTTGATTGATCTCTCTTCCCCCTTCTTCTTCCCTTTTTTTTTCTTTTTTCTATGGACATTCAAAACATATTTTTGAAAAAAAATGAAAATTAGTCGTACAAATGTCGTCTAAATCTACGTTTAAAAAAAAAAAAAACTTATGTTGCTATAATATCAGTGGTTCTCAAACGTTTTCATGTCAAGGAGAAGATTATACGTATTTGGCCGCGGACTCCCATCTCAAAATATTTTGTCCCAGAGACCCCCAAAAGCAAAGATTTTGAGTTAAAAATGTTCGCTTTAAAAAAACATATATATTCAAAGATTTGCACACATTTTCACGATTTTTCAAAAACAATAGCAGATCTACAAGCTCTTAGCGCGGCACTCGGAGCGTGTAGATCTGCTATTTTTGAATAGCCCAAAGTATAAAATAATGGTTAGCTAAAAATCTGAAATTACACAGTATATGCATTCCCGGATTGAATGGGTTAAATTAACCAAACACAATTGACCCTGAAACTGATAATCAATCAATAATTGTCAACTCTAAAGGCGGTGTATATATATATATATTGTATTTAAAACAAAATATATATATGTTTATTAGAGGGGAATTTTGCCCCACGGTTTTCTTACCTTTTCTATGATGTTATGATATCCTAAGATGAATGGTACAGTAGAAAAATGTCATAACGCCATCCTGAGTCCACCGCATCTAAAAACGCGCGCCTATGGTCCTTGCGCTAAATCGCGTACTTTAATAGCTTGTATGTCGTCGATATACCATTCATCCTAGGATATCATAACATCATAGGAAAGGTAAGAAAACCGTGGGGAAAAATTCCCCTTTAATTGACTCATCTAGCTATTTATTGAGTTCTCATACGGATTTGTCATTTGTATACAAGTAGAATTAGGCATTGTAAATATATTGTGTACGAAATGAAAGCCTGTCAGGTACTTACAAGGCGTTAATAAGGTGACGTCATGGATGGAGCTCTCTCTCTCTCTCTTTGATCTCTGCTCTGCCCTGCAGGAGCTAACAAGCATAGTTTCTTCCTCTGAAAAGTCATTCTAATCAATGATGGACAAAACAACTATCTCCACAAATTGGAGTTAGGAGGTTTGAGCGATTGAGGATCCAATGGAGTTAGGAGGTTTAGTCAGAGGCACTTTTTAATACTTTTCATTGGTTCAGTATTTGTAAAACCCCCACACAGACGTAAAGGGTGTTCAATAGCACTGATTTATAAAAACAATAAAATGGAGATAGCTGGTTTTTGCCCGACAGTGACGATATCCTACATTGAATTATTTTCTGCCGCTCACAGATCTGGTCGTCATTAACAGATAATATCAACCAGTAACATTTTTGTCAAGGGTTACAAGCTGGCTTTGAGACAAACTTATCGACGTAACTGAGAAAGAACTAATGTTCAAGAAGACCAAAGTCAATTAAGACTGATCAATCAGTATCATGGCATGAATATATATGTGTAAATGTGTAGTCTAGAAAGAAGAGGAAGTCCGCACACTGTTGACGCTCCAGCGACCACAATTTTATTTATATTTAAGGCTCACAGCATACAACGTTTCGACCCCTTCGGGTCTTCATCAGGTATGAGGAGTGCAGACATAGGCAGGTTAAAATAGGGAGCAAACAATCAAGTCCCAGCTGTATCGGGGATAATGGACACCCCCCCCCATCTTAAGGGGACAGGCTACACACAGTATGATGAAAATCAGTTCATTTTTAGAAAAACAGTTCATTTTTAGAAAAATTTAAATTCAATTCATTTTTAGAAAAATAGATATATAGAAATTCATTCATTCTAATTCATTTTTTGAAAAATAGAAATTCAATTCATCTCTAGAAAAATAAATTCATTCATTTTTGTGACATAATGTAATGACATAATGCAGCACAATACAGTTTTAAGAGGCAAAAAAGCCAATGGACTAATTATAGGCAGTACATGGGTGTTTTTGGGATCCCAAAAAAGACACATTAGGAATAAAGCAATAGTTTAGCAGCTCCAAATAGACATCACTCAAGGCCTAGATGCACAGATCAAATAAGTGAACGGGTACACAAATATGGTACCATAGGGAAGGCATAGACAAAAAGACAGTATAATAAAGAGACAAAAAGTTAAAAAACAAAGTTAAAAAACAAAAAGGTATTACAGAAAAGGTTTAACGTCAAACTCCTCATTCAGCCCATGAGGGGCCATGGTATTTAATGTATATATATAGAAGGATTCTCGTTTCAGTAATAATCGATTCTGATCACCTCCTCGAGGGGGCCTATCGACCTTCTCTATACCCCAGTAGCGTAGAGAGGCAATACTGTGTCCCATTTTCTTGAAATGAGCTGCTACTGGGTTTCGTTCATCCCCACACCTAATGTTACTTCTGTGTTCGCTTATGCGGGTACGTAGGGCTCTACTGGTTTTGCCCACATATGCAAGTCCACAAGGACATTTTATCAGGTAAACAACAAAAGTTGTGGAACATGTGATCACTCCTTTTATGGGCAGCTGCTTCCCACTGTGAGGGTGAGTAAAAGATTGACATTTAGAGGTATAGCTACATTGAGTACAATTTGAACACTAGTTACCAGCAGAGATGTTTGATAAAAAGGTGGAGGGGGTGTAAGAGCGTATGAGTTGGTCCCTTAAGTTAGGGGAACGTTTAAAAACCAACTTCGGGGGCTCTTTAAAGACCACTTTTAATTTAGGATCAGTGTCAACAATGTGCCAATGTTTGTAGAGGATCTTTCTAAACTCAGCACCCATAGGAGAATATCTAGTAATACACAGAGGAGAAATGTTTTTTAAATGTGTAGTCTGTCTGTCCAATATATACATAGGCCTATACCAGCAGATCAGATATAAATGCAGTGGTATGACGCAGGCACAAGGGAGACGTTTGCCCTCAATGCTTTCTGGCGTGGCATGGCCAATTTCTTCCTTGCACTATATGCCGAACCCCAACCGTAACCCCACAAAACTAAGCCTAAACCAAACTTTAACCTCACAAAAACTATGCCTAAATCTGTCCTTAACTTCACACAAAAAACTATGCCTAACCTTAACCTTCCACTAGCGTATATAACATTTATCAAACATACTTTGAAATAAATAAATAAAAAGCACACCCACGTTGGGATTTGAACCTGTGATCTTGGGTAAATCTAAAGAAAGGGGGCCACACCCCCTTTCTGGCAGAAAGCCCTCAGGGCAAACTTCTCACTTCTGTATGACGCAGTTGAAAAACAGCTAAATAATAATAATGATAATAAAAATAATGTATATATACTTTTGAGGTGAGACTTTACAGAGAAGCTTTTTACTCAAAATCTCCAACTGTCAGTGATACGGTAGGTCAGATCTTCTCTCCTCTATGAGTTCTCTCATGTCTTTTGAGATTACCGTTCTGGCTGAACCATTTCCCACACTGGTCACAGTGGTAGGACTTCTCTCCCCTATGAATTCTCTGGTGACATTTGAGATGACCGTTCTGCCTGAACCGTTTCCCACACTGGTCACAGTGGTAGGGCTTCTGTCCTGTATGAATTATCTGGTGATTTTTGAGACTAGCGCTCTGGCTGAAGCTTGTCCCACATTGGTCACAGGTGTAGGGCTTCTGTCCTGTATGAATTGTCTGGTGTTGTTTGAGATGACTGCTCTTGCTGAACCTTTTCCCACACTGGTCACAGTGGTAGGGCTTCTGTCCTGTATGAATTCTCTGGTGTTGTTTCAGATGACTGCTCTGGCTGAACCGTTTCCCACACTGGTCACAGTGGTAGGGCTTCTGTCCTGTATGAATTATCAGGTGTTTTTTTAGACTAGCGCTCTGGCTGAAGCTTGTCCCACATTGGTCACAGGTGTAGGGCTTCTCTCCTGTATGAATTTTCTGGTGTTGTTTCAGATTACTGCTTTGGTTGAACCTTGTTCCACACTGGTCACAGTGGTAGGGCCTCTCTCCCCTATGAATTCTCTGGTGACATTTGAGATTACTGTTCTCGCTGAACTGTTTCCCACATTGGTCACAGTGGTAGGGCTTCTGTCCTGTATGAATTCTCTGGTGTCGTTTCAGATTACTGCTCCAGCTGAACCTTGTTCCACACTCGTCACAGTGGTAGGGCTTCTGTCCTGTATGAATTCTCTGGTGTTGTTTCAGATGTCTATTTCTGCTATAGATATGTTTGAGTTGGGCAGGGAAGACATCTGGGATGGAGAATGAGAAGAGAGAAAAAAACATAAAATCTTTTGAAATAACATGCACGCTGTGTTGATAATGTTCTTAATTTAGGACAGCAGCAGCAACTGCCAGGCACAGATTGGCCGTTGGAACATTTAGGCTGATTCCTGGCCTGCCTGATGACTGATTGTTCTTGCAACCAGTTGTGATTAAAATGCATGAAATTTGGATCTTATAACTTTGGACCAAATCTATGCTACTCAAACACACACTAAACCACCCCCCCCTCTCTCTCTCTCTCTCTCTCTCTCTCTCTCTCTCTCTCTCTCTCTCTCTCTCTCACAGACAGACAGACAGACAGACAGACAGACAGACGCACACACAGTGCTTATCTACAGTTGATTTAGTGCTGGAAGGAAGCATTACTCCATTACTCCACCGAGTACTGACAATATTTCGGTACATCTGCTTTCTATAGAAGAAGAAAGAAAAGTGTACAGGGACATACAAACAGCACACACCTATTCTGTGTAACTGTATCACAGGCTGCTTCAGCATGGCTTGCTGGTAGATCTCTGGCTGTTCCTCCTCTGACGCAGCGGCTGAATAGCTGTTGGACGACATCTCTCTTTTAAAAACCCCAAATAGTTCATCTCCTTCGGTCCACTTTGATGGTCGACATTTGAGGTCCGGTTTTACCATTTGGGATCTGACTTTACTTGCTGACATTTTATGGTCTTGAGGTCAGTATAGGACACTGGTAATGACTTGACCCAGTTCTCTGCTCCGGACAGTGCTTACATAATCTGAGTTCCCAGAAGTTTTCGCCAGCTCTCGCATACAAACGGGAGGGGCGAGGACCATCTGGGCCAAAGCCCTGGTATTTGTGGGCGGGATGTAACTTACGCTCAGAATCTGAGCGGACACGCCTCTTACCGGTCTGAGAGCTGTGCAACTCGTCTAAAAAGTCAGACGAGAGGGAAACAGCAGTACACAACAATGGCAGACGCAATTTCTCAAGGAGAAATTGCTTCCTGTTGCTCCTATTTATATGCAACACCCACTGCATGTGGATCCCGCCCCCTTTTCTTCATTGGCTGTTGATTTGAATCAGAAAGTCTGTCCAATATATACATAGGCCTATACCAGCAGATCAGATATAAATGCAGTGGTATGACGCAGACACAAGGGAGACGTTTGCCCTCAATGCTTTCTGGCGTGGCATGGCCAATTTCTTCCTTGCACTATATGCCGAACCCCAACCGTAACCCCACAAAACTAAGCCTAAACCTAACTTTAACCTCATAAAAACTATGCCTAAATCTGTCCTTAACTTCACACAAAAAACTATGCCTAACCTTAACCTCCCACTAACGTATATAACATTTATCGAACATACTTTGAAATAAATAAATAAAAAGCACACCCACGTTGGGATTTGAACCTGTGATCTTGGGTAAATCTAAAGAAAGGGACCCCCTTTCTGGCAGAAAGCCCTCAGGGCAAACTTCTCACTTCTGTATGACGCAGTTGAAAAACAGCTAAATAATAATAATAATAATAATAATAATAATAATAATAACGTGTGTATATATACTTTTGAGGTGGGACTTTACAGAGAAGCTTTTTACTCAAAATCTCCAACTGTCAGTGATAGGGTAGGTCAGATCTTCTCTCCTCTATGAGTTCTCTCATGACTTTTGAGATAACTGTTCCGGCTGAACCATTTCCCACACTGGTCACAGTGGTAGGGCTTCTGTCCTGTATGAATTCTCTGGTGAAGTTCGAGATTACCGTTCTCGCTGAACCGTTTCCCACACTGGTCACAGTGGTAGGGCTTCTCTCCTGTATGAATTCTCTGGTGAAGTTTGAGATGACCGCTCGTGCGGAACCATTTCCCACACTGGTCACAGTGGTAGGGCTTCTGTCCTGTATGAATTCTCTGGTGTTGTTTCAGATGACTGCTCTGGCTGAACCGTTTCCAACACTGGTCACAGTGGTAGGGCTTCTGTCCTGTATGAATTGTCAGGTGTTTTTTTAGACTAGTGCTGTGGCTGAAGCTTGTCCCACATTGGTCACAGGTGTAGGGCTTCTCTCCTGTATGAATTTTCTGGTGTTGTTTCAGATTACTGCTGTGGTTGAACCTTGTTCCACACTGGTCACAGTGGTAGGGCCTCTCTCCCCTATGAATTCTCTGGTGACATTTGAGATTACTGTTCTCGCTGAACCGTTTCCCACACTGGTCACAGTGGTAGGGCTTCTGTCCTGTATGAATTCTCTGGTGTCGTTTCAGATGACTGCTCCGGCTGAACCTTGTTCCACACTCGTCACAGTGGTAGGGCTTCTGTCCTGTATGAATTGTCTGGTGATTTTTTAGACTACTGCTGTGGTTGAACCTAGTCCCACACTGGTCACAGTGGCAGGGCTTCTGTCCTGTATGAATTCTCTGGTGTTGTTTCAGATGTCTATTTCTGCTATAGATATGTTTGAGTTGGGCAGGAAAGACATCTGGGATGGAGAATGAGAAGAGAGAAAAAAACATAAAATGTTTTGAAATAACATGCACGCTGTGTAACCAACATCTGAAGTGAACAGAGCTCCTGACCTCCTGGTAGTTGAGTATAGTAGCATTCTTTTGTTATTTAGCAAGCTGCTAGTAGTGGTACCCTAAGTGCTTTTCTATTAGTATTATATTATTAGCTTGTGTGGTAGTCTGTAGTTTATAGTTGTATTGTTTTTGTGCTTGAAGCAGTAGGCTATTGGCACTGTAGTAGTCGAAGTAGTTTCACCCTGTAGAGGCCACTTGATTGCCTTGTGAAGTGTGTCGTTTGGGCAGCACAGCTCAAGGGATAAGTAGACAGGTTGAGAGTGTTCTATTCAGAGTGTAACCAACATCTGAAGTGAACAGAGCTCCTGACCTCCTGGTAGTTGAGTATAGTAGCATTCTTTTGTTATTTAGCAAGCTGCTAGTAGTGGTACCCTAAGTGCTTTTCTATTAGTATTATATTATTAGCTTGTGTGGTAGTCTGTAGTTTATAGTTGTATTGTTTTTGTGCTTGAAGCAGTAGGCTATTGGCACTGTAGTAGTCGAAGTAGTTTCACCCTGTAGAGGCCACTTGATTGCCTTGTGAAGTGTGTCGTTTGGGCAACACTCCTGGCAGACGATTAGCAATCAGTTGAAGTGGCCTTATACCACCAGCTGAAAGCGTCAGCTTTTAAGCGGCGTCCAGCAAACGAAGGCCAGGCGAACTAAGGCGACAGGCGACTTTGTCAAAGTCCGACTTCGTCAATGAACGATAAGCTGTATCATTGATTATTGACATATATAGTAGTGTGATAGATATAGTAGTATATGTTTAGTGATCTACAATGTGTTTTCTTCCTATTCCTGTCCTCTCTTCTTCCTGGTGGTCGCACAAACACTGGGTTACACCCAGATGTCGCGACACAACTAATCTCATCTATCCGACTCTTTCAACTCACGTCGAGCAAGTGGTAACGGGAGGGCTTTGGAATTGCCACTCGGCTGTGGTGGAAGGCAAATCTTCTTTCATCTCAGCCTACGCATCCTTGCTCTCCCTTAACTTCCTTGCTCTGACTGAGACCTGGATCAGACCAGAAAACACTGCTACGCCCGCGGCTCTGTCAGATGTGTACTCTTTCTCTCACACTCCCAGAGCCGTGCGGACAGGTGGTGGGGCTGGTCTGCTAATTTCCAGAAAATGGAAATACTCTCCTGTTTCACTGTCACAATTCTCTCCTACCTCATTTGAATTTCATGTGGTCACTGTTTCTCATCCAGTCAAGCTCACCATTGCAGTTGTTTATCGCCCACCGGGCCCTGCTGGTGGCTTCCTGGAGGAGCTGGACCATCTAGTCTCCCACTTCCTTGTCGATGGCTCTGGATTCATCCTTCTGGGTGACTTCAACCTCCCGACTGAGAAGCAGCTAGACCCACTACTTTCGTTTCTCGCCGCCTTTGACCTAGTTATTTCCCCATCTCCTCCTACCCATGAGGCGGGCAACCAACTGGACCTGATCTTCACCAGAGGCTGCTCTATTGCTAACCTGTCTGTCACTCCTCTTTCCAGTGAAAAGGGTAAGAAACTCTCTGATCACTACTTCATGTCCTACTCTCTCTCTCTCTCCTCTCCCCCCTCACAGCCCCTCCCTACCCACATGATTTCCTCACGTCACAATCTTCGCTCACTTTCCTCAACTGATCTTTCCTCTTCTGTTCTCACTGCTCTCCCTGCCCCTGAATCCTTTGCTCTTCTATCCCCTGATACCGCCACAGATCTTCTTTTCTCTACTCTATCCTCTTCTCTCGACCATCTCTGTCCCCTCACCACCAGGCCTGCACGCCAAACTCCACCTGCCCCCTGGTTGTCGGACTCAGTGCGGACTGAGAGACGGAGCCTGAGAGCGGCTGAGCGCAAATGGAGAAATGGCAACCTCCTGGAGGACCTTCTCACCTTCCAATCTCTCATTTCTACTTTTTCCTCCTCTCTATCAGCTGCTAAAGCTGCTTTTTTCTCCACTAAAATTCAGGCTTCTGCTTCCAACCCTAAAAAACTCTTTGAAACTTTCTCCTCTCTCCTGCAACCACCACCCCCTCCTCCCTCCTCGTCCCTCCTCCCCGACGATTTCGCCAACTTCTTTGACAAGAAGGTGAACGATATCCGATCCTCCTTCCCTCCTCCCCCGGCTGGTGCCCTGCGCACCACCCACACCCGTCTGCCTGCCACCCCCCCCTCTCTACCTTCATCTACTCCTTTCCCCCCCCCCATCCCCTCTCTATCCCACTTCTCTCCCCTCTCCCCTAACGAGGTCCTTCTCCTTGTTACCTCTAGTCGCCCCACATCATGCTCTCTAGACCCGGTCCCATCCACTCTGTTGCAGTCTATTGCACCTGAACTTCTTCCCTTCTTAACCCACCTTATTAACACCTCTCTGACATCTGGCTACTTTCCCTCTACTTTCAAGACTGCCAGAGTCACCCCCCTCCTGAAGAAACCGACACTTGACCCCTCTGAGATCAAGAACTACAGACCGGTTTCCCTTCTATCCTTCCTATCTAAAACTCTCGAACGTGCTGTCTTTAAACAACTGTCCTCCTATCTCCACCAGAACAACCTCCTGGACTCCAACCAGTCTGGGTTCAAAGTGGGTCACTCGACAGAGACTGCCCTCCTGGCAGTGACAGAGTCGCTCCATGCCGCTAGAGCGAACTCTCTCTCCTCCGTTCTGATACTCCTGGACCTGTCTGCAGCGTTCGACACGGTGAACCATCAGATCCTCCTCTCCACCCTCGAGGGGATGGGTGTCTCTGCACTCTCCCTGTTTGCATCCTACCTGACGGGTCGCTCCTACCAGGTGATGCTGAGAGGGTCTGTGTCAGAACCACACAGGCTCACAACTGGGGTTCCCCAAGGCTCGGTTCTGGGTCCTCTTCTTTTCTCTCTCTACACTACATCTCTGGGTGCTGTCATCCACTCCCATGGCTTTTCCTACCACTGCTATGCCGATGACACCCAGCTAATCCTCTCATTCCCCCCCTCTGATACCCAGGTGGAGGCACGCATTGCTGCTTGTCTGGCTGACATCTCGGAGTGGATGTCGACAAACCACCTGAAGCTCAACCTGGACAAGACCGAGCTGATGTTCCTCCCGGGGAAGGGCTGTCCGCACCGAGACATGGCCATCACCATTGATAATGCTGTGGTGACCTCAACTCGGACTGCGAAGAATCTGGGTGTGACCCTGGACGATCAACTGACGTTCTCGGCAAACATCGCATCAGTGACAAGGTCCTGCAGATTCCTCCTCTACAACATCAGGAGGATTCGCCCCTTCCTCACGGAGAAGGCAGCCCAGGTGCTCATCCAGGCTCTCGTCATCTCCCGCCTGGACTACTGCAACTCCCTCCTTGCTGGTGCTCCGGCATCTGCAATCAGACCTCTGGAGCTTGTTCAGAAAGCTGCGGCTCGTCTGGTGTTCAACCGCCCCAAGTTCTCCCACACAACCATCCAACCATCCTTATCCTTCTCTCTCTACACTGGCTCCCCGTAGCGGCTCGCATCCAGTTCAAAACCCTGGTGCTAGCCTATAGGGCAGTGAAAGGAACAGCTCCTTCTTACCTCCGGGCTATGGTCGATGCCTACACCCCTGCCCGACCACTTCGGTCTGCCACCTCGGGGCGTCTGATTGCCTCGTCACTCAAGGGTCCTTCTGGCCGATCCACACGGTCACGACTCTTTTCTGTTCTGGCCCCACAGTGGTGGAATGAACTTCCCACTGATGTTAGGACAGCAGAGTCACTGCCCATATTTCGCCGCAGGCTGAAAACCCACCTCTTCAGGAAACACTACCCTTCCTCTCTGCCTGACCTACTTGTTGTTAACTAGTTGTACGAACGCTTGTTTTCTATTGCTGTATTGTTTATTGGATCTTGTTTAGTCGATACACTTATTTGTTTTAGCTCATGCTCATTTGATTTAGCTATTTTTGTCTCATCTGTTTAAGGAAATAGGTGGCTGATATATTGCACTTTTACCTTAGCGCTAGGTATACTCTTGGTTGCTTGTTTTTGCAGAAAATGCACTAAAGACTTCTGGTGATTAGTAGTTTTCGTTCCCTACCTATGTTGAATACACTTATTGTAAGTCGCTTTGGATAAAAGCGTCTGCTAAATGACTGTAATGTAATGTAATGTGTTGATAATGTACTTAATTTAGGACAGCAGCAGCAATTGCCAGGCACAGATTGGCCGTTGGAACATTTAGGCTGATTCCTGGCCTGCCTGATGACTGATTGTTCTTGCAGCCAGTTGTGATTAAAATGCATGAAATTAGGATCTTATAACTTTGGACCAAATCTATGCTACTCAAACACTCACTAAACCACCCCCCCCCCTCTCTCTCTCTCTCTCTCTCTCTCTCTCTCTCTCTCTCTCTCTCTCTCTCTCTCACAGACAGACAGACAGACAGACAGACAGACAGACAGACGCACACACACGCACACACAGTGCTTATCTACAGTTGATTTAGTGCTGGAAGGAAGCATTACTCCATTACTCCACCGAGTACTGACAATATTTCGGTACATCTGCTTTCTATAGAAGAAGAAAGAAAAGTGTACAGGGACATACAAACAGCACACACCTATTCTGTGTAACTGTATCACAGGCTGCTTCAGCATGGCTTGCTGGTAGATCTCTGGCTGTTCCTCCTCTGACGCAGCGGCTGAATAGCTGTTGGACGACATCTCTCTTTTAAAAAACCCAAATAGTTCATCTCCTTCGGTCCACTTTGATGGTCGACATTTGAGGTCCGGTTTTACCATTTGGGATCTGACTTTACTTGCTGACATTTTATGGTCTTGAGGTCAGTAGGACACTGTAACTTGACCCAGTCCTCTGCTCCGGACAGTGCTTACATAACCAGGACCAACCCACTCTCCACCCACTCTCCACCCACTCTCCAGCCACTGCTGCAGCACTCACTCACAGAGTCACAAAGGGGTACATGCATCCAGATCACTGCTGGAAAGTAACTAGGTACATTAAGTACTGTACTTGAGTAAAACATTTAGGTACTTTTACTTTACTTGAATATTTATATTTATATTTCTTTTTTCAGATCTACAAGCGACACGTTGAGAGCTTGTAGATCGGCTATTTTCATGCAGCCAAGTACTGTATAAACTTGGCATTACAATGCCATCACGGCCCGCCAAAATACATTTTAGTTGAGTAAACCAACTCTAGATTTAGTCGATTAAACTCTTCTGATATTTAATCCAGTAAAACTAGACTAAAACTAAAACATTTCAGGTGACTAAAACATATTTTATTCAAAAGACTGACTAAAACTAAATATAAATTTGCTCTCAAAATGTATTATCATCACAGGTACTATGTGTAAATATGTAAATCATTTGTTTGTTTTCTTTGATTGATCTCTCTTCCCCCTTGCCCCCCCCCCCCTTCTTCTTCCCATTTTCTTTTTTTTCTATGGACATACAAACATATTTTTGAAAAAAAAAGAAAATTAGTCGTACAAATGTCATCTAAATCTACGTTTAAAAAAAAACAAAACGTATGTTGCTATAATATCAGTGGTTCTCAAACGTTTTCATGTCAAGGAGAAGATTATACGTATTTGGCCGCGGACTCCCATCTCAAAATATTTTGTCCCAGAGACCCCCAAAAGCAAAGATTTTGAGTTAAAAATGTTCGCTTTAAAAAACATATATTCAAAGATTTGCACACATTTTCACGATTTTTCAAAAACAATAGCAGATCTACAAGCTCTTAGCGCGGCACTCGGAGCGTGTAGATCTGCTATTTTTGAATAGCCCAAAGTATAAAATAATGGTTATAGCAAAAAATCTGAAATTACACAGTATATGCATTCCCGGTCGCCTGGTAAACCCCCCTCCCTCCGGAAATCTCATTTGCATTTGATTTCAGGAAGGAGGTCTGGGATTGCGCAGGGAGTAAAGCTGCCCGAACACTGCGTGTTCGAACCAATCAGCGGCTGCTAGGGGCGGGATCATCCAATCACCTGCCTAGTAGCTTGAAAAAAAGAAAAACCGTCTGTCATCGATTCTGCGACCGGAGTCTCAGATGGGAAGTAGGCTGTGAAACAAATGTGTGTCGCAAGCTTCTTCCATTTGACGGTGTCAGGTTACATTCCCGGATTGAATGGGTTAAATTAACCAAACACAATTGACCCTGAAACTGATAATCAATCAATAATTGTCAACTCTAAGAAATGTAATGACAACACAATGGAAAGCAGTAGCAGTTAGAGCTTGTTGTATGCTTTATTTACAGGAAACCTACCGGACCATTGATTGATTGATTGATAGATTTTATTTGGTAAAAGAATCATACAAGTTCAACACAATATAACCTATACCCAGGATAGACACATAAAGTGTAATGAAACACTTATTTCCAATTTGGTCCTGTGTGTGTGGTCCTGTAACCACACACTTATCTTTTTCGGATTTTATCGATTCTGATTCCTTCATTTTTATGTGCACCAGTTCCCCCAGTTTGAGTTTAAACAAGGGTAACGATCTGGTACGTTTGCACATAAGGTCGTCTCAATGACATCGTCATACAACACAATATTATTTAAAGGCCAATCAATGGCTCACACAATGCAGCTTTAATTGATTTAGCTGCATTTCTGTCCCTCATTAGGTTGAAGTTGAGTTTGCTCGGAATGCCTTTGACAACATCTTGCGAAATACTGCCCTTGAAGATCTGTACGAGAAGAACGGCATTGCTTTGGGGATGGAGTTTACTGCAGATGAGGAAGTCCTCACCAATGCTTCAGGTAGGAGTGCATTATATACCCTGTGTGTAGCCAACTTGTAAAATAAACTTGAGACAGAGATGAGGTGAGAAGGCATTAGGAAAATGACAAACACCAACCGGTTACTTTAAGAGGGTACTTTGTCGGCTTCAGTAAAAAAGAAGAAGATTGTTAGTCTAGAGAAATACACACTTGCACTCTGAAGCAGAGTAGAGCCTAGTTCATGCTTCTTCATACGACAGCGGCACGGACCATAAATAGCAGATCTATAAGCTCACGACTCGTCGCACCTGTGCCGCATCGTGAGCTGCCAGTTTCGGTCCACAGCTGTTCTGGGGAGGGTGATATTAGAACATTGCATGTGAGAACACACATGTCCTTGTGTCCTTGTGTCTACGGGCTGGGGCGGCACCTGTCAGCGGGGAGTGTTCGCGACGCGTTGTAAGCTTGTAGATCTATTTTCAAATAGCTGATGTATATGTTAAAGTGCTCATGTGGCCCATAGTCGTTTCTTTTGGGCTGGTTTTCCTAGACCTGGTTGCTTGTTTCTCTCACAGAATCTGGCAACACTGTCACTGGCAGGTGAGTCAGTAGGGTACAACAGCAGTGAAAACACAGAAATGTGTGTGTGGGGAGGAATTAATTGGCATAACGACTAAATTGGGGAGAAAAAGGGGGTAAACAATACTTGGCTGTTCTAAAATTAAATTAAAAAGAAGGGGAAAAAAGGAAGTATAAATCTGCTTAATGCTGGTTTTGGTCAAATGTACCCTGGTGTTGTTTGATCCACAGGTTCCACCGACTTTGGCAATGTGTCTTTTGTAGTTCCTGGAATCCACCCTTACTTCTACATTGGCTCTAAAGCTCTGAACCATACGGAGGGATACACTGTAGCTTGTGGTATGTACTGTGCGATAAAGCAGTGGTTCTCAAACTTTTTTTTTAATTACAAAGACCCCCAGTTTAAAACAAGTTTGTATCTCTGGGACCCCAATTTACACCATCAAATCCTAACTCTGGGAGTGTACGAATGGAACCAATGGACCCATTTGGTTCCATTCATACA
Source organism: Gymnoscopelus braueri (assembly GCF_963280865.1). NCBI lineage: Eukaryota > Metazoa > Chordata > Actinopteri > Myctophiformes > Myctophidae > Gymnoscopelus > Gymnoscopelus braueri. Next base: position 11,983,852 of record NC_137616.1, read on the forward strand.
ACCCCTGGGCGTCCCCAGACCCTAGTTTGAGAACCATTGCAATAAATAACTGTTCTTACCTAGTACTTGTGTATGTCAACTTTAACAACGTCAAAGCAATGGTAGGAACTGGGAATGATTTAAGTCAAAATATTGTCGATCGTCCTAATCTGTTGCTCTGCCTCCTGTGATTGGGGAACGGTAATGACACAACTCCATTCGAAATGGAACTCGAAATCACACTGTTAGCACATAGATGGCCACAAATCATTCAGAATCTGCCAATATAATGTGTACAATCACTGAGTCTTCTGTTGCTAATTTGGGGAAAGTGAAATGATTGTATCCATTCAACAAAACCCACATGTTATCGTTATTGGTGTAACCAATTAACGATGACGAGTGGCCAAAATAGACTTTAAAGAATTGGCAGAATCTACTTTGTTCATTCATATACTATTAAAATCATATTTTGAGAGCTATTTTGCCATACAATAAGAGTGAATGGAATTGCTACAGAGGGAGACAGAGCATGAGAGCAGCAGATGAAGATGAATGACAGATAATGATTGATCCACAAGCTTGTTGGCGTTGAGCAAAAAATATATAGGGGGCCTTGTATAGACCCCCTCCGGTCAATATTAACGTGTGTGTGTGTGTGTGTGTGTGTGTGTGTGTGTGTGTGTGTGTGTGTGTGTGTGTGTGTGTGTGTGTGTGTGTGTGTGTGTGTGTGTGTGTGTGTGTGTGTGTGTGTGTGTGTGTATATTCCTGCACTATACCTGCACCCAGTGATCTTGGTACATAGAAATTGATCTATTGAAGATTCTGACTTTCAAATGTACATATTCTTTGTTTTGATTGTATTGCTGTATTGTTGTATTGTGCTTTCTGCTTTGGCAATGTAAACGTATGTTTTCTCATGCCAATAAAGCCCATTGAATTGTGTGTGTGTGTGTGTGTGTGTGTGTGTGTGTGTGTGTGTGTGTGTGTGTGTGTGTGTGTGTGTGTGTGTGTGTGTGTGTGTGTGTGTGTGTGTGTGTGTGTGTGTGTGTGTGTGTGGCATTGGGGGGAAAACCTATGACATCATAAAATCAATGTACACTAACAACAAATGTGCAGTTAAAATAGGCGAAAAGCACACAGACTTTTTCCCCCAAAGCCGAGGAGTTAGACAGGGATGCAGCCTGAGTCCAACACTCTTCAACATATATATCAACGAATTAGCAAAAACGTTAGAACAGTCCACAGCTCCAGGCATCCCCTTGGCAAACACAGAAATCAAATGCTTACTTTTTGCAGATGACCTGCTGCTGCTGTCTCCAACCAAGGAAGGACTACAGCAGCAACTTGATCTCCTACACAAATTCTCCCAGACATGGGCCCTGACAGTGAACCTAACTAAGACTAAAATCATGATATTTCAAAAAAGATCCAGCCGCCAAAACCATCAATTTTTCCTAAATACAATCCCACTAGAACAAACAAAAAACTATACCTACCTTGGCCTAAACATCAGCAGCACAGGGAACTACAACCAAGCTGTAAAGGACCTGAGAGACAAGGCAAGAAGGGCATTCTATGCTATCAAAAGAAACATCAAAATAGACATCCCAATTAAAACCTGGCTTAAAATACTGGACTCTGTGATAGAACCAATTTCCCTCTATGGTTGTGAGATCTGGGGACCACTAGCAAACCATGACCTTGAAAAATGGGATAAACACCAAACCGAGACCCTACACACAGAATTCTGCAAATCCATTCTCCGTACCCAGCGAAAAACACCAAATAATGCATGCAGGGCAGAATTAGGACGATACCCACTAATTATCAAAATAAAAAAGAGAGCACTTAAGTTCTACAACCACCTAAAAGAAAGTGACCTAGATGCACTCCATAACAAGGCACTCACACACAGCGAAACCCTAGAGAGATGCCCCCTCAGCCAGCTGGCCCTGGAACTCCGGGCACAAACACAAACAGAGCCACGAGATAGAAAACCCATTGGACTAAACCAAATTATAAAACAGCAAAAGGAAAACTACCTGACACACTGGAAAGAAGCAACACAAAAGCAGAGTAAACTAGAATGCTATCTGGCCCTAAACAGAGAATACGCAGTGGCAGAATACCTGAGCACCGTGACTGACCCAAAACAAAGAAAAATCTTAACTAGGTACAGACTCAGTGAGCACAGTCTTGCGATCGAGAAAGGTCGTCACAGGCAGACCTGTATCCCGAGAGAAGACAGACTATGCACCCACTGCACACAAAATGAAGTGGAAACCGAGCTACACTTCCTAACCGTCTGTCCATTGTACCAAGACATCAGAGACACATACTTCCCACAGATTACAACCACACACGGAGATTTTGAAAACATGACCAATGACAAAAAACTCCCATACCTGCTGGGCGAAGTACAACAATGTGCAAACACAGCAGCAAGATTCGTGAGTTGCTGTGATAGTAAAAGGATATCAAACGGAACACAACCACCCTAAAGACTAATCATTGTGTATATTCCGGCACTATACCTGCACCCAGTGATCTTGGTACATAGAAATTGACCTATCGAAGATTCTGACTTTCAAATGTACATATTTTTTGTTTTGATTGTATTGCTGTATTGTTGTATTATGCTTTCTGCTTTGGCAATGTAAACGTATGTTTTCTCATGCCAATAAAGCCCTTTGAATTGAATTGAATTGTGTGTGTGTGTGTGTGTGTGTGTGTGTGTGTGTGTGTGTGTGTGTGTGTGTGTGTGTGTGTGTGTGTGTGTGTGTGTGTGTGTGTGTGTGTGTGTGTGTGTGTGTGTGTGTGTGTGTGTGTCCAGGTGATGACAAAGCTCAGTTTTACACCCTGCGGGCGGCCAAGGCTCTGGCCATGACAGCTCTGGATGTGCTGCTGTGCCCAGAGCTCCTACAGAAGGTTAAGGAGGAGTTTATGGAGGGCAAACTGAAGGAGGACAAGATCCTTAAGGGACGACAGGCAGAAGACAGATAAACTCGCTTAAAGATGAAAAAATCTAGTTAGACATTGCAGATCTACAAGCTCTCAGTGTGTCATGGCACCACGCATTGTGAACTTGTAGATCGGCTATCTTTGCTATTTGCTGTACAACAAAGCATGGCATATGTGGTTATTTCAGGGCTGCAGCTACAACACTTATCAGGTGGTTAGTTGATCAGAGGATTGGATGTAATGTCATATGTGTCTACAATGAAATCTCTGTTTTTGTTTAAAAATGTCTGTTTTATCCTCTGCTGAAGTTTGATTGAATCCAGATCAGATGTATTGAAACTAACTGATCCAGTCCGGGTTTGTTTTCTTCCTAATTAAAATCACAGGAAGTTGGGGGGGGGGGGTGTCAGGTTTTGTCATGGTACCTTGTCAGAATCCACTTTGTTTGTCTTAGTTTGTGAGCTAAAGGTGTGTGAGTTAGACCTGTTTTACTGAGCAATGTTACGTTTTGAGTTATCTATTTATAATCAAAGAAACAACTATTGAAGATATCTCAACAATATTTGGAGTTGCATCATAGCAAGTTAACTATACCAACCTCTACCAAAGTTTAATTTTGCTTTAAGTGTATTGCAGGCCTTTTACCAATTGTTAAGGGAAATCTCTTTGTGACAATCAACTTCACTGTATTTTTTACTTAGATTCTGTACACTGAGAATTATTTCATGAAGAAAAATAAACAATTCATAAAGACATTCTGATTTATTAATTTTTTAGAAAAGGAGGATAACCAGTTAAATCTCTTTTATTCAAGAAACACTCATTTTGATGTAATAGTGTTTACTAAGTCAGTTAATAATGCCACAATAATGGTAGATCAGAACAAATGAAAGAAACCGTGGATTATTATTAGCTATACAAGTTCTAGTTCAAGCATACCCAGAAAGAGAAAAAAGTTCAACCACAAATAAAAAATATAGCTGCAAACAGCAATACCTGGCTTCAAATAGTCGATGTTTACATTTTTGGCTGCTAAATAAACCAGCTGTGTTGACGTGATATCCATGGTCTGTCAAGGACTAACTGTTGGACCTACAGTATGCTGCTACTCCTTTTCCCAACACATTACATATCCACAGACCAATATGTAACAGACACACATTTACGGTAAACCAACACACACTTGAACAGCATGGCTAGCAGCAACATATCCCGCATCACGTATCACCACATATCTGCCTTTACACTGATTGTTCCGCAATAAATTAAATTATACAGGGTTAGGGAGGAAGAGATAAAGTGAAAGAGGTGCAATGAATGTGGACAACAATGTTATATCAGCCATCGTAGTCCTAATATCAGCCACACTTCTTTTCTTCTTCTTTTCTGATAAGAAACAGTTATCAAATCAGTTCCCATAGCTGCTGCCATGGTGACAGGAAGGCCTAAGGGGTGAGCAAGTGCCAAGCGATAATGTTACCATTGGAAATACATGTTTAAACCTTGTTTTTTTTTAAACACAACAGCTGCCACTGGCAGCTGTTGTGTTATTGGCTCTCCCTGTACGTTCCACTGTGTTTCAGTATTTATTGTAGAAAATACAACACTGTTTGTCTAACATCTGTGTCTAAATCGTACGACAAAAGACCTTTTTAATACCTAAAACATATATATAAGTGCATTACTGCATCAATTGTAAACTATACTAATTTATAAAAAATGGTCAAACATTTTTGTTAAATAGCTGATCTACAGTGCGAGACATTGTGAGCATTGTTCGTCTATTTTCACAATACTTATCTGTGGAACCGAGTCAAACTAAATGTAATGCCTGGGGTCCCCAGTTCTAATATGATTATTTTAGGTGGTCGCGGCCTGAAAGGTTTCGAGAACCACTGATCTATGATATATCTCATTAAAGTATTGTATATATATAAAATATAGCTGCAAGCAGCGATACGGGGTCAAGGAATGCAAAACGCAATATGCAATACGCACAATAAGCCATAGAAACAGAATAGATTGAACTTGAGACAAAGCAGCCAATGCAATTAACAAATGAGCATTCTGAACAGCTGAGTAGAGTGCTGAGGGATTGTGGATATTGTAATGTATCTCTGTATACATTGTGTTGCTTATAATGCAGTTTTCAAACTCGTGTCACAAATTCTGTTATGATGACAAAAGTTAGCAATTTTTTGTACTTTTTGTTCTTCGGGGATGTCGGGGGTGCCCCTCTGCCACTGTAAGAAGTTAACTTTAAACTTAAAATATAAAAAAAACTATGTAGCGCCAGCATTTTATTTTCAAAGGTCAATATTGGAGGTCATGGTGCTGTGTATAATAATAATAATAATAATAATAATGATAATAATAATAATAATAATAATAATAAAGACCTTACATAATTCCAACAGGGGAAACTACTTTTCAGCTTGACCCTGTTGAGGTGGTCATATTTAGCAATTAGGGATTAAGAACTCATGGGCACCTCAACCCATGGCCGGGGACAGGAATCGAACCCTTGACCTTCAGACTCACGGGCTGCCACACTACCAATTGAGCTAGAGCTTTGGCCACCCTGATGGTGTCTGTTGATGAGCATTATCCCTTGCCTTCTGTCATGAACCCCTGTGAACCCCTGTTTCACTTCACTACTCTGGATCAGTGGTTCACAAACCATTTAAATTTGATGTCTCCTCGGAACCGAAACTAGTGAAAATAGCCGATCTACAAGCTCACAACTATCTAAAAAGTTGTGAACTTGTAGATCAGCTATTTTCACTAAGGAAATATGTCATACATTGAAACTAAATACACTCAAAATAAATACCCTCAAAGTAGCATTTCATGTTATCTTTAAAAAGTATGTGTGCATTAATTAATACAGTCATGATTTGTGCGCTGCAATTTAAATGAAGCCTGCATAAGATAAAGCTCGAACCGGGGACCTTGTGACCTACAGACAGTGACGCTACCACCTCTGCTACACCCAAACTGTGAAGAGAAACCTATGCAGCTACCAAATGAACATTGGAAATATAAAACAAAGTTTTGGTATAACTTTATCTTCAAACAGTCGTTGCCAATGACAGAATAGCAGATACTGTACACTCACTGCTGTTCAGATAGCTTGTGTCAAAATGATTCTCAGACAATAGCCACATACTGTATCAGTCCATACTTGATAATTAATTATAAGCGGGTGTTATTCTTTAACATAAATAGCCCTATGACAGTGATCAAGATGTCCAGATGCTCCCAACAATGTAAAAAAAAAAAAAATACCAGGAACTAATGAGCATAAATCCACCCATGACCTTCACATACCAGATCCAGGTTGATGTTACAAAAAGGTTTAAGAGCATTGGCCACAATGTTAGTATTCAGTCGTTGACAGAGTCCATTAACCTTATGTGTTTCCAGTCTTAATCAGTTATAGCCCCATCTGTGACCTCGTAGCCGTGTTTCTCATCTGCTGTTGATCAGGAAACGCTTAAGGTCACCGATCTTAAATTCTGCACAGGCTGTCAAAAAAAACCTGATTAAAACAGTTGTTTCACAGCAGAACATCCTGTATTTACTACATTCATCTGTAAGTCAGTACCATCAAACGTGCGATACGACATTGGAACATAGGTCAAAAATACCTTTATTCACCAGCACCCACAATTCTGGGTGATAACGCTACAGTATGTGGCCGACTCCTGAGCTACAGCGATGGGGGAGGTCACAGATGGGGATGAATCAGGTACAGCTGTATATTAAGAGGAATTTAAACGCAATTTAATCACAATATATCTCACAAAACCTTTGTGTGTTGACTGTAAATACATACGATTTATATAGCGCTTTTCTAGGAACTCAAAGTCGCTTTACAGAGCAGATTAAAAAAAAACTTTATTAGAACGAACTAGTTAAAAAGGTTAAAAAGAAAGGTAAACAAAACAAAAGGAAGGGGGGGGGTTTTATGTAGGGAATGCGAGTCTGAAAAGATGGGTTTTGAGTGTGGTTTTAAACATGGTGAGGGTGGAGGGTGGGGGCAGCTCTGATGTGAGCTGGGAGTGAGTTCCACAGTGAGGGTGCAGCTGCCGAGAAGGCCCTATCGCCCCAGGTTCGCTTATTTGTCCACAGGGTGTCCAGGAGTTTGGCATCACCCGACTGTGTTCAGCTCTTGCTGTCTCTGTTGCTCGTTTTTCACTTTGCATAAAAGTAAAATGTGCATTAAGCTGGCGTCACAGGCAAAAGATTTTTAAAATCTTGAAACATTTTTAAAAAATGTGATCAGTCTATTTTCGCTGTTTGTCATACGTGAAATAAAGGGCTTATACAAGTGGTTAAGCGTAAATGGACCAGTAAATCATGTTGAAGAGTGCATAGGCTCCCGGAAAGATGACCCGTGAGTACTTGTCTATAACATGCGTGTCAATCCACACGTTGCTGTAGGCGCCGGAGCCAACATGGCCGGTGATCTGGTCCGTCTCCATGGCCAATTGCACCAGCATCGTCTCACGTTTAATCCCGTTTTCCTCTGGCATGCCGTAGTTGCCTGTGGTGTTGATATCCATCTCACTGTAGCTTGTGGACATCACCCCAGGGTGTGACAAACCGCATGTGCAAGGTGGCTATGGAGAGAGACAAAAAGCACTTTGGTCAATGCGTCTGCTTTTGATATCCCTCCTCAGGTCATTTATTTTCATGGCCGGTGGGGATGCATGTTTTATCCCTACTTCTGGTCAGACTGAATTAAATACATCGTTTTGGGAAATATAGACTATGATAATATCGCCATTCCACAATTTAATAAACAAATGATGTTTTCCTCATTAACCCTGGCTATTTGCCATAGGACATAGTATATAGGGCTCCCCCCAACTTTATTATTTAGTTTTTTAATATACATGTTTTTTTAGTTTTTTTTACAAATCTAAGCCTGAATACAGTATATCAATTTTGGAAAAATAACACAATATTTTAAATTCAAAAAATTGCTGCTGTTTTGCCATTCAATTGCTCAAATGTTTTATAATAAATTTGACATTTACATATTATGCTGCACACAAACATACTGTATGCCCACATAAATGTACATAATGTACACATACAGTACAGTATATGCATAAATGTACTAATGCACTACAGTACGTACGTACATACTTGCATACTACATACAAGCATACATACTGCATATGGATATAATATTTACCCATGCACAGTCACAGAACCTTCAAGCACCTCAAAGCTATAATGAATGTGTATGCTTTATTTGCCTTTACCTTCTACTTACTACTGATGTTATGCTTAATTATGTCTTTGTTATTGTTTTGAATGCTGTTGCAATGTTGAGGAACTGAAACCAAAGAATGCACTCTTGTGCACTCATGTATGAGATGTAACAATAAAGGTCTTGAATCTTGAACATTCATATCAGTAATCATTTTGGCAGAGTTGTTGGTGATTCTTTGATGTTTCATTTCAGAATACAAACTTGTAATGCAGGTTATTTCTTGCACATGAGGCATTCAGAGGAGAGGACTGTAAATATAGATTATCACGCAGGCAATCGTTGTTGGCCGAGCTTATCCAATCTAGGGCTTATCCAATCTATCTGATGCTGCCTGCCTGAGCCTGGATAATACGAGAGCAATGACGAATTCCGGGTGATAATATGTTAATCACATACCCATAGCCTTATTTACACACAAAAACAATGATAAAATAGCATTTCATCAACATGTTAATACTGTAGACATTACTGTCATTCTCTGATCTGATCTGTTAAAGGTTACTGGTTACAGAATCTCCAGTGTCTCCTCAATCATGACCAAGAGAGAGTTCCTAAAATCTTATATCGTTACACAACCTTCAAAAGTCAAATCAACATACTGTAGAATAGATTTTCCTCAGTCAACTGGTCATAATGCTCAACAGACTAGCATTAGACCCTCCTAACACTACAAATAATCAGGACATTGACAAATCCTGAGAAAAGCTTTATGGCTTTATCTTCAACATACGGTCAATAACATTGATCAACTCTCGGGATTTAACCCAGGCGTCCCCGTCTCAGGGTGGACACTCTTAACCACAAGACCACTGAGGTGATCATCATGATTTGTGTGCATGGGGATCTCAGCTTAAACAAGCTCAGTGCTTAATGAGTCTTCCAGTTTAGTAGACCTTGTATTGTGAATTTGTACTTCCATGTACTGTTGTTCTCATGTCTTACTAAATAAAGTACATCAATCAATCAATCAGGAATGCAACTTATGCATGACATACTAGAAAAGTGTGTTCCTCATGTGTACCGATTTGTGTTAGTTTTGGACCAAAGTTGTAGGAGAAGTAGCAAAAGTTGTGTTTTGAAGAAAACACAAAAAGGCAGAGAATCCAATCTGGCACAAATGGCCTGGGCCTATATGGGAGACTACGGCAAGGAACTTCAGCAGAATGTGTCTACAGAGCCTAAAGACCTAGGGCCTATTTTAAGAAGTTCTGTTGTATGTACTTCCCCTGGATGCTGTTTTTTTTTTTTTTTACAATGACTACACGGTTTTCATCATGTACAGATTTGCACAGCATCAACGTCACTTCCTTGGGCGGAACGTCCTGTACTTCCGCTTGGACACTTTCAGTAGCCATTTTTGCCCAGCGTGGTTGTTGCATAGACAAGTTTAGGAAGCCTGGACAATGAGAGCCAAATGGGAATTCTGAATTGACCTGTAACACCATAAACAGTTTATTATTCAATCAGCACACAAGTACTGTACATCAAGGCTTCAACATAAAATGGGTTCACTGAATGACACTGACCGATTCTTGAAGCTTCCTTTCCCTGCGTTCTTGTAGTGTCGACAGGTAGTTAACAGCGGCATACTCTATCACGGACAGGAAGACGAAGACGAAACTGACCCAAAGGTAAACATCCACGGCTTTGATGTAGGACACCCTGGGCATGGAGGCGTTGACTCCGGTGATGATGGTGCTCATGGTGAGCACTGTGGTGATGCCTGAAGCACATGATGCAACACATCATGACACCTGGTGTGAGCTGTGGAAGCTATAGGTCTAAATATGTTTGGGTCATATGTTGAGGTAAAACAACATCACTAAAACTCTATAGTCTGGTGAGCACCCCCGGGGCGCTATCTTATGCCCCTTCCTTTGTTCCCCTTTACACCAAATCTCTTCACCGAAAATAGCCGATCTGCAAGCTCAAAACGCGGCACAATGTGATAGAATGTTCACCTTATTATTATTATTTTCGCCTATTATGACAGGGCCAAAATAGGGACACCAGGGTTCAAGTGGTTAGAAGGGATAGTCACACACTGTAGTTACCCTGCCTGCAGCATTGCATGGCAGGATATTGTAATCGTGCCTGTCTGTTAATCTGTGAACAAAGTAATTAGAGAATGGATGGGTGAATTTTCACTAAATTTATATATTCAGGAATGGAAACGTAGAACAAAATAAATAATGGACCTTGACATGAAAAGGGTTGAAAACCACTGTACTAGATGACATTGGTCTTAGGTCTCACCCAGAGGAACTCTGGCCGGTACAGCCCTGCGGTCGATCCAGAAGCTGACCCATGACAGCATGACCATCAGAGTAGCAGGGAAATAGGTCTGGAGCAGGAAGAAGAAGATGTGTCGACGCAGCGTGAAGTGGATGTACAGACGGTTGTACCAGCCTGAGGAAGATTGTAGGACAAAGTGATGATACCATGCTATCATTCTTCTGCCTTGAGGAATCAATATAGGAACAAATATTCTTTTCTTCCTCAGTTTCTCTACTGAAATGTCCCATTGTTTATTTCATGCTAGAATCTATTCTACAGCAATGTTCTGGCCACTTGCCTTTAAAGCAACGGGTTAAAATCTTTTTAAATAGTATAATTCAAGCACAGTACCGCCCCACATTTCTTTAAAAAAAGGCAAACGTTTTTGCCTATAATGACACACACAAACATATAATGACACAAACATGCCCAAAATAAGGATGGCAGGTTGAAAGAGGTTATAATTAACAACACATTCTGTGGTACCTGTGCTGCTGTAGAAGGCCAGCCTGGTGGTGGTGTGGAACTCCTGGATGAGGAACTGGGAGAGGGAGATCCTTTCATCCGTGGACAGTGACTTGTTCCCTTTCTTCCAGTACAACATCAGGTCATCGTCTGTGTAAGCATCTGATGGGTGGATGGGGATCACAGTGAACGTTGATTGTCAACCTTTTTTTTCTTTAGGCCACGGACCCCCATTTGATACGATTCTTATCTCTGGGATCCCAATCTATTCTGTAAAATCCTCAGGGCCTATTTAACTCAGAGTGTACAAATGGGTAGCTAGTCTGACGAAGTACGGCATTAATTTATGGGGGGAAAAAAGCCACTTACAGCTCTCTATCTCCAAGGAGCACGTCTGTGTGTCCAGAGGAAAGCGACTGAGGTCCATGCTACACATAGATGTGACTGTGACCCTGCAAGACAACACACAACAAAACACATGAAAAGCTATTCTTAAATCCTAACAGTTTTCTGAAAAACTTATGTTGCTATATCAGTGGTGTATATATATTTAGTTTTGCGTCAGCAATTCTTTTTAGGTTATATTATGTTGTGGTTGTGATAAAAAAAATAAGGTTATATTTTAATTGGGTGTGGGGAGGTGGTAAGGGACCTGGATATTGGATAGGGGGCACTGGCCCAAAAAAGGTTGAGAAACACTGATCTACATAGTAATCCTACACAGTGTTTGATATACATGTAACACTGACAGTGTAGAAATGGACAGAAGTGGACTAATGTGGACCATAAGGGTCCATTTTGGTCGGTCTTTACTTTACACTGCTCTGTGCCCTGGTTGAAGCAAAATGACACTTAGGTAGAGGTCCGGGTTGTGTAGTTACCTTGCCATGATATAACTCCAACTATTGGCAAGATATGCTCAATAGTTGGTCTGTTGATTAGAAATTGATGTTCCAAAATATTCTGCTCATTGACTTGCACTGTGAATTGTGTGAAACATACATACTTTATACACTACAGTATATCTCAGATGCAAATGTTGTATTGTGACACTTTTGAGCTTGTAGATAAGCTATTTTAGAAAGAAAATGACAAATTAAGAAACATTTTGTGCTTTTGCTTTGTTGCTGTAAGCATATTTTGATGCCAAGACTTTTGCACTCAAGTAAAACATGTGAATACAGGACTTTTACTTGTAATAGAGTATTTCTATATTGCGGTATTGCAACCTTTCTTAGGTAAAAGATATGAGTACTTCTTCCACCACTGTTCAGGGTGGAGATGACCAACAAAAATAAATAAAGTTAATCCAGCTTACTGGAGGAGAGAGGACAATCCAGCACGCTCTGTGGAGGCCTACTGTCATCCTCACTCGCCAATCTGCCCTTAGGTTGTAAAATCTGATCTCCAAACTAGTACAAACCCCTTCGTAGATTAACCCATGACATGCGACGAGCCTGCTTGAATCCAGTATACTGAGCTATAATTCTGTAATGCTACACATTATGCACACATTTTGTTTTTTACCTGAGGCTGTAGAGGACTGTTCCGTCAGGATAGACGCGCAGCATGACGTTAGCTGTGGTGGTGTCGTGGATGAAGGACCTCTTGGAATGAACAAAGAAAATGTCAGGCACCCAGATCTTCTTCACCAGGCGGCCATCGAAGGTCTTGCTCTGGTTGTTGTTGCTTTGGAAGGACAGGCGCTCGTCCTTCCAGTAGTGTCTAATGTACAGCGTCATGGTGAAGTCCTGCCAAACAGAGGGGGGTTGTTGTAGTATTAATAAGTTTGTGTTGTGTAGTTGCCTTGCCATGAAGTATCTCCAAATGTCTGTCTGTCTGTCTGTCTGTCTGTCTGTCTGTCTGTCTGTCTGTCTGTCTGTCCATGCTTTTCTATGATATGTAACCGGAAGACTCGCCCCCATTTGCGGGGGCGACGGGACCGAACCTCTGGGGCGACGGGACCTAACGTCTGGGGCGACGGAACCTACGTGGCTTGGAGCGACTGCTCGGGGGTCGCTGGATTTGCCCCGGGGCGACTGTGTTTTGGGGTGAATGTTTTGGTATTCATGTGTAATTCCCATTCATAACCAGAGATTAAATGCATACACAAAGCAAAGCATACCATTTCGACCTCTGAAATTGTGTCCAGACTTTCCACCTGAACATCGACCCCAACCGGAACAGCAGGACCTGCAGACATACAGACAGTGGTGTATAGTAACTAAGTACAGTACATGTACTCAAGTACTGTACTTAAGTACAATTTTGAGGTACTTTTACTTTGGAGTATTTCCAATTTGCAATACTTTTACTTCTACTCCACTACAATTATTTGAAAAGTTTAGTTACTAGTTACTTATAGATTTGCATTAATATTACAAAACATGCATTAACCACTTCAGCCCTATATACAGTACAGTACATTTTGACCATTTGAAAATAGCCGATCTACAAGCTCACAATGCGTCGCGATTGTGAGCTTGTAGATGTTTTGTTTTTCGAAAGGACTCCAAAATATAACTGGAAGTAAAAATGAAAATGTCATGCTTCGTAGCTTAGATTATGTTGGCTCAAAGAGATGGAATGATAAACATTTGCAGTTCCATCAGAATGTTTTAAGGTTTAACAGGCTTGGTTGCATTATAAAAGATGATCCTTATGTGCAATGAAATATGTTACCGAATTAGAGTGACATTACTGCAATTATACATATAGCGTTAGAAAAAAAAACTGAATGCTTTTATCCAACTGGGCAGTGGAATGATACAAATGCATCCAGATGCAAAACTTTCATTTTAAAAAATCGAATTGATTGGTTTAACTTTAATAGCAATTACTCCATAATATGAAACTTGAAATGACATAATCCCTATCCTTCAACTTCACTGCCCGATATTCAGACTCTATTTCAGCTCAATGTTGAAAACTTTCATGAATCCCTAATTGAATATGGATTTGAATTAAGTTTTCTTGCTTAGAAGGAGACATGGAAGCATCAGAATTTCAAAAGCAGACAGATTTGAGATTATTACGAAATTGGATGTTTAAATTAATTTTGTGAACACAACGTGTGATCTGCTATTTTTGTTGAAGGTATTTGATGTACAGTAGATAGGGGAGGGGGCACCAAGTACAGTGCAACTCAGGTCCGGTTTACTAAGTATAGAGGGTCTAAACTGTAAGCGGTTAAAACACTATTACAATAATTCCTTACCTCCAAAACCTGGTCTCATTGTGAAGTCATGGTCATCGATCCTCAGGATCTGTTGTGACTTTGGGACGGAGGATTTGGTGACATCAGAACTCTTCTTGTATAAGGGACTGTAGAGAGAATGGAGGGCAATTAAGCTCAAAAAGTATGTGTAATCTTTGGGCACAGGATATTTGCCCACAGTGACTAATAAACTGAGAAAAATCTTAATGGACACAGAGAGCACAGCCTGGACATCGAGAACGGCCGGCAAACCTGGCTGCCCACAGAGGACAGGCTGTGCTCTCACTGCAGTCAGGGAGAGGTGGAGACAGAGCTTCACCTCTTGACCACATGTGAATATGAAGATACAAGGAAAAAAGACCAAAGTACAATTAAGATGGTGGATCGGTGTCCAATCCAGTGTGTCATCTGCTTCATAAACTTTATTGAGTGTCCTACCCGACATCAGGGTCTACATTTCTAGACCCTGAATGTAGACATTTCTACATTATATTGTATCAACCACTTTCACCCTGGCATCCCTATATTTTGGGTATGCCATATAGGAAAACATTTCAAAAATGTCTCAAAAAATGTAAATGTAATTCAATCCCCTGCCGCGTCATACCAAAGACTGTAAAAAGGGTACCCAATTCCTCCCTGCTTGGCAGTCAGCATCAGTATTGGATTGGGGGTAAGTCCCTGTGACCAGAGCCTTCTGTTGGAGAGCTGCGTCAATGAGGGGGCAGAAACAGCGTGGTCACGACTCCAGTGCATTCCGTAAACGTCCGGTTCAGGGCTTTGTCACTATTCGGCTCCTCCCGAGCCGCAATTGGACCCGATGTAGTGAACGGAGGTGACGCAACTCTCCTTATATGGCTCTGCCTGGGACATACTAGCATCATATCTAGGGTGTGCACTTGCACATCATGTGACATACTAGCGTCATATCCAGGGGGTGTACTCGTACAGTACATCATGTGACATACTAGCATCATGTCTAGTGCCCAGTGCCCGCTAGATGACATCAGAACTCCTGACCTATGGGCCATATGGTTCCCAAGACTACTTACTTACACACAAGCTTACAAGGATTTCAGTGGTACCATACAGATTGGTCAAAATAAAATGTTATTCATTAAAAGTCCCAGATTGTAGCTGTAATAAACCTTTCAGATTATGGCATCTGAAAGGTCACTAAAATCCACTAAAATCCACTAAAATCCACACACTGTTGCTGTGGGGCAGAAACCTTGTATCTCCATATTTCAACTTGTTAGGTGTCTTTGTAATTTAAAGTCACGATGCGACGTGTTGTGAGTTTGTAGATCAGCTACTTAAGCTGTTTGGTTTTTTTTTTGGGGGGGGGGGATCAAATGAAAGTTAAAGAGCTTAAGTCTCTATTGGTTTTAGAACCAATGAAAAGTATTGACGAGAACTGTGAGTAAATAGTAACTGCATAGGATCCATTGGAACGCAGGCTATTTTTTACATTTCCCACAAAGTAACGGTTTGGGACATAGGAGGTTTGCGCCCGAAATCGACGAATATTGTGGTTTGTTGTCATCTCTAGCAAGGCGAATACACCACCAATTAGTGACCTTCTGAACTTTCTCTCATACTATACCCTGTCTCCTCCGGTTAAGAGTGGATTATGTTGGCTTTGCGCTGATACATGGAAGCAGACAATCCAACTAATAGGAAGCTTTAAACAATGATTAAAATGCCCATGTGTCTCTATATGTTCTGCCGGTTCAATTCAATTACAGGCCCATCTAGCTCTAGAATAGATCATTCGCTTCCACAGCAAAAAGAAAAAAAAATACTACCTGCCAATTTTGCAACATCCCACTGTCAGGGGGGACTGTTCTCTTTTCAATCTGGAACAAAAAAAAGAAAAACAAAGTGCATTTTGAGATATTAAGTAATGCTGAAATAACATTTACTGCCGTTTAAGTATAATGTTTAAGTAAGATAAATAATGCTTGTTGAGATTGAATGCTTGTTGCATCAAATGAAACAACCAAATCTGTTCCTTACAGTAAGTGGCCCCATGTCTATTTTCTATATTATAGTTTCTTCAACCACTTTCTTTAGCCCCCTAATTCATAGCAAAAATAGAAGGGCTTGTAGATACTTGTATTTTGTTATTTAATTCTGAAAATGTTTGCTAGAATGATATATTCTCAAGCCAGACAACTTCTACAATTATCTTTAAATGTTACAGAGAGTATGCAACTGTGCCTTGCAAAAGATTCAAAAGCTGTCATCTGTATTAATGTATTATATATCTGCTGTCCGGCAGAAACCAGCTAACTCCAAAATGTAAATTTTTTCAGGAAATGACAAAAACAAAACAAAAAGTGGAGTTAGGAGGTTTTGTTCATCATTGATAAGAGAGCCTGGAGTCAGGCTCCACCCCCCTTTGGTGGACTAAGCTGGTTTAGCAGAAAGTTTGAGGATCCAATGGAGTTATCTGGTTTTGTCAGAAGCGCTTTTTAATACTTTTCATTGGTTCAATATTTGTTTAATCAACACACAGACGTAAAGGGTGTTCAATAGCACTGATTTATGGGAAAAAATGCTAAAGTGGAAAAATGGAGTTCAACGAGATTTTTTTTAAAAATGATTTGATTTACGGCGACAGTGGGACACAACTGGAAAGGAAGGGGGGAGGGGTACTGTACATTTGCTTTATTTTATTGACATTTTTTACGTGCTTCAGAAGTAGTGTTCAACTAAAGCATTTGAACATTGTGTGATCTAACAGTCTGTGTTGACACTTGACAGACTACCAAAATGGGGACTCCAGGCTGAATATGGTTAACACATCTAATGGCTCTTTTAGCCTACGAGGGGTATAACCAGAACCTTCCATAACCTGAAACTTTCCAGAAACTGTGAAGTTCTGTGATCGGCTTTATTTTTTACTTTTTTTTACATTTCCATTATAACCAGAACCACTCCTGAAGTGGAGAGGTATGTCATTTTTTTAAAATATATATATTTTTTAAAGAAGCTATTTTTGCTATTTTAGAAACATTTTGAAATGAGCAGTTCTGAGTTCTGGGTTCCAAGAACTCAGGGTTAATACTAACTCCTGAGCAGGGCACTAATTAGCTTCTGAGAACCTTATCTGGAACCGAGCAGTAGCAGCTATCCAAAACAAATTAATGTCTTCCTGAATATAATCTGCTTTGTGATGGCAGATTGCCAAAAGAAAAGTACCTTTTCACTAAGCCTTAAATCCAAAACGAATAGCAAATAGACAGACACATATATAGCTACTGTATCGTAAGCCTCCATGAAACATCTGTCAAAGGTCTTCCCAGATATTTGGCTCGTGATGATGACGGAACATTTATTGCTATGTGCATGATGCTGCCAAGAGGTTACTGACCTTAATAAAATCTCCCGTTAAATAAAACTCTAAAAATAATATTTAAAAAAACAAACAAATAATAACGTTGCTACTGTAAATAAACATTAGCTGGTCAGTCTAGAGAATAGAGGCACTCTGCTATTTGGTTCTTGCCAGGGTGTAAATGGGATTTGACAAAAGGCATTATGGAAAACAGTTAAGTTTTATGGGGCTGCTATATTTAGTTCACTGGCTATAGCATTAGCTATATAGCATATTTACCTTAACTCACCCACTCAGAGAGAAAGAGACTTTGGAATGATTAAGCATCTTATGGGGGATGCTGTTGATATAGGTCAGTGTGTAGATGAGTGCTCTGGGCACCATCTGGTGTTCTTGGAGACATTTAAGCACATTAAAGGCCCCTACATGCTCCAATTCTTATCCATATAAGTTCCTTATTGAAGAGACACTTCACCCTATTTTGACCTTTGAGGGTCGGCCCCGCCTCCCTCTGTTTCTGCAGAGGTGGGTGTGTGAAGAGTAAAGATTTTTCATATTCCATCCTGATTGGCTAAGATTGGCTAAGATTCCAAAGTTTGCAGGAGTGGCCCGTTTTGAACAAAATGCCTCAAATCATGAACATAGCGTTCAATTGCCGTAAAAGTTTGCACGCACATTCCCGTTAGGCCAAGGATGAAATGCCACCCTACATTTTTTTAAATCGGTCTCATGGTGGCGCTATAGCAGCCCGATTCGATTTTTCATGTTCCATCCTGATTGGCTAAGGGCATTTAAAGTTGGTAGGAGTGGCTCGTTTTTAACAAAATGCCTAAAATCATGAATGCAGCGGCCGATTGCCGTGAAACTTTGCACACACATTCCCAGTGGGCCTAGGAAGAAATGCCACCCTTTTCATATTAGTCTGTTATAGCGCCACCAGGAGGCTGATTTTTGCACAAAGAAAAAATGCTATTACTCGTACAGATTTTGTACAAACATCACGCAAATCAGTACACATTATCTCTATAGTCATATTGTCAAGACCTACCTGTCCAATGTTTCATATTTCATCCTGATTGGCTAAGACTGACTTTACTGACTCTACTACCTGGCCTGGCATTTTTCTAGTTTTGTATCTGTACACTACTGGAAACATTCAACTGTTGTTGTTTTTTCTACATATTTCTACACCCAATTATATTGAAATGCCATCTGCCTTCCAATGGGATAAGCTTTGCTCACAAAGTCACAACAATAGCAATAATTTAGAGAGCCTATTAACAAACTCTGATTATTACCTGTTACATAATCTGAGTAAATGATTTGTGCTAACCTGGCACATCCTGTGTTGTCAGCTCAACTAGCTCTTTATTACTGGCAGCAGACAATGCAGCCACCTGCTTTCAGTGTTATCCCTGTATACTTCGTTGTAGGACAAATGTTCACAAAATATGGCATATAGCAACCCATAGCGATTTAACCACATAAAACCTAGCGTCCCTCTTCCGGGCTTGAGATGATTAAAGAGACTTTAGTTTAAAGAGAAAAAAGGAGGGGACCAAGTAAAAACATCTCTGGGTCCCCGCACAACGAAGTTAAGTGGTGAATACAGGACAATACAATGTTCACACATGGAGCCACATTTTGGTTTATGGGATTGAATCCTTGTAGCCTATGGCTGTCATACAATGAAGTGGCCTTTTTTCCCCGTTTTGTAGGACTTTTGTATCGATATTGTAGATGGTATATTGTAAATATGTATTTGATGTATCCTATATGTATCCAGATGTGACATTATGTTTTATTTCTTCATCAATAAAGATATCAATCAATCAATCAATGTACATAGCAAACTAGACATGAGTTGCCTCTGTACTTGGTCCGCTCTTTTATCCCTCTATACCATATTTCTTCACCAAAACATTGCTCTGTGAGCTTAAAGAGCTGCTGATCTGCAGTTTCTGGTGAATATTCCCCCAGAATAGGGATGCAACTGTTTAACCATTTAAACCTATATATCGTTGACCAGAGTCCATACTACTACTACTCAAACCCTTGGTAAATTGTATTTATTTATTTATTTATTAAACTTTCACCTGTAGCAACACAGCAATGACCTTTACAAATCATTTGGGAATACTTTTGCTGTTTCAACATTATAACAAAGAGCAAAACTGAGTCGATTTAAATGTTAAAATTATAAGATTTGGGGAAAACAGTACAATACATCATGAATACAATTATATAAAATATTGCACCCTACAATTAATTTATATATATATTTAAATCTGTCACTGCTTTGACGTTATAAAGACTATATATAAGACTAAAATATGTATGGGCAATAATATAGTATTAAACATACAGTAGCTACAGCTATTTATTTACTGGTGTAACATTGGCTAATCTTGTATATCTCACTGTTTACCTTTAACCTTTCAGTCAACAGGCTGATGAAAAAAAGGACAAATGAGAGAATTGAAAAAAAGAATTAACTGTTGCTGGTCATTTGGAATTGGAGCCATTGGCTTAATAAGCTAAACCATAACTTCTGAAGTAGGCTATGGATGCAATTACAAATATCTTTCAGGTATGAGAGACAGTTAATTGTTAACAATTGGAGTATAATGCATAATACATTCTTATAGAGTCGTGTAGGCTGCTGTACTTTATTACCACTTCTTAGTAAGCATGTCATGTAATTGCCTTCTAAAGCAGTGGTTCTCAAACTGTTTCATGTTAAGGACCCCCAAAATGATATGTATTTGGCTGCGGACCCCCTGTCTAAAAAAAAAAAAAAAAAAGTTCCAGGATAAATAAATAAAAATCAGATCTACAAGCTCATTTATGAGTTCGTATCTGCTATTTTTGAATAGCCAAAGTATAAAATATGGTTAAAGTGGTTACAATTATTGTGACACTATATCAACTAATGCTGCCCCCCCCCCCCCCACACACACACACACACACACACACAAGGACCCCTCAGACCCACTTTGAGAACCAATGTAAGAGTTTACCTCGACAGTTCAACTTCCAAATAATGCGCCAATGTGTCCATTTTACGCACGATTACGCATGGGTACAACTGCAAAAGATTCTCACGGCTATACCTATACTTAATTAGATATGGCAATCAAATCAAATCAAAGACAGATGTGAATAATAATAAATCACGTGCCAACCTGATCTGGCTGTATGGTTGAGGCGTGCGCCCTCTCGGACGGAATCTCCCAGACACTCCGGCAGTCCACACAAACAACGTAAGCAACAGAACATCCATGTGCATTCTGTCCAAAAATATAAGTATGGGTCCACCAAGAATCTCAAAATGAATCAATGTCTACCTCAAAAACCGTTTGGGCGTTATTATGGGCATCATAGTCCCGACACGGTTCGTGCCAGACATTGCATAGCCTGCCATACATTTAGATCTCCTCATCGTTGTAATCTCGCACAGTGGCGAAAGCAATTTCGCCCCTAAACCTATAAAATCCCTCACGTCAGATGGCTCGGATTTTCTGGCGGTGGGCAGACTATGAACACATGTGGGTGGACGTTTCCTGGCACAGAGGATTCATTCTCACGGGTTAGAGGTGACATAATGTGCTTCTGAATAATGAGAGATTTGCATGCCAATTTAGAATTTAGAATTGCACAGCAGACTAAGCAGGTGCATGGGGAATCAGACAGGAGCATAATTACTTGTAAGCCAATTTGAAGAGGCAACCTTTACCCCTATTTACAAAATGATGTCCACTTTTATATATTAAAATGAATATTGCTTGCTTCATTAATTTCAACTGGGTCATGATTGATGACACACTGTTTTCTATAGCCTTATAAAAAGCCATCAACAGGTCCACAAATACATATAGTAAACAATATGGACCAATAACGATATTGGGATTTATGTAACAGTGCTTTACATAATCCTGTGTGAGCATCAGCATGCCCTTGCTTAGATGTTGATAGGAGGGGGTTGAATGCAGGCATGTCACTGGGGTCAATGTTGGTTACAATAACACTGACATACCTCTCAGATTGCAGTGGAATTTGCTATGGATCTTCATGGTTCCATGGAGGATGAACTGATTCTTTTTTTTCAACAACCTTAACTCTGAGTGTAGCCTACAGGTTTGATTACATTTAGACACCTGGAGATTTACGATTTTTAGCAGCTACAAAATTGATGGACGCAGTTGTTGGCCTATAGCCTACAATTAAAACGACTCCCATTAACGTCCTACTTAATTCCCATTTACACATTTATCACCTGAGTCAAACTAATTTGATTTTAATTTTAACTAGAAAATGTGCTCCTCGGAGCACAAGTCTCCGCCAGCAGACTATAGCAATTATATTATCATAGCAATAACTATAACTAATGACTGCGAGAGCAGCTTCATTAACTTCTAATTCTTGTGATCTGTACCGTTTCTTCTTACTCGTGTTATGTGCTTGTTGATGTTGTCTTTCATTATTTGAATACTTTGACCAGTTCCTTTTTTTCCTTTCGATGTTCTCTTCAGACTCTTCTACTTTTTCTTCCAGAGATTGTAGCAATCTTTGCTGTGTCATATTGTCAGCATTCATGGCTAGTCTTCGTCTTTTGTCATTTAGCGATTCTTTGTCTCTGATTAATTTCATTCTTTCTTTATGATTCTTAGCTCTGTTTAATTGAAGCAATGCTCTGTTTACATTGAAGCAATCTATCATATGGGAGTCGTCTAATTGACTGGTTTGTTCAAATACTTGTCTGTCTTCTTCATCTTCATTGTCTTGAACAGTTTCAGCAGTTGATTGGTGTGTTTGATCTATGTCAGTTTTCTCTAGTGCTACATAATGTATTTGATCAAGGTGGCCAATTGTTATAGTATTAAGACTTCGGCCTTGTTGTGGGATCAATTCAACTCTAGTCCTCTTCTGTGTTACTGTTGTAGATGAGTATGCTTTCTTATAGCTTTGGCCTTCTGCGCCTTTGTTTGACCAATGTTACACACATATGCACGAGGGACACACACACGCACGGACGGGTGATTTGGACTAGAAGATACTGTTCCAATCAAGACTGATTGATCCTGTCTTACCTCGCTTCAAAAACGTAAACGGATTTTTGAAGTGACACACCTATTTATAGAATTGTATTTCGTCATGCATCCCTCTAGCCAATCAAAGGCATTGGTGTCAACATATTAACACGTATTAAGACTTCGGCCTTGTTGTGGGATCAATTCAACTCTAGTCCTCTTCTGTGTTACTGTTGTAGATGAGTATGCTTTCTTAGCTTTGGCCTTCTGCACCTTTGCTTGACCAATGTTACACACATATGCACGAGGGACACACACACGCACGGACGGGTGATTTGGACTAGAAGATACTGTTCCAATCAAGACTGATTGATCCTGTCTTACCTCGCTTCAGAAACGTAAACGGCTTTTTGAAGTGACACACCTATTTATAGGATTGTATTTCGTCATGCGTCCCTCTAGCCAATCAGAGACATTGATGTCAACATATTGACACGTATTAAGACTTCGGCTTTGTTGTGGGATCATTTCAACTCTAGTCCTCTTCTGTGTTACAATTGTAGATGAGTATGCTTTCTTAGCTTTGGCCTTCTGCGCCTTTGCTTGACCAATGTTAGGTGTTCTCAGAGGGAAACACACACGCACAGACGGGTGATTTGGACTTACTGAAGGTACTGTTCCAATCAAGTCTGATTGATCCTGTTTTACCTCACTTCAAAAAGTAAAGGCTTTTTGAAGTGACACACCTATTTATAGAATTTTATTTCGTCACGCGTCCCTCTAGCCAATCAGAGGCATTGGTGTCAACAAATTGACACGTGTCACGTGGAGCTTGCCCAATGTTAGCTTGGCTAACAATGTTTGCTCACACACGGCGGGACGAAGCGAAAACATATTCTCCACCTTCGGCGGAGACAATAACATTAGACACCATAGACAGCATTTGAATGCCATGGTTGTTGGCCTTTATTGTAACCTATATAGTTGCAATATTAGTCAGTTAATCAAGGATTGTTACCTGTAGGCTAGTTTTAAGAAAAAAACATTGTGTGAGGCTATGAAATGATTGTGATGCTATGTTAACTGCAGCTGGGGACACCCTGGAACACCCCAAGCCCCCCCCCGGACCCCACTTTGAGAACCAACTCTATTGAAGACCAGCTCAAACATTGGGATCAGCATCGAATCCAAACATGGGGAATCTGTTGGGCTCTAGTCAAGACTGCCCTCTGCTGGTGAAACACCGTTGATCGATAGTGTATCCATTTTCAACTCATTTGTCTCATAAAACAGTGCTATCCGACTCCAGTGGAGGAAAGTAACTAAGTACATTTACTTAAGCACTTAAGCACTGTACTTAAGTAAAATGTTGAGGTATTTGTACTTTACTTGAGTATTTCCAATTTCCAATACTCTACTCCACTACATCTCGGATCTCGGATGTTGTACTTTTACTCCACTTCATTTATTTGAAAACTTTAGTTACTAGTTACTTATTTTGATTATTAAAACATCAGCCCTATTTACATTTCGGCCATTTGAAAATATCCGATCTACAA
Organism: Gymnoscopelus braueri; assembly: GCF_963280865.1. Lineage (NCBI taxonomy): Eukaryota > Metazoa > Chordata > Actinopteri > Myctophiformes > Myctophidae > Gymnoscopelus > Gymnoscopelus braueri. The sequence goes on from NC_137616.1 coordinate 12,007,973, forward strand.
GCTCGCAATGTGTCGCGATATGACACAGTGTGAGCTTCTAGATCTGCTATTTTCAAAATATTTTTTTCCATTTGAAAATTTTAAATGGGACATTCTGCATAACAGCAACAAAAAAAATAGGATAGCCTAATAGACCATAAAAATTAGATGCTGATTGAACTCATTGACTTACATTTACAAATGTTTTATTTGTTCTATAAATCAAGTGTATGAAAACACTGCCAATAATCATGTGACAATAATCAGTCTTTAAAAACTGATGTAGCCTACACCCTGCAAAGTTTCAAAAATAAATATTCAACCTTTCAAAACCTTTAACAGGAGATTTTTTCACAGGGGGGGGGGGGCTCTTGACCACGCACATTTTTAACAGAGTAGATGTAATAGGTGGATTTTGGGAGTTTGACACTTTTATCAGGCTTTACTTACATAGGATCCATTAAAAAGTTAAAAGTAGCAATAAAAGAGCCTTAATGCTTAACGCTTTTTGAAAGTCCTGAAAAAAAAAACAAGACTCGCGCAACATAATTAATTTGGCAAGACACACCATCTCCGGTTTACTTCCCGTATCTGCATAGTCTCGCGTCTCGCGTAGCTATCTGCGTGAAGTGGGCGGACGTCTTTTTAGGAGACCGGAAGCAGGTTGGCGTCCGCCTACTTCACGCAGATAGCTACGCGAGACGCTAGACTATGCAGATACGGGAAGTAAACCGGAGATGGTGTGTCTTGCCAAATTATGTTGCGCGAGTCTTGTTTTTTTTTGTCGATCTGCTGTTTTTGCTATTTTAGAATGCTTATGCTGAAAAGTAACAGATTTGGCCATAATGAGGTTTCCGCCCGACAGACAATATATTTATATTTATATTGTACATGCAAAATTGCTGCTATACGAAAACGTATTGTTACTGCACTGTTTCTTATTTTTATTTTCATTTGTAATAAAATGTCACTCAAAATTCTTCATTTTACGTATGGTCCAGTATATTATTAATTCATATCAGTCACTGTATTCCAGTGGGGCAAGGCAGCCTACTGTACGTCTTAAACAAAATATATAAAACATAATCCTAACCCTCAACAGTGGAATAAAATCAATATGGTAACGTCTTATGCAAATGAGCCATGCGGTCGAATGTAAACAAATCACTAGCGCAGTCTGGATCTGTCATGACCATCATGGATGAACTTCAACCAGGTGTTTGCACTTTCTCCATTTTTGACCCGTTCATTCATCTACATAAACGTTCGGATTTCAAATATAACGTTTTTGACCTTGGCGAGGGTGGGAGTTGAAACTGTGACTTCTGCTTCTTATATGGCTGTGGAAGCATAGCTCAGTCGGAGGAGCTCTTGACTTCAGACCACAAGATCATGGGATCGAATCCCAGCACAGGAACCCTGGTATCAGAGCAATCTGGCTCCCAAGTGTCTACTATCTTTTTTCGTCTTCATCATAAAGGTTGCTGGACAATATATAGAGGATGAAATGCATAATATATTAAACAATATAAAGGTAATATCAAATACATTGTAAAAAATGAGAGACATGACACTTTATTAGCAAGACAGTCTTTTATTATATTATTCCTCATTTTGCTGGTTTCCCCTGAAACCCCTTTACTGTTACAGAGTAGAAATGCCTTAGAATCTCTGCAGATGATGTGGCCATAGCTGAATGGTTAGAGAGCCTGCCTGGCCAGCCATACATCCCAGGTACGATCCCAGGCCTCAACAATATGTCAAAGTGTCCCTGAACAAGACACTTAAAAGAATAGTTCACCCTAAAAATACTTATTGTCTATCAATTACACACTCCATGAAGCCTTGAATTCATGGAGCTTTTTTTGTTTTTTACACATTCCTGAGCACAGACTCAGACATATTGGTTGGATGCATGGCGCATATAATAGGCTATCGCATTGTAGATTAGTAGGCGATAATTCCAATATTCACTATACACTCTGCATGTTGAAGCCTAACTGAATTATATATTTATGGACGATTTGTGCATTTAATTTGTCGGCAATACTTTGCCACGCTTTCTCCCTGGATCCATTTATTGCGGCCGTGTTTCCTTTCTTGCTTATTATACATTTTACTTCCTCGTATGATTCCGGGGAGACATCAAATTTCTCTTTTGGGTCTTGAGTCAAGACCCAGGCTCCCGGGGAGACATCAAATTTCTCTTTTGGATCTTGAGTCCCAAGACTCAAGACCCAAAAGAGAAATTTGATGTCTCCCCAGGAGCCTGGGTCTTGACTCAAGACTCTTTTGGGTCTTGAGTCTTGGGACTCGGCTCTTGAGTCTTGGGACTCAAGACCCAAAAGAGAAATTTGATGTCTCCCCGGGAGCCGGGACCCAAGCCTCTTGAGCTAAAAAGTTTGTGAACCACTGCCATTTAGAACAGTGGTTTTCAACCTTTTTCATGCCAAGGACCCCTAAATTGATATACATTTGGCCGCGGACCCCCATCTGAAAATGTTTTGTGCCAGGGACCGCCAGAAGCAAAGATTTGAGTTAAAAATGTATATATATTTCAAAGATATGCACATATTTTCAAGATTTTTCAAAAATAGCCAAAGCTAAATGGTTAAAAGTGATTGTGACGCTATCAGTGGCGTACCCACCGTAGAGGCAGGAACTAAAATCTCGCCTCCCCTTGAAAATGAAGTAAAAGACCAGTAAAAAATCCAAACAGAATAGTGGCCGTCGGACCATTAGCCCGCCTCCTCGTCCATTCACGCGGGCAGGCAGCTAATCACCACCGTATCCATTCAGCAGAGCGACCCTCGCCTATATAGTGATGCAAATGTATGCCTTTGTCTTCATGGGGTACCAGGAGTGCCAGGGGTGGGGGTCTGGGCCAGCACCTGTACTCACCTGGCATAAAAGGGGCTCTGAGAGCAGCTTGAGCCATTCATTACTAAACTGCAACATGAAGAGACCACCGCTGAAGAATTGATTGATTGATTATACTTGCATATTGTTTTTATTAACGTTTTTCAGTTTTGTAGTCAGTGTGTGTAGTGTTGTTGTTAACTTGTTTCCCCCGAGATCTCGCCTGCCCTATATGTAATTCCTGGGAACGCCACTGTTCCATGAGCTGCTGCAGTGCTGCTGTTCAGCCACAGAGAAGAACGCCGCTATGGTTTTGGGCTCAATGATTGGTCAAGTTCAAGGATTCTGCTATCGACTTTCATGGTCTTTTATAGGAATACGTGAAGCCTGGCTTTACCATCCTGGCTCGACACAGCCTGGCTTGACAAGGTCTAGCTCGACAAAGTTGCTCCTTTTCAGCCTGGCTTGGCGTTCATGGAACGGAATAAACCAGGCTGTACGGACCAGACTTTGTCAAACATGGATTTGACTTAAATCCAGGCTTTTTAATTCTCCTTTCGTGTAATAGGCCCCAGGTCTAATTGGGTTAAGACTCATGTATTTATATAGTAACCCTATCTTGTTTCAGCCTACTTCTTTTGGATCTTTACAGGGTGCATTTCTTGTGTGCAACCTCTATATTTTGAACTGATTGCTTTATTTTCTTCTCAATTGCAGAACCTCCCCCTCATGTACTGTATGCAAAAATGGTGGCGTATAGTCTTTTTGATGAAGGTCTATTTACGTGAGTTGGCCCACTACGTATGCCACATACAAAATATTAACACAAAAATACATGAATATTCAAGAGCATTTGTACATTCATTAACTTAAGTGGACATACATTTCAGTTACGTGTACAAGGATATACAGTAATCATGTTTGTTTTGTGTGTGATTTATTTTGTTTTTGTTTCTTCTCCCAAATATTTTGATTTGTCAATATTGTCAACTCTATACAATTGGTTGTGTAGTGTTTTGGAATTAACCCAACCCTTCATTATTATTTTCAGAGGTGTTCTACTGATGCATACTGACAGCTGATGTCACATCGCTGCTGGCTCTCTCCAGCAGCTATTGTGGCTATCTACTAAAGCCTGATTTATACTTAGTCATACAATGGTGTTTTGTTGCTACAGCTGCTATTTTTGGCACACGACACGGTAGTATGACAAAGTATAAATCTGGCTTCATGCAGTTTTTCTTATTTTTTTTACCATATGTATGGCAACTAGCTGGATGGAATAATGTATGGAACGGCAATGGAGCTATATGCACGCATTGGTATCCAATCAAAGTGCCACATGGTGGTGTGCACTGCATGTACGTGTGCATGTACATTTATCGAAAAAAACAAAGACAGTTTGTTTAAGGCGGTTCAAGTTTGTACATTTGTTACATCACTGATAAAGCTTTAGATGGTTTTACAAACCCCCTCAAAAAGGAAATCTTCACATAAAAGCATACAAATAAAAGTAGGTGCATCACAGCAATTCACAACATACTGTACGCTGTCGCACACCAGCAACACGTGACCTCTGACCGTTCATCAAAATGGCGGTGTTATGCACCACTAAACAATAATATCTCAGCTGTCCTTTCTTCCCAACACAAGGTACTGTATAATGGCATATATTTCTATTATCATAGCATAAATACTAAATTAAATACATCTAGTGAATGGAGAAGCCAGTAAATACATAAATATTTTTTCTAAGTAATTTCAGTATGTAGTAGTCCAGTCACATTTTTGTAGGTGGCTTGATTGTGATCAAAGCCAACACACTGTCATAGACCGAGAGGCAGTATTTACTGTCACATCAACTCGCTATCAAACTGAAACCCTGTCAGTATAACCAGCATCCTGCTAAGGGAGGGAGGTATGGCATTTAATTAATTTGCAATCTAATTTAATTTGCCACTTGCTCTGGAGTCACTGTTTGTTCCAGAGAGTATACAGTTGGTGACAACGATCTGTTCTCTCCGAAGTGTCAGCGTGACGATAAAAAGCCTGGAGAGGGCTACATTACTTATGGAAGTCAAGTGGTTATGAATGTGAGTCATGTTGTGCTCATGTGGTATAATTAATGATGAAGGGAAGCTGAACAAAGCGGTCGAGTCCAGTACTGAGACTTGAGATATTCCTTCCATGCTCATGAAATCGTCTGTTTGCCCCTGACATTGAGCGTCACCCACGGGCATTGTACAATTAGTCTTCAGTATGCAAGATGGAAATCTTGCTCGGGCAAAATTGTCTTTTAAATGCTGTAAAAATCCAGCGTCTTGTTCCATCACAGACTGTGTCAACCACTTTTGACCTGGCATCCTTGTTTTGGGCACAACATAGCGAAACTAGCAGATCTACAAGCTCACATCGCGACGCGTTGTGAGCTTGTAGATCGGCTAGTTTGGTATTTTTTTTAATATAGGGCTTAAGTGGTTATAAATGGAGACACTCAGCAGTAGACTGACCAATAGATCAGGTTGAAGAAAATGTAAGCACCGGGGAAAAAAACACGAGAGTATGTGTCTATGGCATGAGTGTTCTGTATGATCCGGAATCCACGGATGCCTTTCTTTTTGGTCGCCTTGGACTCGCTGTCCAGGGTGAGGTGCACCACCATGTGTTCCTGCTGCTTCTCGGACGGGTCCTCCTCGGTCACGAGTGCGGGAGTCCGAGTGTACCCGGCCAGGCTGTTGGCGTCCACCTCGCTGTACGTCCCGTCCAGCATCATGGTCCTGGCGTGGGACATGCCACAGGTACAGGGGAGTGTCGCCTGTGCCTGGGGGGGGGGGGCATAGGAGTCACAGAGTAAACAGATTATGGTCATGTAAAGGAATTTCGTGTAGGCCCCAGATTTGAATCACACATTGAGGGGCCGCTAAAAGTGCCAAGAGCGATTTCCACAAAAGCTACAAATGCCACTGTTTCTTATAGAAATGACAAAACCAAGTTGTATTCAATTTGATCTTCGGTGTCATGTGACAATGAACATCAAACGGTTTTTATTGATAGGACAGTAGGCTGACAGGAAATGGGAGAGAGAGAGAGATGGGGAGTGACATGCAGCAAAGGCCGTCGGGATCGGGACGCGAACCTGTGACACCCTGTCAGGCTACACTGAGCCTAGGTGCCTGGAACGCTGCACCAGCGGCCAATAAAGGCCAACATCAAACAGATTTTACAATTAACCCCACATTCTAATCAGAATGTTATGGCACATCCGTGGCCCAGGTGCAAGACAAGCAAAAACATCATAAAAGAAAATAGATGCACACTGGTGATGCTGAAAAAGCTCTGCTGTATTTGTATTGGGTCGTCAACGTTTCGATCTATTCAGATCTTCATCAGGACATAGAGCACACCTTCACAAGCACTTTTTCGTCTGCCCATGGGGGGGGGGGGGGGGGGGCATCACAAATGTTTAAAGTTGCTCCCTATGTCGTAAATTGTAAATGCTATTTCAACCTGTAGCTTCCTTTGGTCCTGACAGATGCAACCGATGTCTTACAGTACACACAGCTAGGCAACCAAGCCTGGCATAAATATGTCCTCGCCCCATTCTAGTTGAAAACACAGAGGTCGCACTCATTGGCCCCTGGTCCACGATCCCTCTGGTGGCCAAAGAGGTTTTTATTTCTATGTTCATCTCTTAATGGTTGGGGTAAGGATTAGAAGTTATAAAATTGGGCAAATGGTGCAGTAAATAGTTCAAGTGCCTTAACTCAAGTACAAAAATGTATAAAACTTGATCTCAAACGGACCACAAAAACAATTGCCAAGCTCGTACAGTACCAGCAAATAAAAAGGGACATCCCACCATGTTAGCATGGTGACAGAAAAAGACAACATCATAACCAATTCAACTGATCCCACCTTTAACATAACAACTAAAGCACCTCATGTCAATTACCGTGGCGATAGCACTTTAAATAATTAATACGATTGCAATCCTTTTGTTGTTAATCCTTCAAAATGCGAGTCCCACATAATGACCGGTATTAAGAGCACACCTTTTTGTATAACACACTTTAGCAACATTCATCAGCCTTTCATAAACAACAAAAGTTTTGAATAATTTAAAATAATTCAAACAGAATGCCCAAGAGAAAAATAATAATTGTAAAGGCAATTTCTGCAATTTGTGAAATATATTCTTTGATGAATAACAAAATGTCCAAATAATTTAACCACTTTCAACCTGGCATCCCTATTTTGGGCATATAATTATAGGCGAAATCTTAATCAAAAAGTGTCCAAAATGTTCCAAAATAGTGAAATTAACCACGCTCAAGCTCACAATGTATCACATATACAGTATGGTTAAAACAATTGACACAGAATGCACAAGAAGTTTTTTTTTAAAGTACTAATTTTGCAAACTTGTGAAAATATATCAAACGTACTTTGAAGTGAGATTAATCTCACGACTGTGATGAAAAAGAATCATTCCGCCATACCTGCTTCTCGGCTTTTTCTTTTTCTCTGAGCTTCCGTTCTTTTCCATCCCTCACGGTTGTCAGGTAGTTGACAGCGGCGTACTCCAGCACGGACAGGAAAACAAAAACAAAGCTGACCCAGAGGTAAATATCCACGGCTTTGATGTAGGACACCCTGGGCATGGAGGCGTTGACTCCGGTGATGATGGTGGACATGGTCAGAACCGTGGTGATGCCTGAACCACAAATGAAATGATATAGGACAAACCTCATATTATAAAGTGTAAAAAGTGAAATTTTATGTTATAGGCCCTTTAATAAAAGCGTTTAAAAAAACGCATTAGTTGATGTACAAAGATTAGTCCTACATTATTACTGCAGGCAATTTTTTTGTTAAGCCATAAAGGGATATGAAAACTGTTCTAATGAGTCTGTCCGTCTGTCTGTCTGTCTGTCTGGCAATCTGTCCACAATGACAATATACCAACAGAGGGCCATGAAACTTCACATGTTAGATTGTATGACAGTTTGCCCAATGTTCCCCCCAGAATAGGGGGTGCGGCATGCGGTTAAACTGCAGTATTACTATTTCAGCCAAGAAGTGAGACGTGTGCGCGCGTACGTGCGTGCGTGCGTACATGCGAGTGCGAGTGCGCATACCCAGTGAGACTCTGGCCGGTACAGCCCTGCGGTCGATCCAGAAGGAGACCCATGACAGCATGACCATCAGAGTAGCAGGGAAATAGGTCTGGAGCAGGAAGAAGAAGATGTGTCGACGCAGCGTGAAGTTGATGTACAGACGGTTGTACCAGCCTGAGGAAGAGGAGAGGGGGATGAAGAGATCACATTATGTTAGGGGGGAAAGGGGGACCTGGGGAATTCAGTTTTCAGCTTCACCCAGCTGATGACTGCTCAGACGGTTCTGATGGGTGGGCAGTGTTTCTCAATATTTTTTGCTATCCTATCCAATATCCAGATCCCTCACCACCCCCCACACCCAATTCAAAGTTTCTGCTCTGAAAATTAAGGTAGTTCATTATTCTGTTGCTTATATTCTGTTGTTATTTGGTTTTCTCACTGAAAACCAAATAACAGATTTTACAATAAACTGGACAATTATAATGTGATTATTAGCCTGCCAGGCCCTGAGGCCACAGTGGCCTTAAAGGGCAAGACCACTTTGGTAGAGGTTTGGGTTGTTTAGTTACCTCGCCATGATGTAACTCCAAAGGTGGTCAAGAAATAAAAAATAATTGCTGCATTGATTAGAAATTGATCATTCAAAATATGCTCCCCATTGACTTACATTGTACAGTAAAACAGCTCTCAAAGTCGCTCTTTTAGCATGTAAACGAATGTAAACAAAGTCGATTCAGACAATATAGAACATCACCAAACCCAGTACTGTTTTTTCTTTTTAATAAAAATGTTAACTTACTGTTGATTTAGCTATTTTTATTAGAAAGAAAACCTGGACTGGATCGGCGGATCCGGATCCGGATCTTCAAATAGTAAAATCCTCAGGAAGTTGACATTTTTATTAAAAAAAATAAACAGTACTGGGTTTGGTGATGTTCTATATTGTCTTAATCAGCTTAGTTTGTGTTCGTTTATGGGCTAAAAGAGTGACTTTGAGAGCTGTTTCAGTGTACCATGTAAGTCAATGGGGAGCATATTTTTAATCATCAATTTCTAATTAATGGAGCAATTATTTTTCATTTCTTGTCCACCTTTGGAGTTACATCATGGCAAGGTAACTACACAAACCAAACCTCTAACAAAGTGGTCTTGCCCTTTAATGCCCCACACTGCCCCAGCTGACTGTACCACTTTCTCCTCTGTCTCTTTCTTGTCAATATGTACACACCAGTGTCTCTTTCTTGTCATGTACACCAGTGTCTTTTGTTGAGATTCTGAGTCCCCATCTTTAAAACAATCCAGTAACTGTGATTGGAGCAGGGCTGATTGTAAATACCATCATTTATTTATTTCACTGCAGGTAGTCTACATACTGTATTAAATTCAAAACCATCCATAACCCTAAAAATTCAATTAATTATTTCAATGGACTAAAATCTTGTTTTATTTGATGGCCTTCCTATCCTGGCATTTGACCGTTGTGCCCTCAAAAAATGTACAACACCAAAGGCCAAGTGACCTTGACCCTAAAATGACAAACCTCCAGGCCTGCTCTCGACTCACTGTTTGGTAACAACTGACTGCTAAACGCTTCACATAATATGGCGTGTCCTGGTGTACCTGTGCTGCTGTAGAACGCCAGTCTGGAGGTGGTGTGGAACTTCTGGATGAGGAACTGGGAGAGGGAGATCTTGTCGTCGGTGCTCAGGGACTCGTCACCACTCTTCCAGTACAGCATCAGGTCCTCGTCTGTGTACGCATCTATGTGGCAGCCAGGACACACAGTATTATGATCATTAATATTAGTGGGGTTTAGTAGCATATATGGTATTCAAGAGTTTGGAGATGAGAAATAGTCTTCTGTTTTCTCCCTAAACGCCAGTGTTCCGTGTTTAGCAGTAAGAACTTACAGCTCTCCAGTTCCAGAGTGCATGTCTGTGAGTCCAGGGGAAAACGGCTGAAATCCATATTACAGGCAGCGGTCACTGTGACCCTGGATGGACAAAAAAAAAAGAAAAGAAAACATACACATCATAAAAACTCCACTTCCTACTGCAGGGTCTTAACTAAAACTAAAGGTATTGTATGAAAAACTGCATTTACCCATTCTAAGATTTGGGTAAAGGGTAGTCTGTCACTGATACTAGAGTGGCTCTGAAGTGTAACATTTTTATCAAGAAGATTTCATTTTATATGCATCTTATGTATAATATTATATATTGCACATATTATATATTGCACATTGCTCAATTGCTACATTATTGATATGTGAGATTGTGCCTTATTGTTATCTGACTTTGTTTTCCTTTTTTCTTATACATCTCTGTTCTTAACCCTATTCTTGAAACAGTAAAATGTTGGGAGCTTGTAAGAGAAAGAATGGCACCCACTCTTTTGCAGTCTGTGGACTTGTGAAACAAAGTTGTCACTGAATGTGACACAGAATATGAACGTGTGCCACCACATCAATCTTGAATCTGCATAACCAAGCACTCTTCTAGAACAGTGGTTTTCAACCTGTGAGGACTTTTAAGACCTTTTTAATACCTCAAAAAGAAAGAAAAGAAAAAGACCATCACTGCATCAAAAATAATCTAACAAACTATACTATAAGAACTTGTCAAACATTGACCAGATTTTCAAATATAAGAAAGAGGCAAAAAAAAATGAAAATAGCAGATCTAGAAGCTCACGACGCCTCGCTTGTAGATCTGCTATTTTCACATAATTTATCTGTGGAACCGAAAATGTAATGCCTCAACTCCTACATTCCAAGTGATTATCAGGGTGGGGGGATCCCCAGTTCCAATACGATTATTTTGGAACTGCGGGGGGGGGGGTCGTGGCCTGAAAAGGTTGAGCACCACTGCTCTATAGAAACGTGATTGAGATGCCCTCACCTCAGGCTGTAGAGCACGTGGCCGTCGGGGTAGACACGCAGCATGATGTTGTCCGTGGTGGTGTCGTGGATGAAGGACCTCTTGGAGTGGACGAAGAACACGTCAGGCACCCAGATCTTCTTGACAAGGCGGCCGTCAAACGTCATGCTCTTATTGGTGGTGCTGGGGAAGGCCAGCCTCTCGTCCTTCCAGTAGTGTCTCAGGTACAGCGTCATGGTGAAGTCCTACAGAAGAACACACGGACAGCCAAAAATGATCAGACGAAAGTGTAAAATGTACGACAGCATTCGGCATCGCCGGAAAACAGACAATCTATAAGCTTGCGACGCCTTTTGAAACGGACCTGAGTTACAACTGTACTAGCTTGGTCTGCTCTTGTTTCCCTCTACACCAAATCCCTTCATCAGAAATAGCAGATCTACAAGCTTGCAGATCGGCAATTTCTGACGAATGTTCCCCCCAGAATAGTTGGGGTTCAAGAGGTTATAGATAGCCTATTTTTGGCATTCCTACAGCATGGCTTAGTTGTGGGACTACCTCCAAACAGACAGTGTTTCTTTCTCTCTCCTCTCTCTACACCCCCCCCCCCACACACACACACACACACACACACACATTTTGTACTTTTGCACTGCTCATCCAACAAGCAAAGCAATCCTCTCTTGGCATGGGGATTTATTGTACACACCATCGTCATGCAGTACTACTTGTCAACCAGTAGATGTCCCACCTGACAACAGGGTGTACATTTCTCAATGGAAGAGAAGGGAGACCACCTCCAACTAATGCAGATTAACTAACTATAGTGTATTAACATACTCTGTCATACAGATTGGCTAAAATGATGATACATTTAGCTTTAATGCACGCAACAAAACGTTGAGATTTCATTTACTTCATCTTTAACATGCTGGAGTGAATCAATTTGTAACAAAGTGTGACACGATGTGAAACAAGTGAAATGTGATTTAGCCAACTTCACATTGTAGAACGATACCAACGGCCCTGGCATGAACCCTCATCCCTTGACTTCTGCTCAGTGGTGGAAAGTAACTACGTACATTTACTCAAGTACAATACTTAAGGAGCCTACAATTTTGAGGTACTTTTACTCTACTTCAGTACGCACTATTGACAATATCAGTTTTTTCTCTCTTTTTTTTTACTTTTATTCAATTTAAATAGGGGACTTTTACTTGTAACAGAGTATTTCTACATTGGGGTATAGTTACTTTTACTTAAAGGTAGGGTAAGTGATTTTCTTTGGTTAAAATAAGTGTTAAATAGCTCTATATTCTGATAGTACTCATTGCTACAGTATAGAGTGTTTGTTCAGTAAAAGGAGTCTCCTTGTCTCTCCAGCTCTTAATAAAACAGAAAATGCATTTTCGTTTCAGTTTCATTTCCAATTGTATCCAATCAGCATAGAGAACTCAGGATATAGATTAAAGGAGAATTCCGGACAAATTAAGTGTTATCTTTGATGTCTCGTTACTCACCTACCGATGTGAAAAGTAGCGTTCTTTTTTTTCATATATTCCCCTGTCGTCATTTTTTAAACCCCCTCCGTTGTCATAATGGGAGCGCGTGGCTAAGGGAAATTCGTCTATTATAACCGACGCAAAGTTGTTTTTTTCACTACTAGTATTCATAGTAGAGTCTCATGATAGTCAAACATGCGTTGAAACTATCTGCGAGGCTGCCGTCAATGGCGAACGATTTAACACTGGTTGCTTGTTTCCAGATTCTGGCAACACGAGTTGCCGGAATTCTCCTTTAAACAAGTGAAATTGGAAGTGATGACACTAAGAAATGAGCAGGAAAAATTGGAACTGGAACACTATAAAAATGAAGCTTAAAAATGGGTACTTTCTCCTGATTGGCTGAGATTTTGACACCTACCGGAAAATGTATTTTCTGTTTATTAAAGAGCTGGAGAGACGGGGAGGCCCGAGGTTTTTAACCCAAAAATATCACTTACCCTACCTTTAAGTAAAACCAAAAACTGAGTACTTTTTCCACCACTGCTTCCGCTTGCAAACCCACTGGCTTACTGCACTGGGATTACCCTGCTCTGACCCTGTGCTTCTGGATTATCATCATCCATGTCGGACAGAAACCTTGTATCTCCATATTTCAACTTTTTATATATTTTTGTAAATGACTTCATCAAACAAGTGTGGCACAAAAGTAGTGACAATCTACAAGCTCACAAACACGTCGGAATGTATTGTATTTTCTCCATTTTATATATATTTTGTAAAATTTGTAAAGGAACGGTTTTCGACATATGAGGTTTCCACCCGACAGCAACCTAACACAGAGTTGTATAGTATGATGAAACACGTGCCGTCAACATACTCTAAGCATGGAACATATGTTTACTGAGTGTGGAACATATGTTTACAAGCTCACCACAACGCGTCACGTTTTGAGCTTGTAGATCGGCTTTTCTCTTTCTTCTTTTTTTGGAGAAGGAGAATTGAACATTTTGGAATATTTTTGAAACATTTTAACAACACAAATCTTTTATGGGGGTCCCTGGCGCAAGACATTTTCATACGGGGGTCCGTGGCCAAATTACTTTGGGGGTCCTTGACATGAAAACATTTGAGAACCACCCTCCACACTAATCAGTTGCAATGTGCAACGCACACACACACACACACAATGGTCCTGAAGCGACATGGCTCTGCCTCTCAACATGGGGAGAACATATCCTCCATCCATGCCATGCTCCTCACATCATTACATAAAGTATTCTTCCTGGGGTGGAAGAACGCCTGCTGGGGGTGATGCATTCTACTCCTGGCACCCACTGTAGAGAGACGTTGCCTGCATGGTGTTATGTAAGACATTATGTTCATGTCTCTGAATGGCTCCGAGGAACAACGGTTTTGTATAGGCAGCTTGTGGTATGTCAAGTGCCCTCAAACTGTAGCTACGGATATTGGGTGGGAGGATCGTTTTGTTGCTTTGTCGTGTAATATTCACCCTACATGATAAAATCCAGATTTTTAACCACATAAACCCCATACTAAGTTGACCGGATTCCCATTAAGGCTCGATACTAGGCCCCGTCCTATTTTTGCTCTACGATAAATGTATTCGCTGAAAATAGCCGATCTACAAGCTCACAATGTGTCACAATGTGACACGACGTGAGCTTGTAGTTCGGCTATTATCGCAGAATGTTCACTCCAGATTAGGGTGGGAAACTGCAAGCATACTTTGTGGCCAAAGCATTTACTCAAATGATATAGTTCAAATCCAGATGTTCTTTTAACCATTTAAATCGGGAAAGGATGTAATTTTAGATTTTAGTGTTGGCTATTCAAAAATAACAGATATATAAGCTTATAGGCATTAAAGGGACAAGGACGGACAGATACAGATACAGAGAACTCCATATATGGGCATAAAAGAGGTCCGAACTTCTAGTGCATCAAATTCATCAACAGAGCATATAGAATATTAACACATTGATAAATGTCAACAGGGCGCTCAGGGGGTAGAATTGCCTGCCCACTACCACGGAGGTTGTGGGTACGAATGCACCGTGGTGCGTCCGGCTTTGTCGGGCGTCTATAGGAACACAATTGGCCTGGGGGGAGGGAAGCCGACCGGGGAGGGTGATATTTGTCATTGCACGTAATCCTACGGGCTGGGGCGGCACCTGTCAGTAGGGAGTGTTGGGGCGGGAGGAGTAGGACGAGAAGGCTCTACGTTGCAGCCTCCGGCACTGCAAGAACCTAATATGAGATTCTGATATATAATCAAACGTACAAACTGCCGTGGTTCACATTAAATATAGTCCTTGGTTGTCATCCCACACAGGAGCTTAGACGACACCAGCATGGCAATTTGGAATCCAATTTGGGTCCCAAAAAAGAGGTCCATTCTAGTCATTCAATTACATAACTACACAAGATGAATTCACCCTGATGCTGTATGAAATGAAAACAGTTCCTACTGCCTAAAGGTTTCACGATCTCTGGCATTGTGACCTAACGGTGGGCTGGGACCAGTTGTTTTTGTCACGGATGCATTTTTATGGGTTGCGACTCGTGAATGAATATCACTGTTTTTGGGAAGATTCCTACAAAACAAATATTATTTCCGTGGTTTGGACACGAAGCTAGACAACATCATGGCACGTGCGGAGGTCGAAGCTAGAGGTGCCGCTGAGCGAGCCGGTGCTCTTCGCGCCGACATAACCGCGCTGCAAGGCTATTTGACCATGATCAGAGCGGGCATGGACAGACTGGAAGGCCCACATCTAGATAAATAGTAGATAAATTGTCTGCTTTGGATTTTTAGGATCAATTTGGACCCCCCCCAAGCCAAAAAACCTGGACTTTTCACCCAGCGAAATGCAGAGAAGAAGATGCCCACCCACCCCCCCCCCTCCCCAGACCCGTATCAAGAACCCACCCCCCCTCCACCAGCCCCCCTCATGGACACCTGGTGTTATGACTTTGGTTCGGAAGCCATTCAAGGACGTCTCACGCAGCCTCACAACTCGCTGCTATCGCACAACAACATGCGATAAGCTCTGACATCAGCCAAGAGACTGCTCTGAACTGGGTGAAGCCCAAGGACATGTCACAGAGTTCCACATACACACACACACACACACACACACACACACACACACACACACACACACACACACACACACACACACACATGTCTGCACTACATGCCTTCGCACCCCCCCCCCCCTGCTCCTATCACCGTCCTGCTCCCCTCCCCACTCCACCCTGGGCTCTGTTTTTTTTGCTCCTCGGACGCTCTGCCCCCTTCTGGGAGCAGAGCGTGCGAGCAGTGCTTTTTTTTGCCCGTGTACCCCATCTATCCCACCCTGCTCCCCCTCCAAAACTCTTCTTAAGAGGGATCGTTTAGCGCCATGGTGGTATATGGCTATGTTTGTTGTTCATGTTTCATTGAGAGGCAACGCAGTTGCCGCCTTGTATCATGTCATCATTCATGCCAGTCCACTGTTACGGCTGCTGTGGTGTGGTTTTTTATTAAGCTGCACTAAAATGAATTTCACCCACTTTTTTACTTTGTAAACCTGTGATAAAACTGATTCTGATTCTGATTATTTCAAAAGATTAAAAGGATTTTCAGAAATAAATAAATGTGCGTTGCGAGCTTGTAGGTCAGCTAATTTCACCTTTTATGAAGGTAGACACTAAATTTATCTCCTGGGTCTCGAGCTTAAAAAAGTTTGGGAAGCTCTGTGTGGTTATCCATCTGGAAACAACAGATGAAGGGGCTGGAGCTAAAAATGGCATATTTATCTTTATTTGTTTACGACCTCCATTATCCTGAGGACTAACAAAAGCATGTTGCTGCGTGTCATTGACAGAATACATTCTGGGTAAAGCTCTGGTGTAAATTATCCCTCGGCTGGTGGCTCCATTGATGACGGTGGGATGCAGATGGCGCTTTAATCAGTTTAGTACTCATGAGGTGACCAATGAGGTGTCCACTCCCATGCTGTTAATGAAGAATGTTTCCGTAATGCTTCGTCGCTAATGTGAGCGTGCGTGCGTGTGTGTGTGTGTGCCCGCCGGCGTGCGTGTGCCCGCCGGCGTGCGTGTTCAAATTTAGTTATTGGGATAAACCCCTTGAGGTGTACCATCTCGTTTTCGAGGCAGAAAAGTGGGAAGTAAAAAAAAAAAGAAGGAATTCACGGACAAAAAGAACAGTAAACCATACAATAACCAATGCAAACCCTGAAAAACATCATCACCATAAAGTGGCCTAACCACTTAAAGGACGACTTCACCCATTTTCAACCTATCTTCATATAATTGGTCCTCACTAATGCTCATTATGATATGGTACAATTTATATTTACCCCGTCTGTGTCTCAGAGGAGGGGCTGTGGACAGTTCAGAAACCCGCCTACCAGTGACATCATCGATGGGGAATCTAAGCAAACAGAAACTGCAGGCTTTCTATTCCTGGAAAGTTAGCATGCTATAATGGAAGCCATTGTTCTTGCGTTAATACAATTCTAAATATATATATTTTTTATCTTGTTAGAAAAAAAAAACCTGTCTAATGATGATGTCACTGGTAGGCAGATTTCTGAAGTGTCCACAGTCCTCTTATGAGACAGAGCAGATAGTTTTTTTTTTACAATTTTATCATGAGCACTAGTAAGTGTTAAAATGGGTGAAGTTGACCTTTAAGCCCTATATAATGTTGTACGACGAATAGTGAAAATAGCTGATCTACAACCTCACAACGCAGTTGTGAGGTTGTATATCTGCACATTTTGCTGTTCCGGAAAATTGTTGACGAATGCTGGAAAAAGTTCAGAATGTTTTCACCTATAATAATGGCATTCCCAAATTAGGGACGCCAGGTTGAAGGCAGCTAAGTGGTCAATAATAGTTAAAGAGTAGGATGAGATTAGATCAACACATACCATCAGGCAGGTATTATAGACATTAGATAGTATGAATAGTCAATTCAAAGTAGCCGACGTTTAAAACAGTGAGTTTAAAAGAGTGACGGCTTCACTGATAACAAGAGCAGTCAAAGTAAGAAGACAGGGCATACTTAGTGACATGGGAAATATGGAAATACTATGTTATTTAATTCATGCTAAGCCTTTCATCAGCAATCGTAGACAAAGCTGCTATATTGAAACTCATTTCTTGCCCCTGAACCTCCCGCTGTGAGTTTAACAAAAATAAGACAGCGACACTGATAACAAGAGAAATCCATCTCAAAGTAAGAAGACAGGGCATGCTTACACTCTAACCGTTATGAAAGGGACCTAATATCCATAGGTAAAATATTCCAAGTCTGAAGGAGCACCCACAGAAACATTTCGCTGAGCAAAGTGCCTAACTTGATAATTTGAAGTAAAAGGTACTAGACACTGTTGTAAATAAGGAGGATAATTGAATAAATAGATCTAAACATGCTGAAGCCAGTGAATATGTCCTTATTCATATCTCATTACTCGCATAATTTTGTATGTATGTTCTATTCTGTTCTACTATTAGGCCTACATTATCAGTGCTAGCCCTACGATGGTGGCTGTGATATTACATACATTTCATGAATTCCATATACACAGCCATAGATCAGTCCCATGCCTCCTGCGTCCGTGAGTCATCGCAGCGGCTTTACAAGTTGTAGCGCTGTGTGTGTACTCACCCAATAATGAATTGGTGCAACTTGGGTCAGCTATAATTGTCCTCTAGTTTCACATCCATTTTAAGGTTGCAGCCAAAAAATACATGCATTTGGTGAATTATCTCCACTTTCCCACGAGTTTGACATGGACCACATTCCACTCACATTCCATTTCCTCTAGTGAGCACATAAGGGTATGGGGCACACGTGCTCACTGTCTGGAGGAAATGTGCGAAATTCTGCCAAACTCTGTGGTAAAGTGGAGATATTTGACCAAATACAAGTTTTCTGACAGAAAATGACATTACTGTAGCATTACTGTAGCTGACCCCAGGTCGCAGCATTTCATTACTGGGTGAGTACAACTTTCAATGCCGCCGAGGGCATGGGAGTGATCTATGGAATATGTATATGGCATACATGAAATGCATGTAACATTCACAGCCATTCTGGATCACTGTTATATAATCACTGATCTTTATTAAAATGCCATCCATTTTTCTGGATCACTGTTATATAATAACTGGTTTATTGGTTTATGTATTGTGTTTTGATTTTTTCTGTTAAAGACGGGGTACCGTGATTTTCAGTAATTTTTTCCCCCCTAAAACATAATCATCAGGTATTATGGTTATACTAGGAGGAAGATTTTTTTCAAAAAAGTGTACAGAAATTGTTAAAATTATGTTTTTATGTGGACACACCTCCAGTTCATTAAGTATACTGTACCTGGTTCTCACCTTAGCACCTCCTCCACCACCTTAGCACCACCCACCTGTCCTAGTCCCTCCTCCTCCTTATGCCCACACCTGTTGTGTTATGATAATGAGGGGGAGGGTATATTTTTACTATGTCACTAAAGGGCTGTTTTTCTATTGGCACGTTTGACCCTCAAGGTTTCAGCCTCCAGGTAGAAACTCAAAATAGTCAGAGAAGACATAAAACACCATAAAAACACCACCAGGGGGCTTAATGAAGTTCAACCTCAAAGACACATGAAAAACTGAAAAAGTGCAAAACCATGGCACCAGCTCTTTGTGACACTGCTCTTAAAAGGTGCCATACAAATAAAGTTGATTAATTGTTATTATTATTATTTTCCCCCAAAGCAGTTGAATTTGTTTTTTGAGGAACTTTACCTTGTTACAGCCACAACACTTGCCTAATCCAAATGTAATGTAATAATTAAAATCAGTGTTACTCTGCATGTTCTTTTTATACTGGAGGATGCAGATATATCACTTGCACACGCCGAGGATATCCTTGTGCTCAAACACACAAAAACATGCTTATAATAACCCTCAAATTAGCAGCACATACCTCAAATACAAGACTGGAGGCTACAGTCTGTCAATTCTGCCTTGTTTATTGGATGTGCAACCTTTATAGCTAAATGATAGATAGGAACCAAATATGGTCCCTTACAGGTTTATAACTGAGAGAGTATACAAATGGAACCAAATGGACCTTTTGTTTCCATTTCTACATTTGAGTTAAATGAACTCATTAGATTAGGATCCCAGAAATACAAATCCTATATAATGGGGGTCCGTGGCCTAACAGTGGTTCGCAAACTTTTTAGCTCAAGACCCAAAAGAGAAATTAGACGATTGCCCGGGACCCAAACTAGTGAAAAAGGTCACAAGCTCACAACGATTCGCTTCTCCCCGCGTTGCGAGCTTGTGGATCTGGGTTTAGGAAATGTAGGAAACTGAAAAAACTAGATATTTACCCGCAACCCATAAAAATGTGTCCGCGACCCAAACATGTTTGTGAAACAGTGAATATCAAATTGGGGGTCCTTGAAATGAAAGAGGTTGAGAATCTCCTGCATGGTTGTGTGTATTTCCACTGGAAAGTTCAAAGCCACTTACCATGTCTACCTCCGATATGCTGTCCAAACTCTCCACCTGGACGTCCACGCCAACAGGAACAGCCGGGCCTGTGGGTTCACATTCCAGTCAGTGTTGCCAGACTTTGCGAGCAAAACAAGCAACAAGCAGGTCTATGAAAACATGCCCAAAAGATGGGGTCACACTTTCAACCTAATTACATCTGCTTTTTGAAAATAACGATCTACATGTTCACAACGCGTCGCGTTGTGAGCTTGTAGATCTGCTATTTTCAAACAAATCTTGAAAAGAAAAAGCGAAACATTTTGAATATTTTCCGAAACATTTTAACAACACAAATCTGGTATGGGTGTCCCTCACTCCCTGGCACAAAATATGTGTATATTTGAGAACCACCGGGTTAAATAATAATTAAAACATTTAGGGAGTAAGAAACTACACTAGAAACAAGCCCAAAAAAAAACACAACCACCAACCAATATTTACAAGCAACTTTACAGAAAAAGCATCCCAATGTCGCTTATAACAAGCGGACATGGCAACACCGATTCAAGTCTCAGTGATTTTCAACCCGTGGGCAGTGAGGATACTTCAATGGGCCCCCAAATAATTAGCAAAACATTACGATTTTAATGGTAGCCTAATATAACGTTTAAGACTTTATGAAAAAGAAATGTCATGGTTTTCCTTAAAAAAAAAAAAAACTTTGTTATTATACCAATAAATAGGAACTCATAGTATGTATCGTATATTGTATAGTAGGTATGTTAGTTCCATTGATCCACGCCAGAGCACAATCAATTGATTGATCGTTAAAATAAACATGCTCTGAAAATGGCCATCAATCTGACCACTTAACACGGTAGCCGAATGGCTAACCAAAAAAGGTTGAGAACCACTACACTAGACTTTTTCGATGAATTGAGTACAAAGGACCCCAATGGAAACAAGCCATAGTGCTTTCTTGGGTTTAAAATCCTCTTAACTCTTTCAGTGCCAAGAGTATTTTCATAAAGTACTCCCAAACTGCCAGGAATTTGCGTTTTTTTTTATTTTGTAATTTTGTAATTTTTCATTCAAATAAATGATCTGATTGGGGTTTTAAACCCATAATACAGTTCTACCAGTAGAGAGCAACAAATCGACACATTGATGATCTCGCTGGCTCACTCGCCCCCTCCCAAACAGGCTCACGTCATATCCGGTCAGAACCGGATGTTGACATTTTCGACAATCGTTGATCGCGCTAAATTACGATGCGATACACGACTACGATGACTGATCGTCACCCAGACCAAAGAGAGTAGACGTGGACCTCTCCGTTCGCTTTTTATACCGTGTGAAAAACCGTGACTTTCCCTATTCTGGCCGAAAATCACCGGAGAAAAACAACGTGACCCGGAAATGAAATTTTTTTTTTACATCCGGCTCCGGGTGAATCTGAAGGAGTCAGGAAGCGAAAGTGATCATGAAAAATAAACAGAATAACGCGACCACAGTCAAAAGTAAAAACTCGGGATTTCTCGTGCTGGCACTGAGGGTACTCGGGAAAAACTCGGGATATGTCGGGGCGTGGCACTGAGAGAGTTAACAGACCTTGTATTGAACTGTACTTCCCTGTGATTGTCTTTGCAAACTGTTAATAAAGTATTCAATCAATCAATTCAATCAATCAATCAGGTGGTTACACGATACACGATACACACACACATCAGCACCGTCATCACTGAGAAACCGCAACCTAAAGTTTTAGTGTCCTTGGGTGGGTGGAATGTGATTTACCAACAGACAGTTAAGAAGTTTAAACTGACAGAGCTATCGTATCAAATCTGTGAATATACGGTATATTAATCTTGGCAGGTTTATTCCTGTCCGTGACAATTTGAAGACACGGCAAAGGCTACACTAGCTGCTCTTCACTAGACACCTGTCACACTGCAGGCAGAGAAAGTTTCGACATTCATTCTTCAGGATTTTTCGAAGTTTCCCAGTGTTAAGGTACTGTTGATGTTCCTCATTGACACCAGTACACAGCTAGCCGCGGGCGCTGTGCAACTTTGTCTGTCAAGTGAGGGGAAAACTTCCTGCTAAAATATAAAATGGTGAGGCTAAAGATGGAAATTCAACTTTTGAGTCACCCCTCTTATTATTCATTCTCATGGGAGTGTAAGTAAATGCATTGCCTGCTACTGTAAATTCTTATTTAACCACATGACCCCTTGGGTCCTATTTTGCATGTCTTAATTACCAGGTTTTATGTCTTAACTTTAGACCTGGAGGCGTGGCCAATGCTGTTTGGCCACTCACAATCGCAAAACAGCATTGGCCACGCCTCCAGGTCTTAAGTTAAGTCATAAGACCTGGTTATTAAGACTTGTGTCCCTATTCTGGGCATGTCATAACAGGCGAACATTAAGCAAAAGTAGTCTAACATTCGGCGGAAATAGGTAAACGCCACAGATTGTGACAGAGAAAATATAATAACTGGGCACTTCAGGAGAGACTACCCAAATACAATATCCTGGAGCACTCGACTGGTCAGCACGTGTTTTATTGTTTTGCATTGTTTTGCAAAAACAATAAAACACGTGCAGACCAGAACACGTGCAGACCAGTCGAGTGCTCCAGTATATTTTATTTGGGTAGTCTCTCCTGAAGTAATCCAGGTATTATTATTTTCTCTGATGCAAGTTGTCCCTGTTGAGCACCAACGAACCATTCTACCTTCTACTGGCTGAAGCCCGCTGGACTTCTCTTTGCCACGGATTGTGAGTTTGTAGATAGGCTATGTGGCGTATATACAACAAAGTATACTGGGTTTAAGTGGTTAATCTGTGCAGTGCAGTCACAGGGGTCGGTGTCTATAGGCCAGTTAATGCACAGACCATATGCTCCCTGTGAGTGCGAGGACCTGGGTTAAAATCCGACCCCCATCTATGTCTCGCATGCCTCTCCTCTCCTCTCTCTCTCTGCTCTTGGTTTCCTAAAAATGCCAAAAATAAATCTACAAAAAAAAAGCTTTGTGGTGTCAGTGGCTGCCAGGCTTACATAACTAGTGGCAAAGCTGTTACCTGGAATAGGGAATATTAACTCATGCCCTGTGGCAGCTGTCAGCTGTGTGCCCCCACCCTCCCTTCACTTACTCATGCCCACAGTTATGTCACCAATCACATGCCAGACAACACCAAGCTCAGTGCCAGGGTACAGTGTCAGTATACTGCATCTCTTGGGACGGTACACTAGGGGGCAGACACAGAAACGCCTGTCCTGCTAGCTACCGCCAGACTTGTGGTTTGAGGTGTTTCCATGACCTTTCTCTCAGTTCATTCGATGGGGCAAACAGGAGGCCAGAGACCCTGAGTGTGAGAGGAGCTCATAAGTTCCTCTAAGGGGCCATGTCCACAGAAGCATGAAGCATGTCCAGAACGCCACACAAAATGTTCACCTGTAATGACATGCCCAAAATAGGGGTGCAGACAAGAAAACACATTGGGGAGTTGGGGAAAATATGCATAAAATTAAATTCTTATAATAATAAGAATGTGAGGTTAGATGTGAACACGAGGGGGTGGCAAT
Source organism: Gymnoscopelus braueri (assembly GCF_963280865.1). Classification (NCBI taxonomy): domain Eukaryota; kingdom Metazoa; phylum Chordata; class Actinopteri; order Myctophiformes; family Myctophidae; genus Gymnoscopelus; species Gymnoscopelus braueri. Next base: position 12,031,421 of record NC_137616.1, read on the forward strand.
TGCCATGCACCCCTTGAAACCTGCCTGAGCCAGATGCCTCTGCTGATTGTGGGCGTGTCTATCCCACCCCCCTCTGCATAGAAAAGTGACATTGAGGAGCGGTGCTCCTCTCCTAAAAGTTGAACAATTTGCTGCTTGAAAAATTCTGGATGCAGAGTGATAGATCTATTTTTAATAATCATTAATACATTAGATTCTGATTGTGTATAATTTTGTATAGTGTCAAATGAATGTCGCCGTAGCCTTAAGATATTGAAGAGATGTCATTCTCCATGTCAAATAACAAACTTTGGCATAAAAAGACATCTAACATCGTTCTGACCAGAATGATGTTTGAACTTACAGGCGCCTCTCTAAACAACAAGCTGATAAACAAACATCCAAGATGACAACCTAATGGACACTCAGAGACGACCCAATCAACAGGGACGTGCACAGATAGACTCTAGGTGGTGCTAGAGCACCTGCCCTTTGCCCTCTTGACCAGAAGTGCCCTTTTTTCAGTTTACAGCAGGGGTCTTCAACAGGGGTCCGGGACCCCTTGGGGGTCCTCAGAGTTACTACAGGGGGTCCGCCAAATCTTTATGTGATATGATTTTTCTTTTTACCATAACCACTCGAAACCTAGCATCCCTTTTCTGAGGAGAACTTTAGCCAAAAATAGCAGATCTACAAGCTCTGTGGGCTTGTAGATCGGCTATTTTTGGCAAAGAGGTATAGGTGTAGAGGGAAAAAAGAGCAGACCAAGTAAACAAAAAAAAGTATAATTTACTTGAGCACCTGCCCCTCAAAATGTCTGTGCACGCCACTGCCAATCAACTGTTATTCCACGATTATGTATCTTGTCTTGTGGTATCTTGTCTTGTGGTGCTTGAACACTACGTAATGCATGGTAACATCTGATAACGGACTGGGATATAAATCACCCTGAATTCCTCTGTATGACTAGAGAAAAATTATCTGCTTGCCTCTGTGCCTCCTGTAACTCACACAATTGTCTCTCTTTGAATATAATTAACCATTATTATTAATTACAACCGCCGTGACTGAGTCTTATTTCTTAGAACTGTGTCCACTTACCCAAACCTCCTTGGTTGTCTGATTAAGATCTTACTAAAGGCTATATTGAATATAAGCTGGAAATGTATTCCAATGAAATCGTAAGTGCATTTCAAGGGAACTCTTAAAGCTTATGCAGGCAAATACACTCCAAACGATTCAAGTCCCACTCATGAGCAACACTCTGAGGGTACCATCAAATTAGACTAGAGAGTCCATATTTAATTGTTTCCTTGCCAAACCAATCACGGCTGGTAGGAATTGGTCTCCATTAAGTTCAGAGTAGACAACCTAGACATGCATATCGTCGCTGTCGGGTGGAAACCTTGTAAGTCTTAATTTTTTTTATTAAAATACTGAAAATTGCAGATATACAAGCTCACAATAGATCTCCAATTTCTCTTATATGACGAAGTAGGGCATTAATTTACGAAAAAACATAGAAAGTTGAAATATGGAGGTACATGGTTTCTGTCCAACAGTAATGATATAAACATGCACATCACTCACACTTGTATGCCTTGTATTGTCGAAAACAAATATGCTATTCCACGCCGAGTGAAAACATGGCACAAATTGAATTCAGACCTAACCTCATGGCCTGCCCAGTATTTACGATGACGTAGGATGAGTAACAATATGAGGACCCTCATTGGTTAAGCCTTATCTTCCCCCTGAGTGCTGTGACATCCTTGGAGCCATAATGACCATAAACCAAGGGGTCGAGACTCTGTTTACAGGCCCTACCCTTAAGGTACAGAGTTTCGAGAGGCTGGAGCACAGTCAGCCGTTTGTTGTTCAAACATGGTGCCTGGACATAGGCTTATATGTCAACATAAAGGTCACACAGCAGTGGGTTAGAGTGGCTGAGGGGTGAGAATGGCTGACTGAGACAGCAAGTGTTCTAGTACATTACAATCACAACACTAGTTTCGCAATTGCTTCACAGATGAAGTAATAATCAACATACTGTAGAGCTGGGAGATTTTTTGACCAAATACCTCGATATCAATATTGTGACAGCATTATTGTGAAAAAAAAATATATATAGCAGATCTACAAGCTCACAATGCTTCTTGTGCGTGCAGTTATGTCTTTTTCAATTTAGAAAATTCTCTAAAAAAATTAAGCCAAATTTGAAACAGTTCATCATGCTTTTATTTAATCACGGGTAGATTATGGCAACTCCCTTTTCTCTGTCTGCAGCGAAAAGCTTCTCTCTACTAATTAATCCAAAATGCCGCCTAAAGCAGTGGTTCTCAAAGTGGTGTGCGAGGGCCGCCAGGGGTCCTTGAGGGCGTTCCAGGGGGTCCCCGGCAAAATGTGTTATTTTAAGCACAAACCCTATTTTGCTAACCCTATATCTGCTATTCGAAAACAGCAGATGTACAAACTCACAACGTGTCGCGATGCAATGTGAACTTGTAGATCGGTTCATTTTTAAATATTTATTCCAAATATTTGGAATAATCTTGAAAATAACAAAATGAATCAAGGTGACATAGCGGCTATCAGATACCATCAAGGCATGTCAACATGCATTGGGCAAAAATAGGCAAACACTCAGCGACAAAAGCAGATCTACAAGCTCACATGCCCAGGGCCAACAGGGCTTCAAAGACTTGATGTATATACACTATAGACTAGCCTTCCTGTGATCCTTCTATCTTTGTTTCTCTCACTATTTGTTGTATTTTTATGTGTAAAACTATGTGTTAGGTTTTATTGCTTTTGCTTTTATTTTTTTATTGATGTCTATTTGTTCTTTTATGTTCATGACTGTGTTTAGTTTTTTTTTATTTATTGTGTTTTATTTTTGCTTTTATTTGTATTGCTTTATTTGATATACTTTTTTTACTGATATATAAGGTGCTATACACATAAAATGTTATTACTATTATAATCTCATCCATACATGTATAGTGTAGTACCCTGTAGCAGAGCACTGCCTTTGTGAGAAAGCGAGTGTGTCATCATTTGACACAATCTGTTAATCTTTCAAAGGGAATTACCAGTAAACATGGCATACGAGAGAAAACAAATCCAGATAATCCATATGCATCCATGTGACACAATATTCTGTTTGTATTTCGTCGCTATCGGGCAGAAACCTTGTATCTCCATATTTCAACTTTGTGTTTTTTTTTGTACCCATTAAGGCCTGAGGTTCCGATTCTACAAAATGTCTTCTAAATCCTAAGAGTTTTTTGAAAAAACGTATGTTGCTATTTCAGTGGTTCTCAAACCTTTTCATGTCAAGGACCCCAAAATGTATATGTATTGGGCCACGGACCCCCATCTCAAAATATGTTGTTCCAGGGACCCCCCAGAAGCAAAGATTTGAGAACAAATGTTCGCTTTAAAAATATATATATTCAAAGATAGCAGATCTACAAGCTCGTAGCGCGGCACTCGGTGCCGCTCTACGAGCTTGTAGATCTGCTATTTTTGAATAGCCAAAGTGTAAAATAATGCTTTTTAGCTCAAACCTAAAATTTTCACAGATGCGTTCCAGGTCTTTATGGGTTAAATCGATGCCCTTCTTTGTCATACTACAGTGTCACACAAAGGCAGCAAGAATAGCCGATTGCCAAGCTCACAACGCCTCGCTATGCGACACGTCATGAGCTTGTACAGTAGATCTGCTATTTTAGCCGTTTTGGAATTCGTTTTAAGAGAACGTGAAAGTGGTTACACTTGTACATTGTACGACAGGGGTCTTCAACAGGGAGTCCGGGACCCCTAGGGGGTCCTTAGAGCTACAATAGCGGGTCCGCCAAATCTTTGTGTGATAGAATATGTGTTTTTACATGAACCAATTGAGCCCTAGCATCCCTTTTCTGAAGATATCCAAAAACAGCAGATCTACAAGCTCACAACGCCTCGCGCTGCGAGGCGTTTTTGGCAAAGAGGTTTGGTGTAGAGGGAAAAAACAGCAGACCAAGTAAAACGTTTTTTATTGTATAAAAACACAATTTTATACAATATAGAGGGGGGTCCCTGCTTCATCTCTCTCTCAGCTAGGGGGTCCTTGGCCTGAAAAACATTGAAGACCCCTGTTGTACAATATTGAACCAATGAAAAGCATTAACCCATTAAAACCAGGAAAGCGTCTGTGTCATTTGAGATAGTAGCGTTGGCTATTCAAAAACAGCAGATATACAAGCAGCTCACAGCTCAAAGCTTACAATTGCTGAAAAGCAACAGTTTTGGACATACAAGGTTTCCACCCGACGGACACAATATGCTGCATTCTGGGATTTTATTCAGTGGATGTTTTTTTTATCATGCAAAGTCATGTCTATTTCTGTCCTCACATTTCTGTGAATAGAATTTCACACATTAACCGCTTTAACTCTTTAAGACCGGGAACGCATCTGTGTGTCATTTTTAGATTTCGTTGGGCTATTCAGATCTGCTATTTTTGAAAAATCATGAAAGGTTGTGCAAATATTTGAATTTCTTTCTTTTTTTTGGCGGACATTTGTAACTCAAATCTTTGCTTCTGGGGGTCCCTGGAACTAAATATTTTACAAATGTTCGCTTAAAGAAATATATAATCCAAGATTTTGCCACATATTTTCACGATTTTTCAAAAATAGCAGATCTACAAGCTCATAGCACTATGAGCTTGTATATCTGCTATTTTTGAATAGCCCAAAGAAATAAAAAAATGACACACAGACGCGTTCCCGGTCTTAATGGGTTAAAACCTGTATTTAGTGTAACGGACAACTGAACATGGACCGCTTTTTTCTATCTACACCCAATCTCTTTGCCAAAAATAGCCGATCTACAAGCTCACAAGCGCAATGCGTTGTGAATGGTAAAGAATTTTCAGCGCTCGCGCCGGAGACCTGGGTTGAAATCTGGGGTGGAACAGGAAGCAGCTAAACTCGTGTTTAAAAAATATCTCTTTACTGCAACTTTGACATTTATCCAGTGTGGTGTGACGTGTCGTGTTGCCATGGGTTATAGAATTCTAAAACCTTATACTTAGTCGTGCGTCGCATCTCGCATGGAAAACAGCAGATCTACAAGCTCACTGCCTGTCGCGCAACTAAATCAGACTTAAGCAGCTTCCCTGCTCTCGGTTCTCCGCTCTTCTAATCCAATGGAATGTGTTTACCATTTGTCTCTATACTGCTCCTCCATAACAACATAGTTCTTTAAATGCTGACTGTGTATGTTATAGATGATTGTGTCACATGACATGACATGACGTTGGCCTACATGCTGCATTGTATGTCTAATGCAGTGGTTCTCAATCTGAGGGTCCCCACGTGATTTTGGAAGGGTCCGCAGATGACAAAAAAAAAGAAAAATAGCTGATCTACAAGCTCACAGAGCTTGTATTTTCAATCTGTGGAACCGAGTCAAACAAAATGTAATGCCTCAACTCCTACATTCCAAGTGCTTATCAGGGTGGGGGATCCCCAGTTCAAATAGGATTATTTTGGGGGGTCACAGCCTGAAAAGGTTGAGAAGAACCACTGGTCTAATGTACAGTATGTGTACAGTACGTGGTCAGAGGACCACCAAATGGTCCTAAATTAATTGATTGTACAGTGTAAACTGGGGTCCCAGAGACAAAAAAAGAAATCAGATATATATCTGGTCCTGACATCGAGAACCAGTCAGTGACTACAATGACATGCAGTTCCATATTGTTTGTTTAGTGTTTGTGATGGTTGTATAGTGCAAATATAAGTTCCTTAATGCAGTATTTCTCAAAATGGTGTGCAGAACCCCAAGGGGTCCTGAAGGGGGTTCCAGGGGGTCCCCAGCAAAACGAGGAACAGTTTAGCCATTTAAGCCCTATTTTATACACTATAAGCTACAGTACTTTGTATATTTTGCCTATAACAACATGCCCAAAATAGAAGTTAGTCCCAGTGAGAGAATGTATAACAATCACTGCTGAAATCATAGGTTTCTCTCTCCACCTACAGTACATGGAGAATTTGGTATAAAATCTAATCTAACAACAAACATCTCTCCCTGACACCAAACCTTTTCAAATGGGGGTCAATGAGATTTTGGGGTCCTTGGCATGACATTTTTTATCACTGCCTTAATGCATTGGTTCTCAAAGTGGGGTCCGGGGACCCCCAGGGGTCCTTGAGGGAGTTCCAGCTAAATGATGGATAGTTAGGATTAGGAACCAAATGGACCCTTATCGGTCTGTAACTCTGAGAGTGAACAAATGGAACCAAATGGACCCGTTAGGGTCCATTTGGTTCCGTTTGTACACAGTTAAATTAACATTGATTTTACAATATAAATTGCGGTCCAAGAGATAGAAATGCCATTAAATGGGGGTCCGTAGCCTAATGCATGTCAAACTGGGAGTCCTTGAAATTAAAATGGTTGAGAATCACTGCTAGAGCCGTAAAAATCTTCTCTCATGGGGGTCCCTGGCATATCTTTTCAAATGGGGGTCCGCGGGCTAATAAGTATCAATTTGGGGGTCCTTGACATGAAAAGGTTTGAGAACCACTGCCTTAATGTACTATTAAATCTAACTATCTTTGTACACTGAGCTGTTATCCTCTGTGTGGAAGAAAGCCTGCTTTTCTTCCAGGCTACAGGCTCTGCAGTCTCCCTCCCTACCACCACCACCATCATCACTGCTTTGCCCTCAAGATATAAAAAAAATAGAGCCTTATGTGGAGAAATACATTTGTCTCCACCTTGCCAGTTATCGTGGCACAGCTCACTCACTTCATGCACAAACAACTCGGAGCGCAGCTCAGCTTGCAAATCCCTTGGGGAAAGCCCTTGGGGGAATTACAGACAGTACAATACCAAATATCACAGATTAGGATGGTACTTTACAATGAAGTCGACTTACTCCTCAGTGCCTTCTGTGTTGTTAAAGCAGTGCTTCTTAAACATGTTCATGTTCAAGGACGCCCACATTCATTTGGCCAATGTATTTGGCCACAGTATTTGGCCACTTCTGAAGATATATATTTTTTGTTTTTATATAATTTTCTAAATGTTTAAAACATACCAGGTCTGTAAGTGCGTCATGATCGGCTATATTTGAATAGCCGAAGTACAAACTAGGGTTAAAGTGGTTAAACTTGGTTAAACCTGTTCTCCAAACACATCTTTAGATGCTGCATGGTTTTAGTCCTTTACAATGTAAAGATATAAAGCATGCAGCATCTAAAGATGTGTTTGGAGAACAGGATGGGGGGGGGGAAAGCATCTATTTCACATAACGATGCTGATCTGTTCTAGCCTGGTAAACCATCCCCCTTCCGGAAATCTCATTTGCATTTGATTTCAGGAACTCCTGACAAATACCTAGAACTGCTCCTCTGTCAATGGATTAGTGACTGTAATATGTCCTCTGCTAGTCAACACTGGACAGATTGAAGACAATCACAAACATAGCCTCGGAAAGATATTCACATTTTAACTTACTCTTTCATCATAGAAACAAGTGGGCTTATAACCAAAACGATCGATGTTCTCTGGGAGAAGTGGTGTTAGTGTTCCGTGTAGAAATATTGTTAGTGGGAATGAAAACATAGTCGCACCAACCGGAAGTGACGCGCTGAAGGCATACAAAACACCGGTTTCCTTTGCGCTCTGGCTCTACGTTTTCTTCCGCCCAGAGCCAACAGACATAGAACAAACAGCAGAGGGCGCTGTTTTTCATTTTCAGTTGGCGATGGGTTCCCAGATTGAGTGCCATGCCACTGTGAGGGTACTGCTTGTTGGCCATGGTAAATGTGCTCTGATTGCAGTGGTGTTACAAAGTACATTTACTCAAGTACTGTATTTAAGGAACATTTTGAGATACTTTTACTTTAATTGAGAATTTCCATTTTTCAATACTTTATACTTCTACTCCGCTTTAGTTACAAGTTACTTTGCAGATTTAGATTAATAATACAAAACATGCATCAACCAATTAAGTTCTATTTTATACTTTGGATACCGGTATTCGAAATGAATAGCCAATCTTCATTGTCGATCTGTTATTTTCACAACATTCGGACAAATTTGAGTACTATTACTTTTAGTATATTGATGCCAATACTTCAGTACTTTTCCTCAAGTAAAATTTTGAACACCAGCCTTTTACAGATCATTTTTATATTGCAGTATTGGTATACTTTTACTTAAGTAAAAATACTTCTTCCACCATGGATTGGAGAACATTCCCAGCTGCACCTGCACACAGTTGATAATGAAGCCTCATCCACTGACAGTGGCTCTCTGTAGCACACAGCAGAATGCAGCACAATCTGAACCAAACAATGAACAAGACAAACAAACAACAACAACAGCAACAAATACAAACAAACGTGTGTTCTTCAGGATAAGGATTCACAACCAAGCTGTTTCATTATGTATAATTGGACGACAAAGTGCTCTAAACGTGTGGGATTTGCGTGACTAAGTTGTCCATTCTTCTTCTCCGCCGATAGGCTAAGACTAGAGCCTGGCCAATGCTGGATTCTTTGCTCCAATGCCGAATCCCGATTTAGGAGAGTCCTAGACCAGTGGTTGCCAAACTGGGCAAATTATTTTGGGGGGTCCCCAGATGATTCGCTTAATGTGCAACATTGTTTTCTCACTCAACAGTAAACAAACAAACATACAGTAATAAGTGTATACAGTGTATCAATTTAAGGACTTTGAAGACATTTTTTATACTAAATTGGCCAAATGATCAAATATTACATTAGAAATTGCCAAACATTGTGAAAATAGACGATCTACAAGCTCACAACGCCTCGCAGTGCGAGGCGTGGTGAGCATGTAGATCGGCTATTTTCACAATATTTATCTGTGGAACCGAGTCAAACTAATGCCTTTAATTCCAAGTGCTTGTCGGAATGGGGGGTCCCCAGTTCAAATATGATTATTTTGGGGGGTCGCGGCCTGAAAAGTTTGGGAACGCTTGTCCTATAGACCACCGATTACCAATGTTTTGATCTATATTTTGTCCAAAAGTGCAAAATCGTTTGGTCACACATACAGACATGCATGTGCACGGACACACACACACACACACACACAAATTGTTTGAGTTCTAAGGAACCGGGGAGAGGGGGGGTCGTTCACACAAGTCAAGTTCTCAGAATGTGTTTGAACCAGACAAAGTGCATGATGCAGAGGAAAACAGAGCTGTCTGCTTCACCGATAAGCCAGATGCAACAACGTCAATCCTAGAGGGATCTGTGTCTCTCATCTGTTACTTTCTAAGCCTGATTTATACGCGTCTGCGCGCCGGTGTCGTCCGGGCGCGAAATAGCCAATCTGCATACTGTATAGATGTGCTATTTTTAGCAACACGACACGATACCGGCGCACAAACCTAGACTGTCAGTCCCACAGCAACAAGAACATTCACAGTGAGACATCCATTTATCTCAGCCCCTCCTCTCGTGGTGCGAACAAGTTTGCGCTCAGGCAAAAGATATGAGAACACAACATATCCTTCACTTCAGCTAATAAGATTTATATTTCTAAATCCCGGCAGCGGGTGCTATGCAAGGCGTAGAGCAGGGATACAAAACAAAATAGTAGACAGGGTAGAATTGCTACTACCAGAGAGTGTGGTGTTTACTACAGCATGCGCAGATGCTAGAGAGACTGTCACAAAACCAAGAAGTCTGCAGCCTCAATCCCTGCAACCTTACTGTCCTTGCATGATTTTAAATTACACGTCAAAACCAATTGCTTCCACGCTGGCCCATACCTCTCTTGTTCTATCACACTAAAACCAAAAACATTTGGCAATAAAATCCTGATAATCCTCATTGTAACTCAGAGACTGTAGCAAGCAATGTAACCAAATGGACCCTTACGGGTCCCTCAGTTAAATTAACACTCCGTATTTTACAGACAGCAGTAAGGTACAGTGTTACACCAGCTCAAGAACAGTGTGGCTGTGAGTGTGAGCTTGTCATGAGATGACAGATTTCTAGAATTTGAGTATAGATCATTTAGCTGGATAATTTACACCAAACAATATATTCATGGCTTCATATTTCTTAGTAAACTCACCATAGTGTAGTTAAGGGGTGGGCAACCACCTCTTTTTTGTCTTCCAGGTGGTCAGATTGGACTATTAAAGTGTCAATCAATCAATCAAAAACAAGCATTATTAACCTTGATGGTTTGACAGGCATACAAGCTTTCTCCCCAGATAGTCAGAAATTATGTTACGTTTAATGTAGTTGGTACCAGAGTGTAGAAGAGAGAGTAACGTCACGCTTTGATCTCGCCGCAAAGCGGGCTGCTATGGGCTATAGTTCCAAACATTGGAACTATATCTCATTGAGAAAGACAGAGCACTTCCATTCTTACAATGGGAGTCAACGCTAGTGCACATAACTCTCTTACACAGCTCTGGTTGGTACTACGTCGGTTCAGGAGGGAAGACCGCACCTGATAACAATCTCCTCCCCCTCGTAATCACCTCCAATCGGCCTGATATCAACTCCTCCCAAGATCACCTGATTGCAATATTTTGATCACAGCTACTCCCTTATCTCCTTCTCTCAGGCCAATCAAGGGTTGTATTTATCTCCTTCTCTCAGGCCAATCAAGGGTTGTAATACCTCGCTGTGCTCACTTGCATTTGCGCTCCGTTTTCTTGCATCCCTCCTCCAACCGTTCTCCTCCTCTTTTCTATGCATTATTAAGCTATCCCTTTCCTCTTCTTTTCTATGCATTCTTCGGCTATCCTTTTCTACAGGTTCCTGAGGGGGGTCTGCGAACATCCTAGTCATCGCGGAGTCTCGGACCCCAAAGCCAAATTACTCAGGGGTTGTGCCCCTCGGAACCAACAAACTTCAAGTGCCTCGGCCCCTCGTCCCCTTCTCTCCACCTCCCTGCCTCTCCTGCTACCTACCTCCCTAGTAAAGGGGATGCCCTTGCCCTTACTTCCCCTCGCCCCCCCCCAATCCCCTCATCCCTGCCTCCTCTCATACCTACCTCCCTCCATCTCCCAGCTCCACCATCCCATTCGGCCCTCTATCCCTGGGTCCACTCGTAACTCCGACCATTAGGTTAGTGTGAGGTTAGGGTTGGGGACAGGGTTAGTTATAATGGGGCCAGTCGGACGAACGGGACAGAATAATGGGCCGTCGGAATCTAATGTCATGGCACCCTCCAATTTCACCATCCATTCCTCCTCTCCTATACCCAAACCACTTTACCCCTTGTTGGCCCCTTCACTCACCTGCCCCTCGATCACGTCATCCCTCCGACGCCCCATAATCATCCCTGCCCCCCACCCATCATCCCATTCCTACACCCCTTCACCCCCTCCTCAACCCCATCCCTTCATTGCCCGCCCCTCTCCCCTCTTACCCTAGCCTCGCGTAGCCAGACTATATCACTGCGTGGAGATGAGTCTGGTGCTTCTATATGAGGACGTTTTTTTCCCAAGGGGGTGGGATCAAAACAATGGCTCTCGATGCAATTGGTTAGACCTACAACCAACTACCAATTACAGTCTCCCACATTTGAATACTGGGCCCTGATTGGTCACCCCAGACTTTGGGAGCAGGAAATGGATTCACAACGGAGCGGTGACAGCAAGCCCCCAGAACTACGGTAGAACATTGAAGCGGCCAAGCCTGGTGGTCAAATCTGAGAATGCACTTAAATGCTACTGCGCGTGCGTCTCCCGTTTTGTGCGCATGCTCACGACGCGTCACGACGCATGGAGCGATTTCATTGGTTCATATTGGTTCCATATTGGTTCCTATTATTACTTCCGGGTGCTTCAAAACGCCACTGAGCACATTCATTGAAATGATAGCTGGGGGCGGGGCAATCCGCCCTCTAGTTATATCATACCTCTATGGGTGCCAGACCCAAATCGCCGAGGGCAATTATTATTTTTTTCACCGGCAGATTCGTCTGGTCCCAGGCTACTCTTCCCTCGGACCTCACCTCCTCCACTAATGCATCCCTTCGCCTCCTCTCCCCCTCTGCCCTCAGTCTAACAGTCCTTTCATCACCCTTCATTCCTCCCTCATTCATTCATTGTTTTTAGCATTGCATTTTTGTCCTTATATGTTCAATAAATACAACCCAAGCTGATTCATTGGTTGAAGGTACGGTCTTTACTAGGGAATTATTTGTATTAAATTATAGACTCCTTCTTTGTTAGGTTTTATTATACTGTATGTAGTTTGTTGTAGAACAAATAGCAAATATAGCTGATCTACAAGCTCACTACGTGTCTCATCGGGACTTGTTGTGAGCTTGGAGTCCAAGAGGGAAGCACGCACATCTCAACAGAAATTGCACAGGTGCTGAACAAAAATACGTACAATGGAGAAGAAGGGAACTCCGCACACTGTTCTGTAGCTCCCAGTAGAACAGTTTTATGAAGGCGACAACGTTTCAACCCGTGTGGGACTTCGTCAGGTCTGATGAGCTAGTACATCAGCTATTTTAGCTATTTCTGAAACATTTAGATTTTCTTTTTCTTTAAATATATATTTTTTTTACAATTATTGCCTACAATGACATGCCCAAACTAGCGACACTAGGTTGAAAGAGGTAAAATTACTAACTTATTCTATGCTTGTGTTACCTATAGCAGCCTATAATAACACGCAATGGTGGTTTTCACTGTCTGACACGCCAGCTTTGGAAAATGACTAAGTGTACATGTGCCCAAAAAGGTTACCCACCCCTGGTGTATTAGTTTGTAGTTACACCAACTACTCTACGAGGGCACATAGGTGCAGAGCTGAAAAGATTATTCATAACTAGATTTTCAGGCCGCTACGCAGCCTTCAAATCTAGTTTAAAGTGGTCTCCAAATATGGGCATGTTACGTTTGTGACGTCCATCCACCGGCCACCTAAGACGAGCAATATTTCACTCAGACGACCACATTATTATCATAATGCAATATTTTTTTGTGCATGACCTGGCAGAAATTAACCACTTAAACCCTATTTCATTCTTTGTCGTACTACGACTATGTTGCACAGCGAAAATACAGTTACTTAGTTGACTGGAGTGCCCCAGGGCTCTATACTAGGCCGCCTAGATCGGCTGTTTTAGCCGATTTAACGTATTATAAAGCATTTTTAAATCTTTGCCAATAATGAATGACATGCCCACTATAGAGACACCAAGTTGAAAAAAACATATAGGTTGCCCCAAGGTTCTATACTTTTTTCCCTCTACAGTAAATCTCTCTGCCGAAAATAGCAGATCTACACACAGCTCACAACGGGTCACATTGAGACGTGTTGTGAGCTTGTAGATCGGCCAAATGTTCTCCCCCAGAATAGAGTAGACCATTTTGTTCTCAATGTCTGGTCCATGGCCCACCAGGGGTCCAGATAAATATTGTGAAAATAGCAGATCTACAAAGTCACAACGCCTCACGTTGCGAGGCGTGGTGACTGAGCTTGTACAGTAGATCGACTAGTTTTTACAGTATAATTTGTTGATTACTTTTGATGCAGTAATGGTCTTTTTTTTGTAGGTGTTAAAAAGGTCTTAAAAGTCCTTAAATTGTCACGCTGGAGACCCCCCCAAAAAATCTTGTGGGGACCTGACCCACAGGTTGAGAAGCACTGGAGTAGGCTATTTACCTGCAAAAGCTGGCCTCATGGTGAAGTCATGGTCATCCACACGGAGCAGTTGTTCCGTCTTCGTCTTGCGAACTTTGGTTCCATCCACCGTCTTCTTGGAGAGGGGGCTGACCAGAGGGTGGAGACACACAGTGAACATTTCTGCATTGGCTCTTTCTTGAGAAACAAGTGTCTATACACATTGTGAATTACAAAAGCAAAAATGATTTAGGCCAGGGGTATTCAAAGTTTTTCAGCCCAAGGACCCCTTAGTTGAGAGAGAGATGAAGCAGGGACCCCCACTGCTTATTGTATATAATTGTAATGTGCAACATTGCTTTTTCACAACAGTAAACTGGCCAAATTGTCAAATAATACCAAAGAAAGGTGCAAATATATATACAGTATAGTGAAAATAGCCGATCTACAAGCTCAAGCTCACCGCAAGGTGTTGTGTGCTTGTAGATCGGCTATTTTTGACTAATGTTCCCCCCTCACTCCCCTCAGAATCCTATCACACTAAGGTTTGGAGGACCCCCTGTAGTAACTCTGAAGACCCCCTAGGGGTCCCGGACCCCTTGTTGAAGACCCCTGATTTAGGCTATACTTTTATTATACATGCACAATGGCTATACATAGGTATATATTGTTTGGCTATAAGCCTACAATGTAGAACACTAAAGTAGCCAGATAAAGCAAAACAACGTTTTTTTTTAGGGAATATAATATGGGATCATATTGTTTCAATTCAGAGAAACATCACACATTTTACATTTAGATTAGGCCTACAATAATGGTATTACCCCACTGTAACCCCGGGCTGTCTTTCTGCAGTGACAGAAATAGACATCTTAACCCATTCAAAAAAAGAAATAATCAAAACTACAGTATCATCACATTCCCTCCATATTTGTGTGAGGCTCCCGGGGAAATAAACGTAAATGACATTTAATCTCCTACATATCTTTGCTGCTGCATGTGGGATGTACTCATGTACAGTATGTTCTACAAGCAGTCAAAGATCAGTATGTAGGCTATATACTCCATCAGCTGCCTGCAGAGTGGAGAACATCTCTGCGCTTTGGATAAGCACATCCTTGCGCACAACTCACTCACCTTTACATTACTATACCTAACATTAGGCTAGTCAAGATATCAGAGGTGTAAAGTAACTAAGTACATTTACTCAAGTATTGTACTTAAGTACAATTTTGAGGTATTTTTTTTTACTTTACTTGAGTATTTTCAATTTTCAGTACTTTTACTTCTACTCCACTACATGTCTACATCTTAGAGACAAATATTGTACTTTTACTCCATTACAATTATTTGAAAACTTTAGTTACTAGTTACTTTGTAGATTTGGATTATTATTACAAAACATACATTACCCACTTCAGCCCTACATTTCACCCATTTGAAAATAGCGATCTGACTACAAGCTCACAATGCGTTGCATGACACATTGTGAGCTTGTAGATCGGCTATTTTCAAAAGATTCTTATACTTTTTTTTTTCATTTGAAAACCTGCATAATGAGTACTTTTACTTTTGCACTAATATATTTAGATACCAATACTTTTGTACTTTTACTCAAGTCAATTTTGATTACCAGACTTTTACCAGATTATTTCTACGTTGCAGTATTGATACTATTTTACTTAAGTACAAAATGTGACTGATATGTTGCGCTGCAACATTGTATCAAAAGGACCAAACGTATATCCTACTATGATGAAGGTGACCTTATATTGGAGGCTGTAGAAAAATTATTAGAGACTATCAAACCGAAACTTACTTGCCGGTCTTGTGTGAATCCGCCGCGGCGGACCAGCGTTTCTTCCGACTCCTGCTCTTTCGACACTCCCCGATGACAATCAAGCAAAAGAGTAAAAACAAAAGCCTGGTATAATATGGCATTATCAGACGGAGAACTTCGACAACAGTCCTCGAACGAGCGAGGAGGAGTAGGACAGCGGTCAGAGCCCTGATCCTTTCACATCCACACCACGGCGTCGGCACCCGAACAACAAAGCACTTTCGCGCTGAACCATCTCCTTGTCAGAGGCGGAGGTGTGATGTTACGCATGGTAAAGTGAACCAGTGCGCCGGCTGCCGCTCGCAGAGATGATCCGGCTCTAGTGTATGGACCGCTCCGCAGCATCAGGACCAGCAGACAAGCCAGGGCTATGAGGGCACCCTCCTCACTTAGTTATCCTGACGTAATACCAGGGATTTGTAGTAGGCAGCCCAGGCAAGGGCTAGGCTATTGCTGATGCCCTGCACATGCCACCTTCTTCTTCACCCTCCACGGTTCAACCCAGATTTGGCTCCAACAAGGGGTTGAACTCGTTCTACTGCATTGAGTGATTGAATACTTTATTAGTAGTTTGCCCCAAAAAAAGCTCAGGAAATTACTAGGTCAATACAAGGCAGTGGTGGGGAAAGTAAAAGTATCAATAATGCAATGTAAAAATACTCTGTTAGAAGTAAAAGTCCGGAATTCAAAATTTACTTGAGTAAAAGTGCAAAAGTATTGGTATCAAAATGTACTAAAGTACCAAAAGTATGAAATACTCCATTAAAGTAAAAATACCAAAACATTTTACTTATGTACAGCACAGTAAATGTACTTAGTTAGTTTACACCACGATACAAGGTCTGCTAGAGGATTATACCCATGCAAGCAAGCATTATGGCTTGTTTCCATTGGGGTCCTGGTGCTATGCCACCAAAATGTGGAATGCCCTGCTACCAACAGTCATACAAACAGTGTGAATCCTTGCTCTCCTTCAAAACCGCTCTAAACGAGCACTCACAGGTGGCTGCAATTTACAAGTAACTGGCCCCTGTAAAAAAGTCCAAGCCTATCACCAGAAATGTAGATTTGTCTATCATTATTTTGTTGATGAATTGAATACACAGGACCCCAATGGAAACAAGCCATAGTGCTTTCTTGGGTTTAATCCTTTTGCATGGAGCTGTACTTTCTGTTCTTTTCCTGCAAACTGTTAATAAAGTATTCAATCAATCAATTGTAAGTGAATGCCGTTGGCCAACTGGTGCTCATTTGGAGTTTAGGGGAGCTCTCTCCCTGGGCGCTGAGAGAAACCATCATCATTAAGCTTAAGTCAAGCAGGATTCCCCTCAAAACCATTTGAGGTCTCCCACATGGAACTATAAGTATAGCCTATCTCAGTGGATTGTGGGTAATAGCAAGTCAGAAATCATGTTTTCTAGAATTTGAGCTCAGCGTGTTGGATGCCATTCAAAAGTCAGCTAAATATGAAAACCAAACAAACTTTCAAAGAGTGTGTGGAGCTGCTGCAGCAATTTGAAATGTTTTCCTTGTCCCTTTTGTGATTTTTTTCTGGCTACATGCACAAACTCTACACAATCATCACTTTGATTGTTGTCCATCTCATACCCCTCTCTCTCTCTCTCTCTCTTTGCAGTCAAGGCAGATGACTGTTCAGTGAGTCAGTGCCACCCTGGAGCCTGGTTCTGTTTGAGGTTTCTCCTTTCTTTTTTTTATTTCTAAATTTTTATCCCACGATTTTGTAACCCTATTTTTTACACCCAGTGCCAATTGTCTATGTAATCCTGGGCACTACCTTCCCTCTGCCAACCTAGGGAGGCCAGGGCCGAGCTCATGCCTCCTTCAATGCATGAGAGCCAACTGACCTTCTTGTCACCTGACAGGGGAGAGTTTCCCTGGTTGGACGTAGCGCGTGGAAGGAACACGTTATTCCAACCAGTTCCCTTCCCCTCCATCAGGCGCCCCGGCTGGCCAGGGGGAGGCAGTATAGTGACCAGGATTACTGCATGTTTTTGTGAGGGTACCTACCCTAGGAGACACGGGGAGAACATACAAACTCCACACAGAAAGGCCCTTTCGCCAACCCCACCTAGGGTATGGGCACTGATGACGCGGAGGAGAGAACACACCCCCAGCGCCCACAGCGTCCCCTGCGGGAATCGAACCCAGGACCTTCTAGCTGTGAGGCGACAGCACTACCGACTGTGCCACCGTGCCCCCCGGTTTCTCCTTTCTTGATGGGGGTGGGGGGAGGGGTGACCATCGTCTCTCTGCCCTATATATGTGGAGCCTAAAGTGTCTTGAGACAACTTGTTGCGGGATCTGGCACTTAAATAAAATAAAATAAATCACACCCAGTGTGAAGTGGGCGGTGTGGTCATCACAGTGGTCATCACAGTGATGGAAGCTCACTTTTAAAAACAAGACCAGGAGACCTGGTTCTGCCAGACCCAGACTTCACATGACGTGTCAGCCTGTGTCTATGCCCATGTATGGACGAAAGGGGGACAGACTTTTATGGCTGGGGCCTAAGGACAAAGTGACCAAAACCTGTTTTTTGCCCATGTATGGAGAAAACAGGTACAAAACATGCCCATGTATGGACGAAAGGGGGACAGACTTTTATGGCTGGAGCTTAAGGAAAGGGGGCATGCCTAAGGACAAAGGGGGCATGCCCATGTATGGAGAAAACAGGTACAAAACATGCACTACGTCACGGCTAAGCCGGACTTCACATGGCGTGTCAGCCTGTGTATGCCCATGTATGGACGAAAGGGGGACAGACTTTTTTTGGCTGGGGCCGGGGGACAAATGGACCATGCCCATGTATGGACGAAACAGGTACAAAGCCTCATGTAAGCCCGACCCCTTGGGTCTGGCAAAAAGTGTTTTGTTTTTCACTTTAAAAAAAGTGTTTTGTTTTTCACTTTTTTTTTAAAGTGCATAGTCCTATTTATAGGTTATTGATTTCATCATGTGTCTCGCTAGCCAATCACAGTGCTGAATAGTCAGCCAATCACAGTACAGCTAGGGATGTACTAATGTAGGGGTGTACTAATGTATAAGCCAATCACAGTACAGCGAAGGGTGTACTAATGAGGTGTCCCAACCCCACTTATAGGGGCGGCTACACCGCCCAAAAAACAGTAGATTACACAGACATGGCACTGCATTACACAGCACTGTCTGCATGCTCTCTTCAAAAGGACCAAATGTTTAAAGATTCGAAGCAACTTCGAAACATAACATCAACAAATAACACACTGACAATATAATCATTATATTTTATTAAAGTCATTTATTTTCTAGTGTGTGTGTGTGTGTGTGTGTGTGTGTGTGTGTGTGTGTGTGTGTGTGTGTGTGTGTGTGTGTGTGTGTGTGTGTGTGTGTGTGTGTGTGTGTGTGTGTGTGTGTGAGAGAGAGAGAAGGCAGCAATATATATTATAAAGACCTTCATAAAATGCACGTTTGCAATGTGTGTGTGTGTGTTGTTTTTTTTCACCCATGCCCTGAATAAAATACCTGGACAATATGCAGATATAACACATGGCTCAAGTACAATGACAAACATAATAAGTGTACTGTGTAGGTCTATCACAGATGAAGTTGTTCCCCTCTACAGGTAAAGTGTTATGGCTACAGTACCTCTGGGCCAGTGATTCTCAAACGTTTTCATTTCAAAAGGACCCAAAATAACTCTTGAGAGCGTACAAATGGACCATAATGAGTACGCTCTCAGAGTTACAGACCGGTATGGGTTCATTTGGAACCGTCCTCAAGGATCCCTGAGGGTCCCTGGGCCCCTCTTTGAGAACCACTGGTCTGGGCTGTTTGAAGGCAGCCATGTTGTTGTACATGTTCTAAATTGGAGTCAAGAGACTCCAGGCTACAATGTGAAACATTAAATTGCTTCCCAGCTATTCTTGCATTGACATCAATTAGACTGATAAGCCCTAAAGGAAATACAACACAAATAGGGAGCAGTTATATATAGTCACTGGGTTGGATTGCACTGGTAAAATAAAGATGCGGCAATTATAAACTCAAACTATAAAATGAATTATTGGGGGGAGGGCGGGAGGAATTAAAAAATCATGGCTAAAAGGAAGTGATGACTAAAAGGAGAGATTTGCATCTGGAAATCAAATTAGCCATTATATTTACATTTTAGGCCTTTGAGTCATATCTTCATCAAGATTGACAAAAAAATAATTTGTAAAATTGGGGTTCCATCTCTTGGTTTTAGGTCACTTTCGTGACAGCGCACGTTATGGCCGTGGCAAACGTCGGCCGTCGGGACTTTCCTGTCATGGGACGGACCCACTTTAAGATTGCCAATGTCACCCTTGCATTCGTATAGCGGATGTCCTCGGGGCCACATTGAATCTGTCCATTCACGCTGCAAAAAAAAGAAATCTATCTTTGGCTAAAGCCTCATTAATTTCTACCAGTGCAAACGGGCCCTTATACGCAGTCACACTACTAAGCGCTGCTGTGGTGATGAACACTTCAAAGCACATTTTCTCATCTTTTTTTTTTTTTTTATACTTCGGTAAGCAGATTTAGCCAGCACAGAGTCACTCGGGAAAGATCATATTCCCTTCAATGGGGACTTATGGGAAATCTCTACACTGCATGCCACAATGCAGTGAACCGAGTGCGGCCCCAACACAGAATCAATAAGGTAGATGGACGATACACATCCTGCACACATAGTCTACAGCAGTGGTTCTCAAACCTTTTTTTTTTTCTCCCAGAGGACCACCATTACGCTGAGAAGGTACAAATACCCTGTCAAGAGTTATAGACCTGTGAGGGTCCATTTGGAACCCCCTCAAGGAACCCTGAGGGTCCCTGGACCCCAATTTGAGAACCACTCAAACCACTCACTAGTATATTTCTGCGTAATAAAAAAAAGAAAATCTTGCAACAGCCCTCACCACCAAACCCCATACCCCCTGATATTCACTAAACTTAATTGTTCAAGTTATATTACAGTTTTAATTAACAGTTTTAATTTAATAAGGAGAGCAAGCAGCAAACCCAAATAAAGATGACCGTCTGAAAAAACTAAAAGGACATAGAAGGATAGTGATGCAATGTTTGTTGAATAAACCACAAACATGACTCATTAATTAAAAAAAGAAAATGCAGGACACTCTAGAGCAAATTTACGATGATTCCACTTCGACCCGGCGCCCCTATTTTAGGCATGAACATTGTAGGAGAACATTATTGAACCATTTTTCGAAAGTTTAAATAAAAACGATCAGATATACAAGCTCACGATTTGACACGCACATCGTGAGCTTGTAGACGGGCTATTTTACGCAAGCTTTTTCTATATAAAATAGGGCTTAAGTGGTTAAAAACACACCACCTCCTGGGCCTCCATGGAGGGGGGTTCACGTAGAGTCAACCGGCACCTCCTCCTCCTCTGGAATGAAAGTGCCTCCCGCACATGGTTCGAGCGGGTGAGAGAGAATGTCTGCAACGCCCAAACGTTGCCTGGTTTAATAAAGGGGGCAAAGCCGTCTGTTTTTTTTTCTTTTTTAAAGCCAGGCTTCAGTCTGGCTTCGGTGTAGAAAAACAAAAGACTGTCTGTGGTGGTCCGGTCGGGGGGGGGCGGCGGCGGCAGAACTATAGCAGGAGGAGAAGCGGTTAAACTGGAAAGCTATATAGGGCTTACAGGCAATGCTACTGGCTTTGCGGGTAAGCGGGGCCCCGGCGAGCAAAGAGGTCACAGGTCATAGTCAAACTTGTACTCGTGGGCCAGGTAGATCCGGCGGAAGATGAGCGCGGCCAGGGCCAGGGTGAGGACCGCGATGAGGACCGCGGAGGCAGTGTGGCTGGTTTCCTGCGGGTGAGAGAGAGATGGGACGACAATCGTTATTACCGTTTATCGCTAATTAAACGCTCACAATAATCATACCGTGGAGATTTAAATTTATCCTGAAATTGTCCCTATACACTGGACCCTCTGGTGCTTGGACCGCTCTTTGCCAAAAATAGCAGATCCACACATGTTGTGAGCTTGTCGATCTACAATTTTTTGGCTAATGTTCCCCCGACAATATGGATGCTGGTTATCAAAAGTGTAATTTCAAGTCATTTCGAGTCTTTAACCCATTCAGACCGGGAACGCATCTGTGTTATTTTAAGATATCTTTGGCTATTAAAAAATAGCAGATATACAAGCTCATAGCACGGCACTCGGCTATTTTGTGAAGAATTGTGAAAATGTGTGCAAATCTTTGAATATATATTTTCTAAAGCGAACATTTGAAAAATGTTTTGTTCCAGGGACCTCTAGAAGCAAAGATTTGAGTTACAAATGTTCGCTTTAAAAACACATTTATGTATATTTAAAGATTTACACAAATGTTCCAAGATTTTTCAAAAATTGCATATCTACAAGCTCGTAGCGAGGCACTTGGTGCCGCGCTACGAGCTTGTAGATCTGCTATTTTTGAATAGCCCAAAGAAATCTAAAAATGACACATATGTTCCCGGTCTTAATGGGTTAAGCGTATTCTGATTATCGCGATAACATCGTTTATCGCAAATATTTTGGCCACAATAACATCGTGTTGTGAAATGTTCACGTCGTCCAAACCTGCGGGTGAGGGGCATGAGGGCCGGCGGGGAACGTCGAGAACGCAGGGGGCCTGGCCGCTCTCTGGTCCTGCTGCTGCTGCTGAGCGCGGCGCTGCCGGGGGCTCAGAGACTGACCGCTGCTCCTGGAGGTCGCAGGGGGACACGGGGCCTCCTCACTGGCAGCTGCCGATGACGAATCCTCTTCCGACCGCTGGAGGGAGGGAGATAATGGAAGTAGAGTTTGTGTTGGGGGGGATACACAACGGAAACACTGGAATCGACATCGAATACAGGAGGTATATTGAGTCATAGAGCGGCGTGTGTTGCTTCTGTCATGCACATGAAGCGCGCACGCACATGCATACGCACACGCATACGCATACAAGGTTTGAATGTGAGTAGAGCAGTGATTCTCGACCTTTTATGTCAAGGACCCCCACTTCTTTGATATTCATTACTACGCACTGCTTGAGCACTCGCCACAGACAGCGCGAGGCGTGAGCACGAGCCACAGAAGTGTGCGGTGGCAGTATGAAATGACATTTGTCTGTCCACCGTTTCTTTTTTTCCGGTTCAGGGAGCCCAGCCGAACCCGAACTGCCGTCGGTTGTTCCAGCCCATTAAGACCTGAGGCTGATTCTACAAATGTCTTCTAAATCAGTAATTCTCAAACTCTTTTCGTGCCAAGGACCCCCAAATTGATATGTATTTTGGGCGTAGACCCCCATCTGAAAATGTTTTGTGCCAGGGACCCCGGCAGAAGAGAAAATCAATATTAAAAACTTTAAAAATTATTCAAGATTTTTCAAAAAGAGATGTACAAGTTCGCAGCACGGCACGAAGTGACCCGCTGTGAGCTTGTAGATCTGCTATTTTTGAATAGCCAATGTTAAAATCTGATATTACACAGATTGTATGCAGCTACAGTACCTTTAGCTGGAGACCCCCTGGACCGCTCTCAGCTCTTCATGCAAAACATGAAGGCGTATTGAGTCAGAGACCGGCTTGTGTTGGCTCTCTCATGCACATTCAGTGCGTGCATGTGTGCAGACAGACACACACACACACACACACACACACACACACACACACACACACACACACACACACACACACACACACACACACACACACACACACACACACACACACACACACACACACACACACACACACACACACACACACACACACACACACACACAGATAGGCTTGTATTATTAAACTCTAACCCCAACCCCTAAACCTAACCTTTAAATGCCTAATCCTAACCCCTGAACCTGAATTGTAATCCTATCTCCCCCAAAATCTTTTTTTAAACCATAAAACAACAATTTAGCTTGTGAGGTCCAGGAAATGGTCCTCGCAATGTCAATTTCTCAAATTCTACCAGGCTTGTCAGAACATTTGGTCCTCACAATAGTAATACAAGTACACACACACACGCACGCACGCATCCACATAAATGGAAATAACAAGCATACAGACATTTCTGTCAGCGGTTTATCTAAAGAGGCAGCTGTTATCCAAACACCGCAGACGGCGCGTTTTTTGCTTTTGTGGTCGTTCAAAGCCACACCGCTTCTTTCATGGTCGACACCGTCACCGCCCGCGTCTTATGAAGAACTCTGAACTTTCTGACTTTCAACACCCTCGTTTCAGCAAAACTTGCCACGAGTTATTTTAAGAAAGAATAACCTTTAATGTTTCGTTAAAATGAAAAGTTCTGAGCGCACCGCTCATATTATACAGAAAGTGAAGCTGATGAAATCATCCTTGAGGACTTTGTTTAGCTTTCATGTCGCCGTCATTTTATTTATTTATTTAAACTAAAAATAACACTTTGGCCAATTAGAGAATGACTACAGGGAAGCCTGTTGAGCTCATGGGATGAGGAATACGGGAAGATATATATATGAGAGAGAGAGAGAGAGAGAGAGAGAGAGAGAGAGAGAGAGAGAGAGAGAGAGAGAGAGAGAGAGAGAGAGAGAGAAAGAAAGAGACACAAAGACACAGAGAGATAACAGTAGAGATGGAGAAAAACAGAGAAAGAGAAGAGGAAGAAATTATATAAAGCAGTGGTTCTCAACCTTTTTCATTTCAAGGAGTTTGCTATGCATTAGGCCAGACCTTTGATACAAAATGTACAATGTAAAATCCTCAGTGTTTACTGTATTTAACTCTGAGAGTGTCCGTACACTCTCAGAGTTACAGACCATCAGGAGGTCCATTTTGGGGGGGGGGGCTAGACCCGACGTTGAGAAGAAGTGGGGCCGCAATTGTCCATGCTCACACAGTGGTCTATTTGGTTTCACGTAATTTTCAGGCAGTGGGACCCCCAACTGATACCCCCAATATGATGCAAGGCCACCGTATGAATGTGGTCAATTGCATATACTATCTTATACTTATATTATTATATTTATTGCTAGTAATTGTATTTGCTTGTATCTCCCTCTCAGTCTCTCCTTCTCGCTCTCTTTCCCCCTCCCGACATGGTTGAGAGCCTGGGTCTACCCTAGAGCCTGGGTCTGGCTGACGTTTCTTCCTGTTAACCCGTTAAGATTTTAGATTTGAGCTATAACCATTATTTTATACTTTGGCGATTCAAAAATCTTGGAACATCTGTGCAAATCTTTTATATTTTTTGAAACAAAAACATATTTTTTTACTCAAATCTTTGCTTCTGGGGGTCCCTGGAACAACATATTTTGAGATGGGGGTCCGCGGCGAATTTCATATAATTTTGGGTGGTCTTTGTCATGAAAAAGTTTGAGAATCACTGATTATAGCAACATAAGTTGCAATAATATAAGGATTTAGAAGACATTTGTAGAATCCCCAGAAGCAAATATTTGAGTTACAAATGATTGCTTTAAAAATAAAAATAAAAATATATTAAAAAATGTGCACAAATGTTCATGATTTTTCTTTTTATTGCAGATCTACAAGATAAACGTAATCTTAAATGACAGATGCTTTCCCGGTCTTAATGGGTTAAGGGGGACGTTTTTTTTTCTTCTTTTCGTTGCCACTGTCAAAAATTGCTTGCTCAGGGTGGGACAATGTCGGGACACTGCTCTATACAGTATGTAAAGTGTCTTGAGACAACTTGTTGGGATTTGGCACTTTGATGAAATTGAATTGAACTGCAGGTTTCTTAGTTTCCTCCCCGCAAACAGTGGTCTGTTCGAGTAAAGTGTGTCAGCATCATAGACGGTAGACAAAGCATTTATTTATTAATCTATAACCAGACAAAGGCTGAATGGGATGGAAAATAGGCCAATTTTCCATCACATAAAATGCAGTCAGCTAGACTACAAAGCACAGACAATGCAGACCCTGAAGGGTTGCTCACTGGCAAAGTAGATTTGTAAGGCAATGTCAACAAAAACGTGTGCGAGGTTCCTTTTCCATTTAATTAATTCTTTGAAATGGACCGTTCCCTCAGCAAAGTAATCTTGCCAGTGTTTGGAAGAGTGAATTTCATTTTCTTGGAGGGATTGGATATTGTTAAGAAATGTGAAACATTGGTCTGCCAACAGTTTATCGCCAATTATAGTGAAAACATCACGTAAAACCTTTCTTTTTCAGATATATTTGATTGATCATCTGGCCCCAGCAGTTCATCAGCCTGCCTAGCTTGTGCACTGCCCACGCTCTCTGTTTGACACCTGCCTGCCCACATGCACACACGGCCACAGGATGGATAAGAAAGTGGCATTGTGCAGTCCAGAAAAAATTAAACAAAATGAAAATTTGCATGATTTATTGGTGCTTGCGGGCCACCGGCAGGGCCTCCTGGAGTCTCGGGCCCCTGGGCAGCAGCCCCGTGAGGCGTCAGGCTGTGCCTTAATCCGGGCCTGGAGACAGATGCAGTATTACAGCACCTTTATAATTGGACAGCTCCAGTACGGGTGGCACAGGACCCACGGACACTGATGCAACAACCTGACAATATTTCAAGCAAGCCTCTTTAGTTGTTGTTGGTGTCAACACAGCCATGTTGAAAAACTGCGAATCATGATTGGCTAAACTCGCTTACTGTAATTTACTAATTTTGTTGTACTGTCTGGCACATTTGCAAGCTGCGCTGATCCCGGTGAACTCGAGAGCCATTAAATATGTCTCGAAAGACTGCTTCCAGCGAGTCCACGGCACTGGTGGTTCACTTGGCAAAGCAAAGCCAAAAGTCAGCCGCTCCCAGTGCACAAAGTGGACTGTTTTGCAAACAACACGCAAGACGGTGAATTGTTCATCTCTGTAACTATGCGCGACATACAAACCAGAGAGGCTCTTAGCCGTACAGACTGCTTAGCCGCAGTCCTCGGAACGTGACAGCACTGTCATAGGCCTAAACACGTGCATGATATGCGAACAGAACAATTATTATGTAATCTTTTTTAAACTGTGAGTGAGGGTGAGAGGGGACCAAAACATCAGTCTTAAAACGGTTCTAAATATGCCTAAGCATCCGCCCCTGCTGGGTTGCAGCTGGCGCCGAAATCTATCCTCTTAGCTAACATCAACCCCTTGGCCATATTATCTAACTACTCAACCTGGCGTGCCTATTTTGGGCATGTCGTATATAGGCAAACATTTTCAAATGTTCAAAAATAGCTAAAATCTACAAGCTCAAGCTTGTAGATCAACTATTTTTGCTTAAGCTTAAAGGCTTAAGTCAATGAAAATGACCCTGTGAAAATGCTGGCATCTAGATATGATAATACAAAGCCTGTGATCTCTAAAGAGTCTGCCTCACACTTAGGGAGACCAATGAATAATGCTGGCTGCTATTTAGTTTTTTACGGCATGGCACCTACGGGGCCAGCCGTCTAGAAGAGGGTCTGCGTGTGTGTGTGTGTGTGTGTGTGTGTGTGTGTGTGTGTGTGTGTGTGTGTGTGTGTGTGTGTGTGTGTGTGTGTGTCCACAGTTAATCTCGCCGATTTTCAAAATGCCATATTTCTGCCAGTAGGCCAAGGAAGTAAACCCAAATATTTTTCACATTTAGTGATTTTTTGGTGTGTAAATGTTTTCACATAAGGAGTGCTGTGCAACCCGACAGATCCAAGCCAGTACACAGATGTACAGTAGTGTCGCTCCCCATGTGGAAAAACCCTCAACTCTCAACATAAAGCAAAGATGCTGACTGATTTCTCGAATGTAGTACTTCGCATGGACACAGTGGTAGGGCAAAGATTAGAGAAATGGGTTTGTGAACAGAAGTTCATACACACCGTGGCTAAGAAATCCTGGGTGGGTGAAGGGAATAAGGAATGCTCCCCTCTTCCTCTAACCTGACACCGTCAAATGGAAGAAGCTTGCGACACACATTTTGTTTCACAGCCTACTTCCATCTGAGACTCCGGTCGCAGAATCGATGACAGACGGCGTTTAATTTTTTCAAGCTACTAGGCAGGTGATTGGATGATCCCGCCCCTAGCAGCCGCTGATTGGTTCTAACACGCAGCGGACCGGGCAGCTTTACTCCCTGAGCAATCCCAGACTCCTTCCTGAAATCAAATGCAAATGAGATTTCCGGAGGGAGGGGGGTTTACCAGGCTACTCTTCCTCAACAAGTGTCATTAAAGGTAGCTCTCCACCGCACAGACGTCGGCGGCGGTAAGCGTTGGAAAGCATCTGCTATTTTCACATTATTTATCTGTGGAACCGAGTCAAACAAAATGTAATGCCCCAACTCCTACAATTCCAAGTGCTTGTCAGGGTGGGGGTCCCCAGTTCACGGCCTGAAAAGGTCGAGGACCACTGCCTTAAGGTGCCCTTAAGCCAGGCATCTTAATCTCCAATTGCTCCAGTGGAGCTGCTAAGATGGCCAACAGCAGGGATTTGTGGTTGCAGGACTACTACTGTCACCATCGGCTATGAAGCTGAGAAACCGTGTGATGAGAGAAGCTGTACAAATCGACATTTGTGTCATCTTTCCCTGATTTAAAAAAAATAAAACGTTCTAAACCAGTGGTGCCCAAAAGGCAGAGGCACACTAGTGTGCCTTGGGATTTTGTTATAACACATTAATGCAATATAGAACTAAACAAAAAGTGGTGAATGATCTTTTTACTTAGTATATCAGTAATTTGAGCGCACGCTTTCCCAATCTAGAGGCAAATCATGCACCCTACAATATTTATACCTCTATATTTTTTACCTCTTTCAACTTGGCATCTCTATTTTGGGCATGTCACTATAGGTGAAAATGTATTTATCAATTTATTTTCACAGATTGCCAAAAATAGCGAAAGCAGGTCGGCAATCACAACAGCTGTGAGCTTGTAGACTGGCTATTTTCGCTATGAATACAGGAGTGCCTTCAGATTATGACTTGCCAATTGGTATGCCTTGGGCACATACAGTTTGAAAACCACTGTTTTGTCTGAACAAATAAATCTGTATTCAACTCCATGAAGCGTTATCTACCAGCAATGTGTACTGTTATCACTGACTGAATAGTTGAAAAGGTTACTGTGCAGGATTATTGTTATTTTTGTCAATCACAATGCACTGTACCGTGGTTCATACCACAACAATACCAAGGACATCTCCAGCAAACAAATCTCATCACTGAGAATGATTTCCAGCGCTGCATTAGAAATTATTCACCAACACAGCGGGATGTCAGCAAAGTGATAAACCGTGCCACCACTAAGGCTGGGCGGTATGTCTTCAAATCACTCATGATTATTTCACACTTTTGCCTCAATTCCGATTAATGAACGATTATGAAAATTAAAAATAAATAGCGAGAATAGCTGATCTACAAGCTCGCAGCACCTTGTGAGCTTGCAGATTGGAGCTATTGTTGTAGCTTGTAGTTATTTTTGTACGCTGCCATTGTTCAACAAAGTATAATACAGGGTTAAATGGTTAATCAGACTAATCATTGATTATATAATTTTTTTGTTGTGTCGATTTGAATATATATGGGAAAAGAACTGCTTCCAAAAAGTCTCCTACCGGAGACTCCGCCGGTCATCAAATTATTGGCAAAAACAAAAGAATCTCCGTGAATTCAAGCCTTCATGGGGTGTGTAATTGATGGAACATAAGTAATGTTTTGGGTGAACAACTCCATTAACCTACATGAGCAAAATTAAGCCATTTATTGGTTGTAAATGTCGGTTTTGCCCAGGCCCTCAATCTCACAATCCGTCGCGATGCGACGCATTGTGAGCTTGTAGTTCGGCTATTTTCAAATGGCCGAAATGTATATAGGGCAGAATGTATGTTTAGTAATAATAATCTAAATCTTCAAAGTAACTAGTGACTAAAGTTTTCACTTTTCAAATAATTGTAGTGGGGTAAAAGTATAATATTTGCATCTGAGATGTCGTGGAGTAGAAGTAAAAGTATTGAAAATTGAAAATACTCAAGTAAAGTAAAAATGTCTAAAAAATGTACTTACTGTAAGTACAGTACTTGAGTAAATGTACTTAGTTACTTTCCACCGCTGCCGTTATCCTCTATGATAAAGTGACACCCCCACACACACTCACAGCATGTGAATAAAAAAAATCCCTGAAGCATCATTCCCCCTACCCACGTCGGTAACGGAGATAGCTCATTAAGTAGGCGTGGGTGGATTGTAGGGGGGGGGGGGGGATTGGGGGTTTGCTTTCAAGATTCCGGGCTTTATTTTGTCAAGAAAAAAAAAAGGGGGGGGGGGACTTTGATTTAGAGCGTGGCAGCAAATACACACTCAAAATGTAAAGATCAGATGAACGAGTTTGAAGAGGCACGGAGCTCAGCTAGGCCTGTCACAATTATTACATAATAATCTCAATAAACAACATTTTCCATGTTGAAAATTTTACATATATTTTCCAAAAGAAATGCTGTAAGCTATAAGCTTGTAGATCAGCCATTTCCAAAATTTCTATATATTGTTTTGAAAGTATAACATTATTAAATATGTTAGTAATTTCTTTGTATATTTAAAGTTATTTATTATATCTGCCCTGTGCAATTTTTGTTTACGAAGCCTAAAAGGTAAACGGAAATTTTAATTGCATTAATATGTTCCCAATGTTCAATGCCAAAAACACAATTAAAATCGTTAATCGCAATTATTGGTATGACAATTTACCGTCAAATAAAATGTCATAATTGTGACAGCCCTGAGCTCAGCCGTTATCTGCATGTCCAGTATATGTCAACAATACAACCATAACTTCTTAAAGGCCCGGCTCTTACGTTGTTCTTCAGAACTATTCATATAGTTGATGCCTTATTCATGCAGGCCGATACCTCGTTTCGCGGCGCTTTCCAAATAAAAAGTCTGTTGCTTTATCGCCGGGCATTATTTGCGTTCTGTGTGGATGTACTCATGACACAATCAACAGTTCGAAAAGATATATCTTCGGACGATTTAATTGCACAGGGAAAGGGGTTTAACGGGGGTTAAAGGTCTAAGGACCTTTAACCCCTTATGCGTTAAAGGTACTCTGTTGTACAACTGTACAACAGAGTACAGTTGTACTTTGTTGTACAACGGTGTCGCATATTGAAAATAATCTATCTACAAGCTGACTTATTTTCGCCGCGTGACACTGGCGTACGACAGAGTGAATTAAGCATATAAGGACTTGGAATTTGGTTCCATTCACACACTCTCAAGAGTTACAGACCTGCAACTCCTAAACTCTTTCACTGCCAGACTTATTTCTGGCTGCGTGCACCCACTGCCAGCGATTTTTTAATTTTCTTACCTTTTGAAGTAGTCACAGAATATTTATCTCCAGTATATGATGTCATCGCGACCCCCTGTTCACTTGTTATAGGCCGTTCAAAATAGTAAAACACAGGAGGCAGACGATTTCCTAAATACGTTAACCAGGAAGTGAATGGAGCAGTAAATCTTGGGATCATGTGATCTCCATCTAGTGGAAACACCAACAACAACAAAAAACGTCCGTGGCAGTGCGGGCCTTTGGAAATAAAAGTTGTGAAAGTCGTCCTTGGCAGTGAATGAGGACCTGTGAAGTGAATGAAGGACCTGTGGGGGTCCGCCCCCGGACCCTACTTTGGGAACCACTAATGTAGCCAGCCCCCCCCAGTGCCTTCTCTGTCCACGTTACCTGTTCTTCCTGTAGTCCTTCAGAGTCCTCCAGGGTCTCTGAGGTGGACGTGTCTCCCTGCGTGTGTGTGGAGGATGATGCCTCGCTAGTACCGTCCGCTCCTCCAGTCTCGCTGGCCTGTCTGGACGAGCTGGTCTCCTCCTGCATTAGCACACAGAAAACATGGCCGCCGTTGTCAGCGACAGCAGCAATTCCCCTCGTACGCCCGAGGCACTCCCAACGGCAATGTTGTCTTACATGCAATTAACCCATTAGACCGGGAACGCATCTGTCGCATCACTTAAACTTTGGCTATTTTAGAGAAATCGTGAAGATTTGAGCAAATCTTTGAACATATTTAACTCAAATCTTTGCTTCTAGGGGGTCCCTGGAACAACATATTTTGAGATGGGGGTCCGCAGCCAAATACATATCATTTGGGGGGTCCTTGACATGAAAAGGTTTGAGAACCACTGATTATAGCATCATAAGTTTAAAAAAAAAACTGTCAGGATTTAGAAGACATTTGTAGAATCCCCAGAAGCAAAGATTTGAGTTACAAATGTTCGCTTTAAATTTGATTTTGATTTGCAAACATTTTGGGTTAAAGCCATTCTCAGAGAGTTAACCCATTAAGACCTGAGGTGATTCTTAAAAAAAATCGAAATCCTAAAATGTTTTGGAAAAAAATCCCCCAAAAAAAATTTCACAATTTTTCAAAAATAGCAGATCTACAAGCTCATAGCGCGGCACTCGGTGCCGCGCTATGAGCTTGTATATCTGCTATTTTTGAATAGCCTAAAGAAATCTAAAAGTGACACAGATGCGTCCCCAGTCTTAATGGGTTAAGTGGATGGCGTAGGGATAGGATACGGTCACGCGGCTCACCTCTAAAACCACACATACCCCCCTGCGGGACTACAATCACATTTCTTCAGACCTGTGTTCCTAGACTATACCGTTTTCCTTCCCAGCATTCCGACGGTCGATAAGAACACAAATTGGAGTGCAATCTCGAACTTTCTTAACAAAAACATCTCACACTCCCCAAGGAGGTCAACGAAAGCACAGAGTGTTTCAATAAATTATGTCTAGCTTTAAAGTAAGCGACTCTTTCTGGGGATTTTTCAGATGGTTTACTGCCCACAATATCCAGACTTCACTGAGAATCAATGGGTGATGTTTCTTTGTTAAAATAAGTGTTAAATGTAGCACCTCCACATCTCACATACATCGGGTTCAGGATGTCATGTCTCACCTCAAGCTGGAGAAGTTAAATATATATCACACGTGAATTCACTCAATTGAAACCAGCGGTGTAAAGTAACTACCGGTAAGTACATTTACTCAAGTACTGAATTTAAGTACAATTAAAGGCATTTTTACTTAACTGGAGTATTTCGAATTTTCAATGCTTTTACTTCTACTCCACTACATCTCAGAGGCAAATATTGTACTTTACTCCACTACAATTATTTGAAAACGTACTACTTACTTTGCAGATATTCATTATATTATAAAACATACATTAACCACTTTATCCCTATTTTATACCTAGGCTATTTGAAAATAGCCGAGCTTGTAGATGTGCTATTTTCAAACATTTTAGTACTTTTACTTTTGGTACTTTAAGTATATTTTGATGCCAATATTTTTGTACTTTTACTACTTTTGTGTACTTGATGATCACTGTATAAGTAGCATTGTGTGTGGGAGGATGTTTGTGCTGTGCACTGTTTGAACGGAGTGTGAACCTTGAACTTGATCTGCCGGGCTAGTTCTGTGTCCTTGCGTTCCTCTGGGCTGGGGTCGCTGTTAGGGGAGGGAGCGTGTAGCGCCGTGCGCATGGAGCAGCCACATGCCTCACAGCAGAAGTCCTGGGACCTGGTGGTGATCAGAACACTTGGTCATTACACGGTTTGGTAGATGGCAGCCTCAACTCAACAGTACTTTCCACTAAGTCCTACTCTATACTTTGTCATATAACGGAAATAGCCAATGTGCGTGTTTGTGTTTTGACGTTTTCCTAGTTTCTCGAGACAGACTTGTTTTCAAATGCTTCCACCTATAACTGTCGGTACATCGGAAGTACTGAAAATGAAGGATGCACCGATATGGAAATGCTTTGCCGATACTGATACCGATGCTTAAAATAACAATTTAGCCGATAGCCGATACTGATACAGATATTTGTTTATTTCGTTTTTGGTGTTATTATTCCCCCCTTTTGTGCCTGGGAAAAAATAAATCTTCATTATAAGAAATAACTGTTCAGAATCTGCAGAAACACAGCATAATTGCCTTAATGCAAGTAACATTAACGAGCGTCAACGAGCCTCAGCTGGACAGTGACACACACACCTCAGCTGTGCTGAACTGAAAGTGACAAGAGTTAAGTAAAAAGAAAAGCCCTTGAATATGACATGATGATGTTTACTGTGGTTATGTTAAGCTTACATTTCATATCACAAACACCATAGAGTAAAAACTCCAGTAACTTTAACCAGCAAAAAAAAATAAAAAAATTAAAAAAAATATATTTTTTTGCCGATGCCGAGGTTGACCGATAACGGCAAATATCGTCCGATACCGATATGTGGCCGATATACCGGTGCATCCCTACTGAAAATGCATAGAGAATTCACTTCTGTTTTGCCTTTGCAGCCGTATAAGCAACTCCTACTAACCAACTTAGTTAAAGCCTATCTAGCTTGCTGCTTAGCATGAATGGAAATTCAAAGAAACATATTTTAAAGACATTTTAAAATATATTTTTGTGAACGGAAATGACAAACAGCTTTCCCGTGCAGAACTTTTATTTTTTTTAAATAGCAGATCTACAAGCTCATGGCGCGGCACCAAGTGCTTGTATATCTGCTATTTTTGTATAGCCAAAGAAATCTTAAGTGACACAGATGCGTTCCAGACTCCGCAGCATTCGAAGAGTGCGGAATTGTTGTCTGGCTTGAGAGACTAAAATGTCTCTTTTTGCCACTGCCACACTGTGCCCATCGTCATCACAGATGACAGCTTTGCTGTTGACCTTCCCCACTACTGGCTAACCCTGTCTGAAATCCATCCTGCCAACTGCCCAGACACCCACATGCTCATTTGCCCTCCTTATCCGCCCTCTCAACGACCATCAGTCAAAACTCCCTCTGTGACAGAGAGTCTGATTAAAAGCATTTCCCGTGGCAATGGCATGTGCAGGCTTGTCTGTAATATTTGTCTTGGGAAACCAACCCAAAACCAATCTATAACTTCTCCATTCACTTCCTTATATGAAAGGCTTAGCTCTGAAAAGGTCTGGCTGATGACATCACCCGTGCCCAAATTTTGGACAATCTGAGCCCCATTGACTTCCATTATAAAAAAGGGATTAAATTCAACATTTCAAAAAGTATACATCATATAGTATATGTGAACAACAAATGTTGCATTCTACATTAGCATTGTGACAGTGTGCACAAGAAATTAGAGCCACGCTATTAAAAACAATGTCATTTCAAAAATCAACGCATGACTTTTGATGGCGTGACCCTGCAGTACGTGAGCTGTGCAGGACAGGGTGGGTCTGTGTTTCCAGAGCGAATCTCACAAACCTCTGAAAAAAAATCGGTATATTGCCAGTAAGTCACAGAAGCATCTCTACTAATCTTGTTTTAGTTTTTGCGTTTATAATTTGGGGGGCTTTTCTGCCTTTATTTATAGTATACAGTGGAGAGTGACAGGAAACAGGGAGAAAGCAACGGGGAGAGACACGCAGCAAAGGTCGTCGAAGTCGACGTCAGGATTCGAACCTGCGACACGCTGTCAGGCTGCATTAGAGCCGATATGTGTTATGCGTCATACGTATGTCGTAGATGACTGACTAAGGATAAGGATAATTCCTTTTAACAGGTCGTTCATGAAAGTCCTTGCGGTCTTGTTTCCAATGAGAACCTGTGAGCAATTGGGGTTAAGAGTCTTGCTCAGGGACAAATTTCATATCATCGGCACATATGCTGGGATAGCCTGGAATCGAACCTGGGGCAACCAGGGCCAGCTGGTTCCCTAGGCGGGCTCACTAACCACTCAGCTATGGCCGCCCCCTAACTTCACAGGCTGAGATTCACATTGGTGCCACCCCAACATACTTTTTCAAGAACTTAATGTTGGCTGGATTTTTTAACATGACATTACATGATAGGACTTCTCACATGGCTCTGAGAACCAGGCCAGTGGTTCTCCAAGTGGGTCCAGAGACCCCCAGGGTTCCTTCCTTGAGGGGGTTCAAATGGACCCTTTACAGGTCTGTAACTCTATATAAAAATGGAACGAAATAGAACCTCTGAGTTATGGGGGTCCTTAATAAAATAAAAGGTTTGAGAATCATTGAACTAGGCTAAAACGTACCTCTACAAAATGTAGCCACGCGTATCAGGGCTGAATATTTATCCAATACAATATGCCATCAAAACATGTTGTGTGGTGGTGGCAGTGAAAGGGAGTGTGGGGAGACTGAATGACAGCTCTCACAATCCCCCCGGGGGCAACAGAGAAAAGTCGAGATGAAAATCAAAAGTGAGGTGCTATATCTCAGCCGTGGGCGTCACGGGAGATAAAACAAGCAGGTGGGGACACATTCTGCCTTAGCTCATCTCCATGTGCTAATTAAACTCTTAAATTCGGTGTGTATTTACTACACACACAATACAAATGTCTTCTAAATCCTAACAGTTTTCTGAAAAAAACGTAAGTTGCTATATATCAGTGGTTCTCAAACTTTTTCATGTCAAGGACCCTAAAATGTATATGTATTTGGCCACGGACCACCATCTGAAAATATGTTGTTCCAGGGACCCCCAGAAGCAAAGATTTGAGTTACAAATGTTCGCTTTAAAAAATATATATATATATTCAAAGATTTGCACACGATTTTTCCAAAAATAGCCAAATAAATGACACAGATAAGTTCCCGGTCTTAATGGGTTAACTCTGAGAGTATGCAAATGGAACCAAATGGACCCGTACGAGTTACAGACCCCGTAAGGACTCATTTTGGAGACCCCCCAGGTGGGCCCCGGACCCGACGTTGAGGAACAGTGTGTCTACAGCTTAATCTCCATGTGCTAATGAAACTCCCAAATTCATCAGCACCCCTCTTCTGCTAATAGGAGAGCGACATGGTGTTACTCTCTCTCTCGCTTCTCAGAAGGGTGAAATTAAGAGCAAAATAACTTGCTGGCACATGCCCCGGTCAGGGGAATGTGCGTTTTGGGCGATAATTAATTTGTCAAATTGAGAACGAGGAGGGCCTTCTCAATTATCCCTATATAATTGGACACGGTGGAGGGCAGGTCTATTGTGGGTCGGGGGTGATTGCATTACATCAGTGGTTCCCAGACTCTGGGTCGGGACCCTTTTTTGGGTTGCGGACCCATTTTTATGGGTCACAAGAAGTAAATATTGAACCATTATTTCAAAAGATAAAAAAGGGGGGGAAATCATGAATGTATTTAAAAACTTTTAACACATTCCCTGCCAGAGGGTTTTTTTTATTTTACTTCCCCCAGTGCCAGTGTTTAAATTTTTTTTACACAGGAGCCGAGATACAGGATTTTAAAGTAATAAGTTAACCAAGGAGTGAATGGAGCTAGAAATCTTTGGATCGTGATATCTCTGGTTCTGTGTGGATAAATTGAAAAAAAAAAAGACCAAAAAAAAAAGAAAAAAAAAGAAAATAGCAGATCTACAAACTCACTACGTGTCACGATACGGCGTGTTGTGAGCTTGTAGGACGGCTATTTTCACTAGTTTGGGTCCTGGGGATATGTGTCTTTTGGGTCTGCATTATTATATGCTTGGCGCTTGTTGAGTGTGTCCCTCTTACCACGTTATACTGTACTCCCAGAGCTCCAGGTAAGTTCAATACATTGTCAGCTTGTATGTGTTGGATAATGATTAAACGTTACACGTGACACATTTATTCTGATGAACCACTTTCAACCTGGCGTTCCTATTTAGGGCCTGCCGTTATAGTCTAGTAGTTTAGGTTATTAGCACATTGTAATATAAAATAGAAACAACGCATATCAAAAGAGAACAAGTTATTGTGCAAGAAAAGGAAGAAGCCAATTGGCTTATTTGGAATCCTTTCCTTAATGGAAGAGAGTAAAAGTATTTGAATAATTTTAACAAATGTACTATTTTCAAAATCTTAAAAAAAATTATCTACAAGCTCACCGTATGTAAATTATGTTTCTTTTATTCTTTTTTCTTTGGCCTCTTGAACCCCAGCATCCATATTCTGTGGGGAACACGCGTTGTGAGCTTGTAGATCGACTATTTTTGGCGAAGAGATTTGGTGTAGACGGAAAGAAGTACAGAGCCAACTCATTTCCAGTTAACTAAGTCTAGCAGGTTTAAGAGGTTAAATACCACCAAGGTACTGTCTATTCACAGTACACCACGTTGACAGGTTTATACACTGAGATAAGGCCATCGTAAGAAAAAGTAATACATTCATTATCGATACAGATTTTCTCCCACACTTATTCCCTTCATAACCATTCCCTATGTGTCTCACACGAGCCACTCTCCATGAACAGAAGAAAACGCTGAAATGCCATTTCATTGCATGAATCTTACTTTTTGGCAAGGGCTTTCCTCTCTTCGGGGGTGTAATCAAGGGATCCTATGGCACCTTCTCCTTTGGTTGGCATGAAGCCGATTATAGCTATCAAGGCTGTTCGAACTGAAAGAGACAAGAAGAGGGGGAACAAAATGTGGGGGGAAAAAAGAGAAAAGAATCAGAACCTGTGTACACCAACTAGTACCGGATAAAACAGAGAAGAGCCATGTCAAGAGATCAAGATCAAGAAGGGTTAATTTGCCACTCTCTCATACAGGTACAAGCAGCGAAATATTGGTGGGAAATGTTCCACAAAGAATGTGTTAATACATTAATACAATATACCAAGCTAATGCAAATGCAAATACATAAACATAATAATAATAATAATAATAATAATAATAATAATAATAATGGAGTAAGGAAGTAAAATTAAGAAATAAGAAATGATATAAGATTAATGAACAAATTAAGTTAAAAGTACAGGTATGTTTTTGTTTTCTTTTAAACCTCTTACAGAGGGTATGGTATCTTTTGCAGCAATGGGGACTGCACAGAATAAGGAGGGGGGATCGTTGGAAACAATTTGCACAAAAGGCAGAAGGCATACAGATATCCATTTCAATTGAGCAGTTTTTCGGGATTCTTTACAGATTTAATGCAGTTTTTGTTTGATTATTTTTTCTTGATATTTGTCCTCATTCAGGGCTCAGACAGCCTCAGAGCAAACAACCCTTTCTGATCCCCAGGCTATGACACACCTCAAGCGATTTCTATTCTGCATCGCCACAAACAGCCAAATGAAAAAAGCCAGTGCATCCTGTCAGGTTTGCCAGTGGTGTTACATAAGAGGGAGTAATGCTCCGTTTTCTGTGCGTAAGCCCCAGATTTGCACCAGCCGTCTGCTGCGAGGACAACCCCCCCCCACCCATCCACCCACCCACTTCTCCAGCTCACAGATTCACTCAGCTGACACAGAGTGGGGCACGCTGTGCAATATGTTTTGGGGTCAGCAGGCTGTTTTTATGTTATGACTGCGGTTATGTTTTGTCTGTGATCTGGTCTAGCCAATACAGACTAAATTGATCATCTGGATAATATTATTGTCTTTAGATGGAATGGTGTGCTTTTAGAGGTTATTGCATCATCTGTGATCATTATCAAATGGTGTCTAATAACGGCGGCCAATGTCACATTCTTAATCCCTGTGGGCTGCTTTCTACTATTAGATTTAGTCGTTTCTCCTCCCCAATGTAACTTATTAGTCTGCCGGAAGGGCCTTCATAGATTTTGTAATGGAATCAAGGAGAGAAACCGAGAAGTGGGCCATGAAAACACGAAACAGATCACTGAGGTGACTCTTTTCTATCAGAGCCAGTTCCATTATTTCCTAGCATTTGAAAGACTATTTTCTTGTACTGCAGGTTTTGCTTTATGATCCTCCTGGTATCTCATTTATCAAAAACAGTGGGGAACAGACGCTTTCAGTGCATAATACCAAACAAACAAAAGTGGAAGCTCCTTGCTTGCAAGTGAAACTTTTATTAATGCGACAAAAAACTCTTCATATGCTTCTGTTTAGTCATGCACTTCTGTTTACTTTCTTAACATTAACCACAATCTATAAGCTCACAATGTGATCATTGTCATCATGATGTGTTGTGAGCTTGTTAGATC
Source organism: Gymnoscopelus braueri (assembly GCF_963280865.1). NCBI lineage: Eukaryota > Metazoa > Chordata > Actinopteri > Myctophiformes > Myctophidae > Gymnoscopelus > Gymnoscopelus braueri. The sequence goes on from NC_137616.1 coordinate 12,070,835, forward strand.
TGCTATCTTTGAACGTCTTTAAAATATTTAGACAGTTTTTGCCTATCATGACATGCCCAAAACAGGGACACCAGGTTGAAAGTGGCTAATGGAAATGTCACTTTTTGCAAGCTGGTTGCTTTTCCTTTATGATCCTACCATGCAGGATGAGTGAAAATGTGTATTTGCTGACTGACAACTCAATATGGCTTTTATTGTCATAAAGAAATAAGAGTACAGTTGAGAGAATGTCGACCACCTCCAGCTGAATTTCATGAAAGGATGACTTGTCAATATGATGGATTAGCTACAGGAACAGAAATGAGCTCTGAGAATAATGAAAATGTCTTTATTGAGGTTGAAAAGTAGCTCCAGTTTGAGTGGAGTTTTATTGCCTGTCTGGGCTTTATCTCACTATGAAGTGCTTTTGTTCATTGCCTTCAAACGAGTTTAGTTTCATTAAAGTTAATAACATCTTTATGGATTGGTAGATTATACATGGGATTCTTTTTTCAATATTAAATAATCGACAATTTAATACACATTTTGTATCTTGATTTCAAAACTTGGGTTGGTTATTGTGACCCCCCCCCCCCCCCCAAAAAAAAAGCAAGCAAGTTACTGCATATCCAATCTGGGAACCCATCATCAAAAAAGAAAAGGAAAAAAACAGCACCCTCTGCTGTTTTTTTCCTTTATATTTGACTCTGGGAGGACCGCCCAATAGAATGTTGATAACAGGATGTTGGCCCGTTTGGTCCGCCCTCAGCCCTACTCTTCCGGTGGGGCGGCTATGTTTTCATTCCCACTAACAACATTTCTCCCACGGAACATGGATCGTTTTGGTTATGAGCCCACTTGTTTCTATAATGGAAGAACAAGTTCAAATGTTACTAACTTTCCGTGGTGTTGTCAGCTCCACGGACGCCATTGTTGAATGAGTTTGGGTTTGTTTCCAGTGGGAACACATTAGAAAGCGAACGCACAGAACGCACTACATTTGATTGGGTAAAGCGCGGCTTGCTTCTTGATCTAAGGCCCGCCCACTTGTAGGCCATTGTTCACACCTTCTGAATAGCCCTCCCGACAGATGCAGTAGCGCAGCTCGGAATCTGTTCTTGAGAGATAACTGCCTATCCAACATGGGCAAATTTATGCAGGAAGCACAGCTTTTCTGCATTGTAAACTAATCAAATAATACATACAAAAAACACCCACAAGTTGGTTGTTGCTTGCGGGTAAAAAAAAAGACTGTGACTTAGTAAGAGCACAGCTTTTCTTAGGAAATACTTACTGCTCCAGGAGGGCTGCCATGTCTCTGGATGGTGGCCAGAGATGCTCAGACAAATCTTCTTACCAACTTCAAATCTTCCGTTTGGCTAAAAGAAAAGAAAAAGCATGGGGGTGGGATTGAGTGGGTATGCCAGAGTAAGTTTGGTTGGCAAAGTTTGGTTAACCACAAAAAGGACAGGAAGATAAGAATCTTCAAACGTTCTAATGACAAAAATAAGAGAAAAGGTTAATTGAGAATAAAGTAAGCCTTCGAAGAGCAAATGGAAACTTTCCAATTGCACGGGTGCAAAGGAAAAAGGAGCTTTAAAAAATGCATGCGTCACTCCATTTCTCTCTTGTCGCATTATCTTTTGATCGTCTTATACACAGGGTCCCCACACATTTTTAGCAATGAATTTCCAAAACTTTTCCAAAACTTTTCCAGAATATTTAGCCCAATTTCCAGGCCTATAAAACAATCATTCAGCGCAATAATGTGTCTCTTACTCCTATGTACAATGCCCAAAGATAGGCGGTGTAGAAAAAATAAAACATAGAATATAAGATAGTACAATTTCATTCAACATTTCGTGCAAAATTAGGGCATAGTGACCCTGCGAGCGAAAATAGGAGGGGTGGACGACGTCGTTGCACGGTTCGTTGTCGCTCGCGGTAGGTCAGGACGGTCTCATTCAAAAACATGTATTTTAATGAGATTTCATCGCCCGCTCGCTTCGCGTCACGTCGCATCGCTGGCAGTGCGGATGGGGTGTTACACAGCCCGTTCGGCGAAAAACTACTTATGTTACATATTTTGTGTAATTTTATACATGTTTATGAAAATGTTTTGTATTAAAAAAAATCAATAGCCAAAAACAATGCATAGCCAAATATTTTTCCAGGACCCTTGATAAATTCCAGGAGCTTTGATCAATTCCAAACCTTTTCCAGTACTGGATTTTTTTATTTTTTATTTCAAAATATTTCCAGGAATTTCATGACCGTGGGGACCCTGTATACACCTTCTGTCATGTACAGTATAAAAGGCATCTTGTTCTCAGAACACCATGGCAATTCTGTCAGACAGTAGCAATGACAGCCTGTGCTTTGTTCTGACAAGTCACTGTGATGTAACCACAAAAAAAAAACCTTTCTGGCTCCGGCTATATCAACAGACTGAACACTTACCTCATGGTTTCAGAGAGCAAATGGATATGACTAAGATGTGTTATTTTGTCACCGTCGGGGTGTGTGTGTGTGAATTGTGTCAAAACATGCAAGAGTAAGAGTTTGAGGCTGTGTATACAGTATTATTTTTGGGCATGTCATCATAGGGTCTGTGTGTGTGTGTGTGTGTGTGTGTGTGTGTGTGTGTGTGTGTGTGTGTGTGGGCTACATCTTACTGTGAGGAGAAGGATGCTGGGGGGTTTCATGGGGTACTCTGGGGGCAAGACAATCCTCCCGTGATAAACCCCACCATCGAAGTCGGAGTCGGAGGGCCCACGGACTGAGAAGTGCCATTCAAAGAGGTTGTCCTGTAGGTGGGAGAGAAAGAGAGAGAGAGAGAGAGATGTCACGTTGAACCACCGCCGGGTGACATGCATGTCACAAAGGGTAAACTGAAGCCAGTGATTTGACATGTGTCGCTCCGAGGGGATAAGGGTGGATGATGTATCCGTTTTGACATTTTCACTGCTAGATAGGCAGGGAAAATATTAATGTCTCTTAATGGCCCTAAATTGCTGAGCAAATTTAATTAAAGGAATATGAACTGCTACTGCTATAGTATATGTGACTTGTGGAACTAGCGAGGCAATGGTCTTGGTGGTGGTGCTGGGTGTGTGTGTGTGTGTGTGTGTGTGTGTGTGTGTGTGTGTGTGTGTGTGTGTGTGTGTGTGTGTGTGTGTGTGTGTGTGTGTGTGTGTGTGTGTGTGTGTGTGTGTGTGTGTGTGGGCATATCAATGGTCCATTGTGTGACCAGCTAAGTACTGTAGGTGTAGTACTAGGCATACTGTCAGATGTTCTGGAGCAGTCCAAAGATAACGTTTGTGGCAGATGGATTCATGAACTAAATAACAGAGGTCTGCAAGGCAAGGTAAATGCATATGATAACACTAAAGTATCCCCATTATGCAAGTAAATAGAATACAATTGGATACATATTGTGTGTGTGTGTGTGTGTGTGTGGGGGGGGGGGGGTCCTGGACCAACCTCCAGTGGCTGGGCATGGTAGTGTTCTGTCGGGTCCCTCAGTTCAGCTGCCTCCTTCATTAGCCTCTTCACCGCTAGCACCAGGTAACAGGAGCGAGGGCACACACACACACACACACACACACACACACACACAGGTTAATGTCCATGAAGTAAACTGGTTGTCATATAATGCTAGGCGCCAAAGATCACAGGCCTGGTCTGTTAGGATGTAGTCCACCATTTTAAACATGTTTCACAAAATCATAACTTTCATTTTTGGATCATTATATTATCAAAATGAGTCAAAAATAAAATAGCCTTTTTCAAGATTTTTCTAAAAGTTTCAAAAATAGTGAAAATAGCAGATCTACAAGATGTGCTATTTTCACTATTCATCAAACGAGAAGTATATAGTTTGACAGACGGAGCATGCAAGGGGGAGCAAGGAGGAAGGGGGGGGTGTCTCTTCCTCAAACTCACACTGCCACCCAGATTTGAGTTGCTACAGTAAAAGCCTGAAGACTACGACACTTCTTCAAATACAGTCTGGATTGTGTGGTGGTATAATTAATAGTAACCCTGTCACAGGCAAATTGAATTGCAGTGAATTAGACTGAATAATGACATTGCTGTTGCCCCCCTCCCAACTATTCCCTTGAATAGAGTACATGGTACATATCCCAGAATGACCCACATACACACCGAGTTACAGCACAACCCGAAATATATTTTCAATACACAGTTCACATAATGTCTGATGAAAAGAAAAACCCAACCAGTGCTTCAAGAAGCACTAGTTCTCATGTATGTGACACGTTATATAACTCTGATTTATGCTCAAGCCAGAAGAAGCCACAGCATTACAAAAGCCTGATGGCACTCATTAAAAGAGTCAAAAGAGAGGCTATTAGCGGAATACGCAGTAAAATCCTCAATGTTAATTTATCCATTGGTAACTCAAGATAGTCAGTGTGTGCCATATCAACACATTACGTTTAATTATGACATCAACATGAAATATTTCCAACTGATTTTGATTGTCTTAATACATAACCTTATTTTTCTTCTTCTTTTGAAACATTTTCTTTCACATCAGGACATTGTATTGATCACAAGACTCATATCAATAACCCACCTATCTCCCAGACTCCCTCCCCAGTCACAGTTTGAATGAATTTAAAATGATGTGCCAGATGTCATTTGTATACAGATGTGAGGAGACTACTATTTATACATTTTATTTTAAAAGAAAAGTCCTCTCTCTCTCACTTATGCCAGTGTGCCAGTGATCACCCTCCCATGTGCCAATGTTGGCACCCGTGCCTAAGGTTGCCTACCCCTGATATAGATGTTTGTTCAGTAACAGGAGTCTCCATGTCTCTTCTGCTCTTTAGTAAGCAGATTGGATACCTATTTTATCCAATCAGGATAGAACTCAGACAGGATACAGATTAAACTAGAAAAAGTGCTCCTCGGAGCACAGTTCTCCGCCAGGTCAGGTAGGTTATTTTGGCCTCCTGGTGGCGCTATAATAGGCCAATGTGAAAAGGGTGCCATTTATTCCTAGGCCGTGCACGGCAATCGGACATGCATTCATGATTTGAGGCATTTTGTTCTAAAAATGTGTTTTGGTAAATTTGACCTGCTGGTTAGTGCTGCACGATTAATCGAAAAAAGATCGTGATCTCGATTCAGACACCTATGCGATCTCGATTTTAAATTATGACGATTTTTTTTTCAATTATATATATATATTTTTTTTGCTTAATATTTTTATATTTACAAGAGAATTGTGTGAGAATCGTGTGAGAATCGTGATCTCAATTCTTATGGAGGAAAATCGTGATTCACATTTGAGCAAGAATCGTGCAGCACTACTGCTGGTGGCTCTATAACAGGCCAATGTTAAAAGGGTGGCATTTGTTCCTCAACGTAGTGCAAATGTGCATTCAAAGTTTCACCGCAATCGGACGCTGCGTTCATGATTCGCGGCATTTTGTTCAAAACGGGCCACTCCTGCAAATATTACATGTCAATGTTAGCCAATCAGGATGGAATATGAAAAATTAAACAGATTCGTTTTGATCACATGACTATAGAGATCATGTGTACCGATTTGCGTGGAATTTGGATCAAATCTGAATGCTTAATATCAAAAAATGTGTTTTACATAAGTCTGCCTCCTGGTGGCGCTATAAAAGGCAAATGTGAAAAATGCAGGGCAAAGGTTTTTCCTTGGCCTCTAGAGAGTGTGCATACAAAGTTTTACACTGATCGGTGCAGTTATAGGTAAAAACACGAATCGGCCTGTTACAGCGCCACCATGAGGCTGATTTGAACATTTTCAAATGGCATTTCTTCCTCGGCCTAATGGGAATGAGTATGCAAAATTTCACGGAAATGGCATGCTGTGTTCATGATTTGAGGCATTTTGTTCGAAACGGAGTACTCCTGCAAACTTTGAAAGGCAATTTTTGCCAATCAGGATGGAATATGAAAAATCAAAAATTAGCCGTTTCTTTTAATGACTATAGAGATACTGTGTACCGATTTGCGGGATTTTGGGCCAAAATCTGTAGGAGTACTGTCCAAAAATGTGTTTTGCACAAATCAGCCTCCTGGTGGCACTATAAAAGGCCTATGTGAAAAATTTGGAGCAGAGGTTCTGCTCTGGCATCCAGGGAGTGTGTGTGCACAGTTTCGCTGTGATCAAGCCACCGGTGCCAGAGATTAGCTGTCCACAAAATGACAGAATGACGGACGGACACACACACGGACGGACGGACGGACAGGGGGTAAAACATACTCTCTCGCCATGCCTTTCGGCCTGGCGGAGACAACAAGTGAAATTGGAAGTGATGACACAAAGAAAAGAGCAGACAAATTTGGAGTTGGAACACTATCAAATTGAAGCTGATAAATGGGTACGCTTTCCTGAAAATGTATTTTCTGTTTATTAAAGAGGGAGAGACAGGGAGAATCCTGTTACTGAACAAACAGCAATGAGTACTATCACAATAGTGCTTAAAGGGGAATACCACTCATTTTCAACATTGAACCATGTCTTTAATACAACTTAGAACTGTTGCGTGGAAATAAGAAAAAAGTCCCCCCCCCATGTTGCCTAGAACTGGATCATTGATTGAGGTCATGTGATCAGTGACATACACACGGTGTACTTTTGGCTGAGAGGGCGGAATGTGTACTGGTTTAACCGGGATTAGACCATGCTTATGGGGGCAGGAGAGGAGACACACTAGCGAATGATGGCGCAGAGAAGGAACCACAGCTGAGGTTGTAAAATGCCCGATTTAGACTTGGTTGCACAGCATGTTGCGCAAACCAAGTATAAATGTACCTCAGCTCTCAGGCTCAAGGCGAGAGACGTGACGAGAGGAAGTAAACACGTTTTTGGTTATGTTAAGGTCAATTACTACTCCATGGAGTCAGGTTATTTTTTTTGGGAAGTCGTGTAGACGCAAAAGGCCCAAGGGATTAGGCGCCAGAAGAAACATCTGCTTGCTTTAACCCCGCCATGACCCTGCCCCGGGCAGCCGCGACATGTTCAAAGCCCTCTGCATTAATCTGAATACTTATATCCTCTCCTCTGTGTGTGGGACGGGGGGACGAAGGGGTCACCAGTCACAGCAGGTGGCGAATTTGATTATTATGACGTTGACTTGGTAGGGTGAGAGCAGAGCAAAGCACTGTTACTCTCAATACAAAATAACTTTGTCATTCTGTGGGTGGTGGGTGCTTGAACGAGGATGGCTGATGAGGATGAGGATGATGATGGTGAGTGTGGGATGGAATGCTGCTGGGTGGACTGGAGGCGTTAGATCAGTGACTTCAGTAACATGATGATGGGTGATGATGATGACGAAAATTAAATGATGGTGGCGATTTGTTTTGATTCGGCCCGGGCTGCCGTCTGCCGACTGCGGAGGCAAGGAAGGATGCAAGGCAAGCCACAGAGGGACAGTCCTAGATGTACAAAGCATCTGATATCTATACAGCTGCCGCTACCTAGCCAGTATTACAATGTTTGTAAATATATACAAAGTGAATACTATAATATTAGTGTCCAGGTAGCTCAGTCGGTACTAGGGCATTAGCCTTTGGACCGCAAGGTTCCGAGTTCGATCCCGGTCACTGGCAACTCTGCGTATGAGGTATATCGGGTATGTCAGGTTGTGTGCCGGTACAAGTACTTGGGGCTGATGGTAGGCATTGTGCTCCAGCTCTGCATTCTCCCAGGGGACTAGCACATTGAAAAGGGGATAGTCTACATCCTCGTTCTCTCACAGCAAACATAGCAGATCAACAAGCTCAGATGCATTGTGATCTTGTAGAAATGCTATTCTGCGTAGAATGAAGTTTAAGTGGCCAAGGGGCAGCAAGACCTGGCCTACAGCTGATTCCTAACAACACTCAAACCATCATCCTGACCTACGATATGAGGTCACAGGCCGCCACGAATGGCAGATGGTGATGTCACAGGGTCGCGTTAACAAAGCGCTTTCCGCAAGGCCAAAGGGGAACGTTTGAGCCCGTTGGAGAGCGCAAGGTCAATTAGGCTCTCCCTCTGTGCGTCACCCCGCAGCCACCGGCCACCAACCAGCACACAGCTGGAAGATGAAACAAAGATCGGGCTGCATTGTGACACATCATGAGCTTGTAGATCTGCAATCCTTGCTATTTTTAAGAAATTAAGGGACATTTTGAAAGATTTTGAGAAATGTTGGTAATTTGCCCAAACAGGTACACCAGGGCATAAATTTTTACTTACAGTAAATGTTAAACTGTGATATTATCAAACATAGATTTCAAACATCAGAAGTCTATATTTCCCAGAAGGAAATGCATGTACCGTAAATTTCGGACTATAAGCCGCGACTTTTTCCCCATTTTTTGACCCTGCGGCTTATATAACGGTGCGGCTTATCTATGGATTTTTACAGCTAACGGCCACTAGGGGACCTCCTAAATCTATGGATTTTACACCCGCGGCTTATAGTCCAGTGCGGCTTATATATGTACAAATCATTCAATTTAGCTGCTGCGGCTTATATTCAGGTGCGGCTTATAGTGCGAAAATTACGGTATTTAATTCGGTCTGACCAGAAGCAGGAAAAAAACATACTGTATCCTCAACAGCCATAGAAATAGCGAAAATAGCAGATGTACAAGCTGACAACGCATCTTGAAGCGAGACGTTGTGAGCTTGTTGATCAACACCTTTATATATACAGATATATATAAAGTAAAAAGTTATCGATAGTTGCAGCCCTACAGAGTAGCTGTGCTAAGTTGACTTTCCCTGATCAAAAGGGGAAATGGTAAAAAGGCTTCCAAACAGAACAGTGAATCCTATGACAAAACCGCTATAGAGCCAAGGAGTCTGAAGGCAAATCCCTCTTCAAACCTTTCTTCTTAAGCAGCCAATTTGGATGAATAGCAAACTGCCAGGCCATCTTCTCTGAGGAGACAGGCAGAGTGTGTGGTACATATCCATCAGAATAATTCATCTACAGAGATGCCAGTTGGCCCAGTTAGTTGCAGTGCGGTATGCGGCAGAGTTATTATAGTTTTGAAATATTCATTAGTTTTAGTTTTTGTTTAGTTTTTCCAGTTCGGTGTCGGTGTTTGATTTCAGTTTCGTTTTAGTTAGTTCTGAAGGAGCCAATTGAAAATTAGGGTCTCGCCTCAAATGCTGAGCCATTCCAATTCATAAAGTGCCAGAGTACACGTTTGCATACTGTACCTGAGAGACAGTGACAATGAAAATGTAGGGGCATGGAAAGTGAGTACAAACTGTATTATGTACCATTTTCTTTTTTTACCCCCCCATTTTCTCCCCAAGTTTAGTTGTTATGCCAATTGATTCCTCCCCACACATATTTCTACATTGTCACTGCTATGCTATCCTACTGACTCACCTACCAGTGAGGAGCCCCCACCAGGAGGACATACATACATACAGTACATGGCTACATGTATGCATGCATGCATGCATGCATGCATGCATGCATGCATGCATGCATGCATGCATGCATGCATGCATGCATGCATGCATACATACATACATACATACATACATACATCTCACAAAAAAAAGAAAAGCTATCAAAATATGCGATCTAGCGTAAGGCCTATTGGCACACGTTTTTAGCTGTGGCGGACCCAGGATGGAGTTATGAAGTTTTTCTTCTGTACCTTTCATCCTATATCATAATATCATAGAAAAGGTAAGAAAACTGTGGTCCAAAATTCCCCTTTAAAAGGGATAGTTCACTCCCAAAATGACTTTGTATCTATCGTTTAGTCACCCGACTTGAATTCATGGATATTTTGTATTTTTTGTCGCATTCCTAAGCCAATAATTTGACGAGCAGTGGGTTCCGGTAGGAGACACAAAAAGTCTCCTTTGTGTCTCCTACCGGAACCGCTGCCTACTGGTCCGCTGGTCATCAAACTATTGGCTTAGGAATGCGACTAAAACAAAAAAATATCCATGAATTCAAGTCTCCATGGGGTGACTAATCGATAGAAAAAAAGTATTTTTTGGGGTGAACTATCCCTTTAAGCTATTAGCCTAATATGACGACAGTGGACATACTGTACAAGCACATGAAATCACCAGCATAGTCCTAAAACATTCAACAACAACAAAATGATTCAACAATTCTACAGAATTCCAGACTCAAACATACAGTATATTATGACTCAAAGATGTACCATGATGTGTTGTGAAATGTGTTTGTAATGTACGGGTAGCACACTTGACCACACACGGCTATGACATCAAAGCCAATGTATGGGTTTGTGCCCCGGTGGTGCTGGAGGTGACAGCGGGGCTGATGTGTGGCGTAAGCCATCCTGACAGCCTCTGTGCGTTAGCAGCCCCCCCTCATCTCCTCTCTCCAAACTGGGCCAATGACTACCCAGCAGGCCTTCACACTAGCCCTCAGAGCCAGGGCTTTTATACCTCCCCCAAGCTATACAGCACCAACGTTGCAGTCGGGTGAAAGCCTCATACGCATGTCTAGAACTGTTCACTTTTCAGGATTGAAATTCAAACATTTGCAAAACATAGCAGCAGATCTACAAGCAAAAAAAAAACGTCACATTTTGAGCTTGTAGATCTGCAATTTTTGATACATTTGTGAGACACTGTAGTATGGTCAATTATGGCATTAATTTAGGCGAAAAAGTTAAAATATGGAGATGACAAGCAAATTACTGTAGAAGTAAATGAGGCATTTACTAGCTAACCATTTGGAACTGTGAAGGAGAGTGCACAGACAAACTCTGTCGAGCGTTTAAGTAGAAAATAGGCTTTGGTCTCTCTCATGTTACCACAAGAATATCTATTCACTATCAATATACCTCTCTGACTACTCTAGCTACTTCACTGTACAATGAATAGCAAAAATAATCGATTCGATCTAAAAGCTCACAGAGTGAACAATTTTTTTTATTTTTGGAGGGGAAGAAATATTGTTTTTGAAAGTCTTTCTTCTGAACACTGAGGCTGTAAAACTAAGCTCATGACTGACTGCAAAGCCACTTTTGCCTCCAAAAAGTCTTCTACTTTGCATAAAGACTGTTACATAATCAAAAGGAATCTTCAGCAAGACACACACAGAGGAGGGGGAGAGAGAGAGAGAGAGAGAGAGAGAGAGAGAGAGAGAGAGAGAGAGAGAGAGAGAGAGAATGCAGGTGATGTTGAGACGAAGTGGAAAGAAACTGTGGATGTGCTGAGACAGAGGGAGACCAACAAAGGAAAGATGAAGAAGAACAGAGAGACAGCAGGGGAGAAAACACTCTAGCATTAAAAGGTCTTCTTATTTAGGTTAGAACTTCGTTTCTAACTCCCTGCATCCCAGCTAGCCGCAATATGACACAATTCATCACCTTCAGTTTCAAGAGAGTGGTGAACCTGCAGCAGAATATCAGACAGTCAGACAGACATACCAGGCTGAGAAAAAAAGCTCCTTTGGGGATGTCTACTTTCTCCCTCCTTCATCCAAACCCTACGGGGAAGGAGGGGGAGGCTCTGGCTTTGAAGACGGCGCCAGCGGTGGCTCAAACTCACGCCTGCCAGACCAGACTCTTCAGGTCATGGGCCCTGATACCTTGGCCCGTGGCTGCAGCTGTCGACGGGGGAGACGGGAAACGTTGTGGGCAATCCATCAGTCCACCACTTCTCTTGGGCGGGTGACAGACTGACTTTTTCTCATGTTCTGATTCCAGTGGCAAGAAGAGCATGGATGTGATTGACACACATCAGTGTGGATCCGTTGACGGATGTCAAGTCAACGGGCCCAATTCATTTCCCACTGTAAAGCAGGAGATCTGGCTGCGTGGTGCAAGATGAATACAGCAAGGCAAGTTGACAGACCAACTGCTGTATCTGAATTAGCATAATGAGGACTCGACTTCAACTTCATGCAAATTAAGTCTGTCCAGAGCAACGGGGCCAGCTAGCGTAACTCAAGATCACACAATCAAACTAGGCAGTGCTGACCAAATATGAATCAAAATGATGTTACTGCATTGCCTTTTTTATGACTCAAATGTCTTCAGAAACATTTTCGCTTGGCTTGGCTGTAAAATGAGATTGTTTGTGACACGGTTGCCATGTTGAATACGTTCCCAGAGCAAAAACCAAGTACCTCCTCCAAGCTCGTAGTACAAAACTCCCTACAGCACCTCCCACTGGCCAGAGCGTTTAGTGGACCAGTGCATGTCAACTCCAGAGTGTCACAGATTCAGTGTGTCACTATTTACAGTGCCAAATGTGCACAGCAGGAGGGAAATTAAACTCTAGGCTACCTCTGGCACTGTCAAAACCATACCATAGTAACCCTACCTGTTGATCCAAATACATCTCCCTGAGAATCTACTAACTACATCAGCCAAGGGACAATCATCATAGCTAATAGGTTGGAAAAGAGTTTCGATGCACTCAGACAAAAATACGTAGGCCTAAACAATCAGAAACACCTGGCTACTTCATCTAGCATCACAAAACAATACATTTGCTTGCTACAGTATATCGTGTATTATTTATCTGATTTGATTAGTTTTCTTTCTTTGTAGCTCTGAGACCAAAATGGACCAAAATGTACTTTTGTTAAAAGCTCAGTGTAAACAAATAGCCTAAGTTTAAGTTAACTTGACTTTGCAGACAGATTTCTTATTTGTATCAGGCTTTCCATTTCTCAGCATGATGTCCCTTCCAATGTTGCTGTCACTGTGCACGGTTGGATTCAGTTTAGGCATTCAGCAGACACTTTTACAAAGTGCAATTGCATTGGAATTGCAAATGCATTGTGACAGACGCTCCATGCCTGTCCCTCCCGTAGAGTGACTGAGCTTCACATCCCGTGCCCATTTTTGGCTCTTACTGCTTCGCTCTTCCAAGTAATAGCTTAGTAAGTGGGAGTGACAAGTTAAAGCCTCTTTCTCCTCTGTCTCACACACATATCTCCTTTACTCCTTTATAATGCTATAATTATAATGCTTTACCCAAGAAATAATTTTGCATAACCCAACATTTGTAGTATTTTGTCACTGGGGCTAGTCTGAGCGCGTTTAACCACTTAAGCCCTATATACTTCATTGTACAATAAATAGTGAAAATAGCCAATCTGTGAGCTTGTAGATTGGCTATTTTCACTGTAAAATAATATAAAAGCATTGACAATGTTTGAAAGCATTTAAAAGTTGTAGCCTACGACATGCCCAAAATAGGGACGCCAGGGCTAATGTGGTTAACCTCTGCTGCTTTCAGCCCACGCGGCTGGAAATAATAGGGAACAAAAGAGAGCTAATCCCACTCTAGACTAATCCCACTAATAGATATAAAACAAAAAAAACAACAACAAAGTGAACTGAAGTACAGCAAGAGAACAACAGAGGCTGACTGGTTTGATCCTCTGAGAGCATACATACAGTATTATGGCATGACTAATCTGGAAGAGAAACAGTATAGTCCATCTGATAAATAACATTAATCAATGACTTCTCGGTAACTGTTCTTGCACGCACATTCTGCGTTTACAGAGGTTGAACAAGAGCTCATGTTGGGTCGATAAGAGCACTGTACAGCTAAAATCACCAAATCAGTGCTAGATCAGTGATCATTTCTCAAATGGAGCTATTGAAGTTTAGATACGATATGCAGATCTCAATATATCATGCAAATATCCTGTTTTTTATTTTATATTGCAAAAACAACAAAGCAAGAACATTGCCATGTCAATTGTTTTCCGATATATTCAAGATTTTCCACAATGACATGCCCAAAATAGGGAGTCCTGGTTGAAAGTGGTTACGGTTCACTGAGAGGCATTAACTTAAAGGGATACTTCACTTTCGGGCCGGGGACACATTTAAAAAAAATATTAAAAATAAATGAAAAAAGTTATGGAAAATTCATGGCCCCCTCACACATTAGTAGGACACTCTAATGCGTGAGGGGGCCATGAATTTTCCATAACTTTTTTCATTTATTTTTTATATTTTTTTTAAATGTGTCCCCGGCCCTAAAGTGAAGTATCCCTTTAACTCTCACAAATGTAAGCAAATAAGAGTTACATTTACACCGATGATTTTATTGTGTACTGCAAAATAATACAGGTGGCGCTTTGTTAGTCAAGTTTAACGGAGCTGTGCAGTAACGTATTTAGTACTAGTCTGACCGCTTTGAAACTAGGAATCTCAACTGAAAACGGAAGATACCCGTTCCAAGTCAGTGAGTCTAAACAAATTTTGAGTGGCAGTCTGGCATATGGAGTAATTTTGCACCTGCTTGCATGTGTGCTTGTTTGTGCATGTGTGTGTGTGTGTGTGTATAAGCTGTTAAGGGCAAAGCAAACATCAAGTTTCCACAACCTACTTAACCCACTAGTTCTACGTGGCATTAACCCACTGCTTATGTTCTTCTCTCTTATCTTGCTTTGGCTTTTGCACAGTTGCAATACCCTCTGAGTCCTGACCTTGACAGTCAGCCAGCCAGCAAATCTATCTCACGCCCTAGTAAATGTTCCATTTCCCCAGAAAAGTTGCTACGCCAAGTGGCAACATAAGAAAGACATTTTGTCAAGTAGCCTAATTAATAATGAATAATAAGGAATATTCTGCTCCATCTAATTGGGTCCTAGTCATAGAACAGTGGAAAGAGGGGAAATGCATAATTAACTGTCACCAAACATTGCTGTAGTGTACTCTTGATAGGGAAACTTTCACTGGCAACATCTCCCAAAGTGACCCCTATGCATTGTTGTTGACTTGGTTGCTTATTGCAGATTGCTGAAGATGTGGTCAAGTTAAGAGATACAGATTTTAATTAAACACCTTAAAACTGTGAATACTCTACAGATAGATACAAATGACCGAATCTAATCTAGCAGACAACACACAAATGGCAAGTACTGGAACTGAGTCGTGAAGCTCGGTAAGGAGGTTTGAAATGAAGAAAGTATTAGTACCACAATTTTGTTTTTAACAGTTTTACTACACGATTAAACGCTTAGTACCACACTGGTTTAAACTTAAAGTATTAAAACAACTGGGTTTACATTTAATTTAATGTATTAGCCTTGGATCAGGACTACCATAGATGTATTTTATTGAGTCTGACTTTTGCTTTCGTATACAAAAGCAAAAGTCAGACTTGATAAAATACATCTATGATAGTCTTGATCCAAGGCTATTAATGTATTAATAGTACCAACTACCAGACTAGTTTAAGTATTAGTATGACACTGCTCTGTTTTCCCATGGGTGTCACATTGTGAAGTACACCATTATAAAACTCAAAAACTAGTACTACTGAACTACTGTACCAGTGTCTGCACCACCTTTTAAGTATTATCACATAAATCCATTCAACGTATGTATTAACCCGTTCATTTAATATATTTAGTTATTAATAGAATGGTTTTAATCAGTGGTGGAAAGTAGCTAAGTACATTCCTCAAGTACTGTACTTAAAGGGATATTTCACTTTCAAAAAAACTTTTGGTCATTTTATCGTCTACTCAGCCTTTTTTTTTTATTGTATTTAATTTTTTTAATTTTCAAAATAAAATATTGAAAATAAATGAAAAAAGTAATCGATAAAACATGGCGCCCTCGCGTATTAAGAGGGCAGGGTGATTCACCAGAACCAAGGACGGGTGTTTTTGATGAATCTAACATGTTAAAAATAGAGTTTGAAGTTATAATGGGTTTGTATAGGAAGGGGGCGTGTCTGATAAAATGAATATCAAATGTCTAAATACTGAATCAAGCAACTTAAAAACGGTCTGGGGGCTCACATAAGCCTGAGTAGACGATACAATGACCCAAAGTTTTTTTTTAAGTGAAATATCCCTTTAAGTACACTTTTGAGGGATTTTTTCTTTACTAGAGTCAGTGTCCAATTGTCAGTACTTTTACTTCTACTTTAGTTATTGGTTACTTTGTAGATTTTGATTATTATTACAAAACATGCATTAACCACTTTAGCCCTGCATACATTTCGGCCATTTGAAAATAGCAGCTATACAGCTCACAATGCTTAACGATGTGACGCATTGTGAGCTTGTAGATCTGCCATTTTCTAAAGATTTGAATACATTTGGAAACTTGGGAAAGGGGACGTTCAGCATGATGAGTACTTTTACTTTTGCTACTTTTAAGTACATTTTGATGCCAACACTTTTGTACTTTTACTCAAATAAATTTAGAATTCCGGACTTATACTTGTAAAAGGGTATTTCTACATTGCAGTATTGATACTTTTACTCAAGTAGAAAATGTGAGTACTTTTTCCACCACTGGTTTTAATCAATATTGTTAGGGGGAAACAATAAGGTAGAAAAAGGACAATGCGGAAGTGTTGTTCGATATGTTTTAGTCACATTATCAATTCAAACTTGAAGAAGTAGAAAGAACAAACAGTTGTAACTTACCAGGACTCTTCAGGTTGTATTTATTCTCCATATAGAGGCGGTATGACGTCTTCTTTAGTGTTTATATTATTAAAATACTGTGAACTTGAGCTTAACTGAGCTCGTTATCAACAAGCTATCAACCTACTGCTAGCTGAGTTAGCCACCTAGCTAGCTAGATGTCAACAAGACAGTCCAGATGACGTGTCGCACACACTATGACCAGTTTACCACATGGGTTGACAGTCTACCCTGGTTAGTCTATATATTGTTGATTCTGATCAGATTAAAATAAAATAAATACCCGGCGGACTTGTTGTTTCACAAGTTTGGTCACAGCTTGCGACGCTGAGCGGTCTGTTTACTGTTAAATGTCAGCCGTGACGTCATGTGTTAAACGTAAACAGGAAGTTCACAGGAGGTTCTTCATGCGAGCTGCTGTTAGACGCGTCTCAGGCATGTTGCTGCCCCCCACAGGTAGATGATAGGAATTGATGGGAAAAAACATAGATAAGTGTGTGCGTGTGTGTGTGAGTGTGTGTGTGTGTGTGTGTGTGTGTGTGTGTGTGTGTGTGTGTGCGTGCCTGCCTGCCTGCGTGCGTGCGTGCGTGCGTGCGTGCGTGCGTGCGTGCGTGCGTGCGTGCGTGCGTGCGTGTGTGTGTGTGTGTGTGTCTGTGTATTCATCTATTTATTTTCATATTATCTTTATTTTGACAGTCCCTCTGTATGTCTCTCTCGGTCTCCATGCTTGGTATTTTGTATGTCTTTATGTAAATTAAAGTATGAAATGTTGCAAATGTCTATGTCCCCAGGAAGCTGGCGTGGTGATCGAGCGTGGCATGGTGAGAGACAGTTGGTCTTGCAGGGCAGAAGCAAAAGTTCAGGTCCCTCAGGGCAAGATAAATCCAGCTGGTTCTTGAGTGGTTTAGATGCTGTATTATATTATAGCACCACTGCCATACAAAGAACCTGCTTAGTATCTTGAGAACCACTGCTATACAGCACCATTTTACAAAGGTGCTCTATAGCCCCAAAAGTGGTTCCCTGTGCATTGTTGACTGTCTAAAAAAAATAAAAATAATAATAATTAAAATTTTGCCCAAAAATCACCAAAAAGCGCTTATAGCTTTAAGCCAAATAATCACTTTTAGAGCTCTGTACCTTTGTTTAGTCTGCATAGAGGTGATGTAATATTGGCCACAGCCTTTTCATCCCTGTTTTTCCATTCCTATCAAATGGTTATTGTTGTTGTTTCATGATAGGAGTGAAAATAAATATTCTGCTCATGCTGAAATAATAGAACTAACTTGATCTGTGTTGCAATTAAATGCCATGTTTTCCTTCCATAACTTATTTTGTCTGATCTAAGTTGATTGGATCTTTCTCTCTGCTAAACACCTACAGGGTTAATCTTTTTTTTTTTTATATATATATGTGGTTAGTTCTTACAAAAATAAAAAGATAATTGTAATTTAGACAGTTACATATTCAAATTAACATCAGGTTCTAGCCCACGATCTATTAGGATGAAAATTATAAATTATATTTTGTGGGTAGGCAGGTGATAAAGAAAATGACATTGGAATTATTTACTTGTCTATTACGCCCTGCTTTTACATTCAGATGAGTATATTTCAACATTTTCAGAGGGTGAAAAAAAGTGGTGAGGAGCTAGCTCATCATGACTAGTACTCGAACAGTACTGAAACACGAGAAAAACCCTTCAATGGAAAACAGCATCTACGTCATCATTATTTAACGGTAGCGAAAATAGCAGATCTACTATTTGCATATGGGTGGGATCCTCTGCTATCTGCACAGCTGCATTTGTGCTCCCTACTCTCTAGTCTATATAGCCACTGAATACAGTGTCAAAGAAAAATTCAAATTTGTTTAAACACTAAACCACTAAACACTAAACCCTGGCAATTAGCCCTAGGGGCTAATTGCCACCCTCCTTTTTATCCCTCTCCTGCTTGTTCATCTTCTATTTTCAGCACGCGACACCATCGTACAACAGAGCATAAATTAAGCATAACATTGGCACCCTCGGTGCCTGGGCCCTCAGCGCACATCAACGGATTGTGCATTATGGGGAAACGTTGTCACACTACAGCACATCAAATACCCCGCACGGTGGCAATTAATGATGTCAAGATGCACATGACGAAAACAGAATAGCATAGGCAAGAGTTTTGTGGCACTACAACAATCAAGTGCGATGTGCATTGATATACTCCTGCAGTTAAAGTGATTGACACTTTGAGCCCTAAAATGATAGGGGCATTGGCAGTGTATTGGGTATTGAAGCGTCCTTTATGCCTCGAAGCGTGTCTATTGGCCTTACTGGATCATTCTAGTCAAGTAAAGGGATTGACTGCACTCTGCATTCCCTCAGAAACCATTTTTGTCTTCTCTCTGTGGTAGTAGGAGACTATAATTGTACTGAACGGTATCACACTCCAACAGGGTTGCAGGAGGGGGGCAAACTGTGAGCAGCCTGCATACCCCCTCTGTGCCCTTGCATTCCTTTTGCTGGGTGGGTGGTGGAGTCAAGGGCCTCAGTTTGTCTCTTATTACTGGTATCAATGTTTTCCCCTGTACATCTGTATGGTTTGAAAAGATTGGGGAAATAAACTTCGGAAATAGACTTTTTAATTAAATGCCTCAGAACATCTTGTCATCTGGGATTTCTATTTGTGCACTAAGCGTGCAATCAACACCTGCCTGCATTGGAGTATGCACCTGTCATTTAATAACATATATTAGATATATTGCATATTTTATCAACCAAAATGTTGTCTTTAAATCATAACCTTTGTTTTAAAGGGGGTTCCTTTGATAAATTCAACAAATATATTCAGGGTAAATCTATTTTTCTACCAATGAATCATAGTGAACTACACACTACCGCTTTAAAGGCATTCCTATCAACACACCCACAACTGTGATGAACCTCCCATGTCATTTGATCTCTGAAGAAATGAACCTTAATTTAGCTCAGTTCTGCATGTCAGACAGTCTGCTGTAAAATGGCGCAGCAAGGAGTTCAACAGTTCTGCTGTTCTATCTGTCTGGGTCAGCTGAAGAATCCAGTGACTGTTCCCTGTGGACACAACTACTGTAAGGGTTGCATTAAAGGCTACTGGGATAAGGAGGATTTGAAAAGAGTCTACAGCTGTCCACAATGCAGAGACACTTTTAACCCAAGACCTGTTCTGAAGAAAAACAGCATGTTGGTTGAATTTATGGAGAGACTGAAGAAGACAGGACTACAAGCTGTTCCTCCAGATCACTGCCATGCTGGACCTGGAGATGTGGTCTGTGACGTCTGCACTGGGAGAAAACTGAAAGCTGTGAAGACTTGCCTTCAGTGTCTGGCCTCTTACTGTGACACTCACCTCCAGCCTCACTATCAGTCTCCTGCCTTTAAGAAACACAAGCTGGTCGAAGCCACCAGCAAGCTTCGGGAGAACATCTGCTCTCGTCATGATGAGCTGAGGAACATTTTCTGTCGTACTGATCAGCAGTGTATCTGTTATCTGTGCTCCTTGGAAAAACACAAAGGTCATGACATGATCTCAGCTGCAGCAGAACGGACTGAGAGACAGAAAGAGCTCAGTAAAAGACAGCAGAACATCCAGCTGAGAATCCAGGAGAGAGAGAAAGACATGAAGGTGCTTCAGCAGGAGGTGGAGTCGATCAATCACTCTGCTGACAGAGAAGTAGAGGACTGTGACGCCGTCTGTACTGAAGCTGTGAGGCTCATCACTTGCATTAAGAGAACACAATCTGAGGAGAGGGAGCGGATTAGAGGCCAGCAGAAACGTGATCTGAGTGAGGCTGAAGAACCGAGGAAGCGTGTGGAGCAGCAGATTACTGAACTGAGGAGGAGACATGCTGAGCTGGAGCAGCTCTCACACACAGAGGATCACATCCATTTTCTACGCAGTTACACCTCCATGACAAGGATCGGTGCATCAACACTTCAATTCAATCCAATGGAGCTTTATTACATTGAGAAAACAATAAAAGAATATGTTTACATTGCCAAAGTAATGACAGCAGCAATGTCCTTCCTCTACTCCCTACTTTGAAGATGTGACTATAGAATAAACTAGAAGACAGATAAAGAGATAAACTAGAAGACATTCTTAAAGAGGAAGACACAATCATATTAGAGAGTAGATGTTTTACTGTCAACATCACCAGAGACAAAAACCAGAGCTGAGTTCTTTCAGTATTCATGTTCAATCACACTGGATCCAAACACAGCAGAACAACGCCTGTCTCTGTCTAAAGGGAAAACAGAAAACAGAAAAGTAACACTAAGGAACGGACAGCAATCATCACCCAGAGAGATTCATTGAATGGTTTCAGGTTCTGAGTAGAGACGGTCTGACTATATTGACATAGTTGACATAGGTCTGACACTATGTTAATATAGCAGTCTCATATAAATGACAAATCTTGGTCTTTCAAGTGTTCTAAAGAAGGTTTTTCAGACACAGAAATCCCAGGTCCTGTGTCATCCAGAGTAGGAGTGTACCTGGATCAGTGGATAACAGTGCAGTTACTCTGTCCTTCTATAGCATCTCTGACCACATTCAACCAGAGCCTCTATCCTGGATTTTGGTTCTGATCACTTTGTGAAGGTTCTGCTGAGTTGTGTAATTTGTAATAGAGCAGATATAGTGCTCCTCCCTCTTGCCAACTGACAATAAGGTGTTTCCTTGTTTAAAAATATATATAGGCCTATATCCTACAGTAGTATATATTTCTTGTTGGAGGTTATTTTATTATTAGTATTGAAAATGTTCCTAGTATATGATGCCCATTAAGTGTCATCACATTAGTGTATAGAATTATTTTGTTTGTCATTGTGTTTTGAGAGTATTTGTATTTTTTCTTTTTAAGACACTTTTCGTCTTTGTATTCTGGTTTCATCCCAAAACAATAACAACTTTGGTCAATAGGTGGCAGTGCAAGACCATGGTTCACACTAGCTCTGGTCCATAGTAACCGCGCTTCACCAGGCTTTTCCACCGCGGACGGACCAGAGCTAGGTTCACACCAGGTTCACCTTCTGGGACAGTAGTCCCAAAATAATCATATTTGACCTGGAGACCCCCCCAAAATAATTATATTTAAACTATTTCAACTGCATGCGCTGCTGGCCTTCTGCCAACCGTTGCCATAGCCTGTAAACTTGTAACCTGTAGAGCTCAATTATTACTCAATTATTATTCAAGACAACTTGTACAAACATTGTAAAATTAGAGATCGAGGAATCAATAAATAATGTCTCTCATCTTTTTGTCATATCTGAGTCATTTTGTCATTCTGTCCGGATGCTGTAACTTTTATTGTTCTCTTTTTCATGAAGTCATGCATTTGCATTTCTGAAGAAAAAATTGGGCTTTGGGCTTTATGCCATCTTGTAATTATCCTGAGCATTAAAAATCATCAATTGGCTATTTGATTCATTATGTCAAATAACGTTCACTTAAGTTGTTTTAATCAACAACACGTCTTACATGATGCTTTGTTCTATGAACAAAACTGCTTCATAACATCAACATCAAATGTTAGTGTAACTCATACTGTAATAGTGTTATTCAATCATCTCACCACACTGTGGCACAATATATTCACCTGTATGTAAGTTCTCTCTCCACAGTGAGTTTTAAATCTTGGTCTGTCTGTCGGTTTGAACTCTCAGTTATTTCATTATTTAATTAATTATGCATGTGCCTATACTAATAGTAACTGTAAAAATTCATTTATTGAACTTCATTTTACAAGAATGGCAGAGAAAATCATAAAATAGCGTTCAACAATCCACATATTCATCATTCAGCTTGTCTGTCCCTTGTCCCTTGTCCCTACTGGCCTACTGGATCATTCTAGACAAGTAAAGGGATTGACTGCACTCTGCATTCCCTCAGAAACCATTTTATCTTCCCTTTGTGGTAGTAGGAGACTATAATTGTACTGAACAACAGTATCACACCCCTACAGTTTAGACAAAAATAAAAAATAAATGCCTCAGAACAGAAGATTATCCTGTTCATAGATCCTGTAAATAGATTATACTTAGAAAAAGATCGCTTAAGTCATCTGAACTTTGTATTTGTGCACTAGGCAGGCAATCAGCACCTGCCTGGCCTGCATTGTAGTATTGGAATTGTCATTTAACAAAATACATTAGATATATTACATTTTTTATCGTCCCTAAATGCCAGTGTCTGATGTCTCTATTTTTTGGTTAAGGGGGTTCCTTTGATAAATTCAACAAATATATTGACTCATATAACAGGGTAAATCTATGTCTTCCAATGAATCATAGTGAACCACTCACACTGCCTCTTTAAAGACCTTTGACCACATTCCTATCAACACACCCACAACCAGGAAGAACCTCCCATGTCATGTGATTTATCAAGAAGTGAAACTGTACTTTGCTCAGTTCTGTGTATCATACAGTCTGCAGTAAAATGGCGCAGCAACTGGACCAGGAACAGTTCTGCTGTTCTATCTGTCTCGATCAGCTGAAGGATCCAGTGACTGTTCCCTGTGGACACAACTACTGTATGGGCTGTATTAAAGGCTGCTGGGATCGGGAGGATCAGAAGGGAGTCTACAGCTGTCCACAGTGCAGAGAGACTTTTAACACAAGGCCTGTTCTGAAGAAAAACAACATGTTGGCTGAAGTGACGGAGACACTGAAGAAGACAGGACTACAAGCTGTTCCTCCTGATCACTTTCATGCTGGACCTGGAGATGTGGTCTGTGATGTTTGCACTGGGAGAAAACTGAAAGCTGTGAAGACTTGTCTTCAGTGTCTGGCCTCTTATAGTAGGGGGTACTAAGCACAAAAAATGGCCAAATCGTTACGCGGCGGATAAAAGCATGAAATTTGATACAGATGTCCCTTGGGTCATCCTAAAACATCCTAGAAGGGGTGCCCAAAAAAATCTTAAACAGGAAGTGACTTATGGACAAAATTCAAAATGGCCACCTAAACTGTTGACCGTTGACTCAAAAGACACCAAAAGAATCTCCAAAAAGCATAAAATTTGGCACATATGTCCCTTGGGTCATCCTAAGACATCCTAGAAGGGGTGCCCAAAGGAATCTGAAACAGGAAGTGAGTTATTGACTAAATTGAAAATGGCCGCCTAGTGTTGTCGATTGACTCAAAAGACAACTAAAGAATCTCATAAAAGCATACAATTTGGCACACATGTCTTTTTGGTCATCCTAAGACATCCTAGAAGGGGTGCCCAAAGAAATCTTAAGCAGGAACTGAGTTATTGACCAAATTGAAAATGGCCGCCTACAGTGTTATCTATTGACTCAAAAGACAACTAAAGAATCTCATAAAAGCATACAATTTGGCATACATGTCCCTTGGGTCATCCCAAGACATCCCAGAAGGGGTGCCCAAAAAAATCTTAAACAGGAAGTGAGTCATTGACAAAATTGAAAATGACCGCCTACAGTGTTGTCGATTGACTCAAAAGACAACTAAAGAATCTCATAATGGCATACATGTCCCTTGGGTCATCCTAAGACATCCTAGAAGGGGTGCCTGAAATTATCTGAAACAGGAAGTGAGTTATTGACTAAATTGAAAATGGCTGTGTACAGTCTTGACAGATGATGCAAAAGACACTCATAAAAAATAATCTCATAAAAGCATGAAATTTGGTACAAATGTCCCTTGGGTGATCTGAATGCATCCTAAGGGGTGCCAAAAAAAGTTTGAATAGTCTCTCAATGGAAAACACTCCTCCCACACGGGCTGCACTGCTACAATATTCAAATCGAGCAGCCAATCTAGCATTTGGTCCAGAAGCCTGAAAGCTATGCAATCTCTACCATCTCCTGACAAATAAATTAAAGTCGCTGATTCGTGGACACCTTTATGGACACTCTTGCCAGAGGCTGCTTAAGTTTGTAGAGAACTCAAGTGTGGCTGCAAAGCTGAGCCCTTCTGTTCGAGAAAGTGTAGATGCCGGGATGCTGGGTTACCTTGCAGAGCATTATGCCAATGTGCTGGTAATTGCGAAATGGCACACATGAATACATGTAGTTACTAAACACTAATCACAAAAAAACAGTAATGATCAAGAAGAAAATACATGAGAAGATAGAGTGTAAAACAAGCAAGAAGATGTAAAGTGCAAAATAAATAAGATGCAGAGAGTAAAATAAGAATATGCAGAGTAAGATAAGATGCAGAGTAAAATAAATGAGAATATGCAGAGAGTTAGATAAATAAAGAAGATTCAAAGAGTACAATACAAAGATTATGCAGAAAGTAAAATAAATAAGTGATGTAGAAATGAAAACAGAAGGTAGACTACAAAATACGGCAAGTTATGCACTGCATAACCTGTCGTATTGAGTCTGCATAATATGCAGACTGCCATGGTCAACTGTTTAAACAGCCATTTAGAATTTCTTCAACATGGTCCCTTCCTAAAAAGTTTAATAAACAAGCAAACAAATAAATAACCCCTTCTAGGATATATTAAGAAGCACTCAATGTACGTACCAAATTATACACTTTTATGACGTCCCCTTATGTTTTCTTTTGTGTCAACTGCTTTTAGGCGGTCACTTCCTGTTTAAAACCTTTTTGGGCACCCCTTGTAGGATGCGTTCAGATCACCCAAGGGACATTTGTACCACATTTCATGCTTTTATGAGATTCTGTAGGTATCTTGCATCATCTTTCAACACTGTAGGCGGACATTTTCAATTTAGTCAATAACTCACTTCCTGTTTCAGATTATTTTTGGCACCCCTTCTAGGATGTGTTAGGATGACCCAAGGGACATATGTGCCAAATTGTATACTTTTTGGAGATTCTATAGGCTTTTTGAGTCAATCGCCAACACTGTAGGCGGCCATTTTCAATTTAGTCAATAACTCACTTCCTGTTGAAGACTTTTTTGGGCACCCCTTCTAGGATGTCTTAGGATGACACAAGGGACATGTGTGACACATTTTATACTTTTTGGAGATTCTTTAGTTGTCTTTTGAGTCAATCGACAACACTAGGCGGCCATTTTCAATTTGGTCAATAACTCACTTCCTGTTTCAGATTTTTTTGGGCTCCCCTTCTAGGATGTCTTAGGATGACCCAAAGGACATGTGTGCCACATTTTATGCTTTTTGGAGATTATTTTGGTGTCTTTTGAGTCAACGGTCAACAGTTTAGGAGGCCATTTTGGATTTTGTCCATAAGTCACTTCCTGTTTAAGATTTTTTTGGGCACCCCTTCTAGGATGTTTTAGGATGACCCAAGGGACATCTGTATCAAATTTCATGCTTTTATCCGCCGCGTAACGATTTTTCACTTAGTACCCCCTACTGTGACACTCACATCCAGCCTCACTATCAGTCTCCTGTCTTTAAGAAACACAAGCTGGTCAAAGCCTCCAGCAAGCTTCAGGAGAACATCTGCTCTCGTCACGACGAGGTGAGGAAGATTTTCTGTCGTACTGATCAGCAGTGTATCTGTTATCTGTGCTCCATGGAAGAACACAAAGGTCACGATATGATCTCAGCTGCAGCAGAACGGACTGAGAGAAACAAAGAGCTCAGTACAAGTCGGCAGAACATCCAGCTGAGAATCCAGGAGGGAGAGAAAGACGTGAAGGCTCTTTACCAGGAGGTAGAGTCTATCAATCACTCTGCTGATAGAGCAGTGGAGAACAGTGACACTATCTATACTGAGCTCATCACTTCCATTGAGAGAAAACGATCTACGTTGAGGGAGCTGATCAGAGACCAGCAGAAACGAAAAGTGAGTGAGGCTGAAGAAATGAGGATGTGTGTGGAGCAGGAGATAACTGAATTGAGGAGGAGACATGCTGAGCTCGAGCAGCTCTCACACACAGAGGATCACATCCATTTTCTACACAGTTACACCTCCCTGCCAAGGATCGGTAAATCAACACACCCAGTCAGGAGCAAAGTCTGTCCTCTGCGCTACTTTGAAGATGTGACTGTGGCTGTGTCAAAGGTGAGAGGTAAACTACAACACATTCTTAAAGAGGAAGAGACAATCATGTCAACATCACCAGAGCCGAAAACCAGAGCTGAGTTCTTACAGTATTCATGTTCAATCACATTGGATCCAAACACAGCAGAACAACGCCTGTCTCTGTCTAAAGGGAACAGAAAAGTAACATTTGACTACGAACAGCTATCATTATACCCTCATCACCCAGAGAGATTCAATAAATGGCATCAGGTTCTGAGTAGAGACCGCCTGACTGGACGCTGTTACTGGGAGGTAAAGTGGAGTGGAAAATGTGTTAATATAGCTGTCTCATATAAAGATATCAGCCGAACAGGAACCCGTGATGAGTGTGGATTTGGATTAAATGACAAATCTTGGTCTTTCGAGTGTTCTAATGAAGGAGGTTGTGTTTTCAGCCACAGAGGCATTGAAACTCAAATACCAGGTCCCGTGTCATCCAGAGTAGGAGTGTATCTGGATCACAGTGCAGGTACTCTATCCTTCTACAGCATCTCTGAGTACTTCTATGGCATCTCTGACACCATGACTCTCCTCCACAAAGTTCAGACCACATTCACACAGACCCTCTATCCTGGATTTTGGCTCCGATCACTTACTGATGGAGGCTCTGCTGAGTTGTGTAATCTGTAATCGATCAGATCTAGCGCTCCTCCCTCATGACAGAACAGAAAAAATATGTTTTTTAAGGCTTTTGTTTCCATGTCAACATTCACCAAACAAACACCAAAAGGTCAGCATTTACAACTTCTAAAACAAACAACAAGAAGTCAAACTGACCAACTGACAAGAAGGTGTTTCCTTGTTTAGAAATACATATTTCTTGTTGGAAGTTATTTTATTATTAGTTTTGAAAATGTTCCTAGTATACTGTATTTAGAGCTCAATCATTAGACAATTCTTGAACATTGTAAAATGTGAGATTAAGGAATCAATGAATAATGTTTTCATTCTGTTTTGTTGATGGAGAAGATATGTTTTTCATCTCTTTGTCATATCTTTGTCATTTTCTCATCCTGTCTGGATGTTGTAACTGTTATTGTTCTTTCTTTTTCATGAAGTCATACATTTGCATATGTGAAAAAAATTGGGTTTGGGCTTTATGCCATCTTACAATTATCCTGAGAATTAAAAATCATCAATTGTCAATTTGATTCATTATTTCACATAACGTTCATTTACGGTTTTTGTTTTATCAACAACGCAAGTCTAACATGATGCTTCATTAGAACAAAATGTTAGTATAATTCATATTGTATTTTGTTATTCAATCATCTTACCACACTGTAGCACTATACTGTATAATCATCAACCTGTAAGTTCTCTCTCCAGTGAGTTTTATCTCTTGGTCTGTGAGTAGGTTTATGCTCAGTTATTTCATTATTGAATTAATTATAAATTTGCCTATACTAATAACGATTAACTGTACAAATTCATTTATTGAACTTCATTTTGTTGGAAATTCCATGGAAATTCTGGTACAAGAGTCAGGTAGTTTCATTGTACTAAGTAATTATGGACAGAAGGGGGTGTTGCTCACATTACGCCTCAGTTTTTGCAGTAAACCCTGGTTCATTTAGGAATGGGTTTGTGACCAATGCACACCAGTCCTCCCTTAAGCCATTATAATTTAATGTAGGATTACAATGGTTATATTGCAAATATCCTTACACCTGACCCAGCAAGCCAGATTACGTCTTTAGAACGTTAAGAAGTCCACCCCATCGCTGCTCAGGCTCCTGGGATATCTGCTGCCTCAAAAGCCACAGGGAAGGGAATTACCTATGTCCGTGTGGTGGTGAAAGGCCTTGGACCAGGACGGTTGGCTTCCATCAAAGGTTTGACCATGGGAGGTCTGGAGGTGTTGTCCATCACAGACAACACCCCTGTACCCCACAATGGATGTCACTCACGGAAAGCCAGAAGGATGTGACCAGTCAAATACCATCTCAGACCAAACCATGGAAGAAATAAATATGTCAATTCTCACCTTGGTTGCACAAAATAATACAGTAATAATAATAATAATAATAATACGTGTACAGCCATTTAGATATCCTCAGTTCAGTGGTTCTCAAACCTTTTCATATCAGACCCCTAAAATTAATATGTATTTGGCCGCTGACCCCCATCAGAAAATACTTTGTGCCAGAGACAACCATACACGATTTGTGTTGTTGAAAAGTTTCAAAAATATTCAAAATGTGTAAGAAAATACAAAGATTCTCCACGCCTCACACCGTGACATGTTGTGAACTTGTAGATCAGCTATTTTCAAATAGCTCATGTATGTAGGTTTAAAATGGTTCAACTGATTTTGTGCAATGTTAATAATAATTTTGCTAGGAGATTTCAGTAGCAACTTATTTTAGTTGAAATAAGGTAATATTCTGAGACAGATATGACCAGTTATGATATTAGTTTAGTTTAGTTTAGTTCATATTTCTGCTAGTTTAATCAAATATGCAAATTGTTTCATTAACTATGCACAATACAAAAATATCCCAAGTAGAAATGGATTCTACGTCAGAAATGGCCTGGGGATCAACTGAGGAAAGAGTGATACACCCGTTCATCAGATTGTTACAGCTTTTGCCCTCTCTGCATAATGAACAGTGAACTACACACTGCCTCTTTAAACGCCCTCCTTTTGACGCACTCACAACTAGGAATAACCTCCCCATGTTATGTGATCTCTGAAGATATTAATATGAACTTGGCTCAGTTCTGTTATGTTTGTCAGACAGTCTGCAGTAAAATGGCGCAGCAAGGAGTTCAACTGGACCAGGAACAGTTCTGCTGTTCTATCTGTCTGGATGTACTGAATGATCCAGTGACTGTTCCCTGTGGACACAACTACTGTATGGGCTGTATTAAAGGCTGCTGGGATCTGGAGGATCTGAAGGGAGTCTACAGCTGTCCACTGTGCAGAGAGACTTTTAACACAAGACCTGTTCTGAAGAAAAACAACATGTTGGCTGAAGTGATGGAGACACTGAAGAAGACAGGACTACAAGCTGTTCCTCCAGATCAATGCCCTGCTGGACCTGGAGATGTGGTCTGTGATGTTTGCAGTGGGAGAAAACTGAAAGCTGTGAAGACTTGTCTTCAGTGTCTGGCCTCTTACTGTGACACTCACCTCCAGCCTCACTATCAGTCTCCTGCCTTTAAGAAACACAAACTGGTCAAAGCCTCCAGCAAGCTTCAGGAGAACATCTGCTCTCGTCACGACGAGGTGAGGAAGATTTTCTGTCGTACTGATCACCAGTGTATCTGTTATCTGTGCTCCATGGAAGAACACAAAGGTCACAATATGATCTCAGCTGTAGCAGAACGGACTGTGAGACAGAAAGAGCTCAGTAAAAGACAGCAGAGCATCCATCTGAGAATCCAGGACAGGGAGAAAGACGTGAAGGTGCTTCACCAGGAGGTGGAGTCTATCAATCACTCTGCTGACAGAGCAGTGGTGAACAGTGACACCATCTTTACTGAGCTCATCACTTCCATTGAGGCAAGACGATCTGACGTGAGGGAGCAGATCAGGGACCAGCAGAAAAGTGGAGTGCGTCGGGCTGAAGAACTGAGGAAGTGTGTGGAGCAGGAGATTACTGAACTGAGGAGGAGACATGCTGAGCTGGAGCAGCTCTCACACACAGAGGATCACATCCATTTTCTCCACAGTTACATCTCCCTGCCAAAGATCAGTGAATCTACAGACCCAGTCAGCAGCATTGCCTCTCCTGTGAGCTACTTTGAATACTTGACTGCGGCTGTGTCAAAGTTGGGAAATAAACTACAACACATACTTAAAGAGGAAGGGCCAAATGTGTCAATGACACAGAATAGATGGGATGTTATAGAGTCGACAACATGCCCAGAGCCCAAGACCAGAGATGACTTCTTTCAATATTCATATCCATTCACACTGGATCCAAACACAGCACAAAAACGCCTGTCTCTGTCTAAAGGGAACAGAAAAGTAACTCTGATGAATGGAGGACAATCATATCCTCATCACAGAGAGAGATTCATTCAATGCTTTCAGGTTCTTAGAAGAGATTGCCTCACTGGACGCCGTTACTGGGAGATAGAGTGGAGAGGTCTCCTTGTTATAGCAGTCTCATATAAAGATGTTAGAATATGTGAATGTGGATTTGGATTCACTGACAATTCCTGGTCTTTACAATGTCTCAAAGGAGGTTCTGTTTTTAGACACAGAGGCATTGACACTCAAATCCCAGGTACTGTGTCATCTAGAGTAGGAGTGTACCTGGATCACATTGCAGGTACTCTGTCGTTCTATAGCATCTCTGACACCATGACTCTCCTTCACAAAGTCCAGACCACATTCACCCAGACCCTCTATCCTGGATTTTGGCTTCAGTCACCTAATGGAGCCTCTGCTGAATTGCACTTTTCGACTCCAGAATAATTCATTTCATTGTGTGAATGAAATGAATTACACACACACACACTTATTATTATATATTATTATTATTATTATTATTATTATTTGTTACAGTTGAATATTGAAAGAAGGTATTTGTTCTACACTCTTATCATGATTATTTATGTCCCTTGCCTTGAATGACCTTCATATTTAAAGGTTTGCTCTGCAAGGGAAGAGGACATCTTGTGTCACATATCCTATGTGACTTTATTTGTGCTCACCTAAGACAGCAAGATAAGATGATATCATGATGTGAGAAAAATTGGGCATCATCAGTGGTTCTCAAACCTTTTCATGCCAAATGTATATACATTTGGCCATGGACCCCCATCTGAAAATATTTTGTGCCAGGGACCACATTGTGTAAAAAATATATATTTAAAAAATAGCAGATCTACAAGCTGATTATGGATGTGGATAATTATGTAGATATCTTTGATTGATTCTTCTTTTTGTCTTTGCTCTCCCTCTCGATGCCCCCCCCCACCTTTCTTTCTTTCTTTCCTGGAAAACAAAAAAATTATGGAGTTTGCACGAAAATACAATTTTACCCTCTGATTTGCACATGTAAACCTGTGATGTGACAATAAATCTGATTCTGATTCTGAGGTACTGTCTTTCTACTACAACACAACTCTCCTCCACAAAGTTCAGACCACATTCATTGTCTTGCTGAGTTTTCAAATAGATCAGATATAGCGCTCCTCTCTCATGACATCAGAGTAATTCAATATGGCCTTTTGTTAGCATTCAGACCCAATAAAACAAAACCACCCCAGACCTCAAAAAGACAAACTGGCCAACTGATTTGAAGGTGATTTCTTTGTTCTAAAGAACATCATGTTCTTTTATTCTTAGTTTTGAAAATGTTCCTATTATAAATTATTTCAGTTCAATCATTAGACAATTCTTGAATATTGTGAAATTGGATATTGGGGAATCAATGAATAATGTTTTCTTCTGTTTTGTTTGGAGAAGATATCATGCATTCTTGTCATCCTGTCCAGATGCATTAACATTTTAATGTTCTTGTTTTTTCATGTAGAATACATAGAATACAAAGAATTGGGATTTTGGGCTTTATGTCATGTTGTAAATGTCCTGACCTTTAAGAATCTTTTTTTTTTAAACTTGATTCGTTTTTACTTTAAGACTGGAATCTAAGGTATGAAAATTGGTTTAATACTGTAATAGTGTCATCTCACCACACAGTGGCACTATAGCACCACTCATCACCAACCTCTTTTAGGCTGGTTATAGCAGGATTACCAGTTGATAGTTATCTCTCTATTGACTTGTATCTATTCTGTATCTCTTGTATCTATCCCTGTCTATGAATCAGTTTATGCTCTCTGTTATTTATTCATTTAACTATGCAGCATGTACAAATCAATTTATTTAACTTAATTTTCCAAGAGCGGCAGAGAAAATCATCATGTAACAGTGGGCAACAAACCACATTATTAATCATTAAACAATATGAGGACCACTTTACACAGATATGCAGACATACTCACAGAGGCTCACTGACTTTGAAATACTTACATAGATTTGCATTACTTTTCAAAGCAACATAACTTCAACTTCATTGTCACATCACCCAAGTTTACGGGCATAAAAGAGCATGGGTGAAAAAACACCCTCTACGCAACATAATTCATACTGCTACGCAATTATGTTTTCTAATGAAGTAGAAAGAAAGAACAACAACAACAATTATACTGCCTTTATAATTATAATGAGTGTTGGCCTGTGTTGACAAGACTGACATTGTGACATCATGGTGACAGGGCTCAGGGTTTGTTCAACAGCCTAATGGTCTTAACGCCACATATTGACATATATATTCTCAACATATAACATATGTTGAACATTACAACACATATGTTGTTGCTAATTAGACACATGTTAATGGAGAGCTCTAGAGTATAGACACCTGGGGGCCTGAAGGGAGCCAGTTGGTACTGTGTATTACAGGCAGGGTGTCAATCATTATGTCATGGCTTCAAATCCAATGTTTGTCGGTTTTTGTGTTGTATGCTTCCCTCTCTTTCTCGTTTCTCTGCACTGTACTATTTATTAAATCTTTAATTACTTATCGTTAAAAAAAAATAGCTTAAAAATAGCATGGAAGCCCATTCGCACAGTTACCTCAGCTTTTCTTTTTAGTGCTACCGTGACATCGACCCCTGAGTATTGAATGGTGCCATGTGGCTTTTGGGGATCCTCCTCAAGTTTCAAGCTTTTTTGAAAGAGAGTTGACCAACACTATTGATGCTTTTGTACGTATCACATGCCAAAAGGTTGAGGTTATTTATACTTGGAGGCAACTCTGAAAGACCGCAGTCCATAGTTCCTCTGGCAAAATTCAAGAGCTAAGCCAGAAGGTTATGCTGTAATGCAGAATCGGATTTCTATCCTGGTATTTGAGACTAGACTAAAGAAATGCTCTTCGGGCAAAGGGATTCACCACTTTTGTTAAGGGAGCTTTCTTTCTTGAATATCAAAGGTCAGGACTGCAGAGATTGGCAGGTAAAGCTTGTTTAAACTCACCAATGCTGCAATGGCTTAACTAAGACTACTGAATGTAATGATAAAGGTTTTAAAATGATCTATCAAAACTTTGTTTAAAAAAGGAAGGCCTTGGTTTACAAAGATGTAGGAGATGTTGAATGGTGAACTTCAATGACACTCTGGTAAATTCACTTTTTGAAATCATCCGGAGGACTAACTCTGTCTGTTAAATATCAAAACATTGTAGTTTGACTTCCGGCGGCACACATGAAGACGATGTGGGATGATACATTCGTGGGGAGGAGAGAGATCAGGTTACAACTGAGTTTGCTCTTAATCTCCAGAGTCAAATCACAAAGGAGCTACAGTAGCTGCTCCTCTCAAGTTACACTTGAGGAGATTTGGGGGCAAAGTGAACTAAACCATGTGGTTCTCAAACTTTTCAATTTCAAGGACCCCGATAACTCTGAGAGAGTATAAATGTTAAATTCATTTGCACATGCTCAGAGTTACAGGCCTGTAACTTAAAGGTCCATTTGGAACCTCCTCAAAGAACCCTGAGGGTCATTGGACCCAAATTTGAGAACCACTGAGTTAAACCAAATTGTGGAGGTATCTTTTCTTCAGCCCCCCTGAATGAATGTAGTGTGACACACACTTTTTGTTGTTTTCTTTGCATGTGTTTTGTTTATGCTATTGTCTTACCAAACCCGATGACTCATCCATCAGTTCCAGTAATATTCCGGTGTTTTTACCCACCTGTTCTCTGAGGTATATACTGGGAAATTCAGGAATAGCCAATTAAAAATGCCACACTTTATCACTCATTGACCAACTTGTGTCAATGATTTATCTTTAAAAAATGCACAGTTCACACCCCTTCTTATGTGTTCAGTGTTTACATGGCCAGTTTAGATGGGGGGCAGTGAAGTACAGGCTAATTTATACAAAACGTTTTCAGTTTTGGATGACATGGTTCAAGAAATTGTAAGCTTGTAGATCTACTATCTTCTCTATTTTTGAAAGAACTTACGTGGTTAAGAGAGACAGTGAGGAAGGAAGGTGAGTTGATCCTTGACCAGCTAAACTATGTGGCAGATATCTTAACCACTTGAACCTTAGCCTACTGTATATACTTTGTTGACCGGAGTCCCCACTACATATCTTATAGCTGAATATAGCCGATCTGCAAGCTCACAACGCATTGCTTGTAGATAAGCAATTTTTTGCTGAATGTGCACGCCACCCCATAATAGGGACAACTGGGCTGTGTCTCTCAAAGTGGGGTCTAGGGACCCCCAGGGGTCCCCAGCTAAATGATTGATAGTTAGGACTAAATGGACGTTTACAGGTTTGTAACTCAGAGGTTGTACAAATGGAACCAAATAATTTGGCTCCAGTTGTACTTGTACACTCTCCGCTAGGGCGGTCTGTGGCCTAAAGCATACCAAACTGGGGATCCTTGAAATTAAAAAGTTTGAGAAGTACAGCGATATGGTTCATGTGGTTAACCACTCAACCATCGACAAGCACACAATTTGTTAGTGTCTCTTCCCTTCCCTGTTCTGAGCATGTCCAGTTCACCAGTAACAAGAGACATCCTGGGGCCTCACTCCATCACCCACCCACCCAAAAGGAATGCTGGGAGTGTGATGTAGGAAGTCACTTGATAGTGTTGGGACATGGGATGTTCGCCTGGAAGATTTATCACTCTGATGGAGGCATTTCAATGAAGTCATACGGTATTTGTCTGACATGATGTATTATGCTTTAAACGAAAACAAACCACAAAAAGCATCACAGGTTGTTCATTTAAAAATAGTGCAGCTGTGTCAGAAACGTCTTTTCTTTTTTAAGTTATATAGGAGGGACCTGACAGGCCATAAACTTCACAGGCTGTAAATTAGAAATATAAGGGAGAACACTGAATTTCAAGGCAGAAAAGAATGTGAGGAATTCAGAGGGTTGTCCTTTATACAGAAACTTGTACTTAGGCCTTTTTCTTGTATATGGAGGACATATGTGTTGTGTTAGTAGTCTTTTATTATTCACAATCCCCTGCTTCCTGCCTTTTATATGAGTCCCCAAGCCCATGCCTAAGATAATTCTATTCCAAATATCAAAGCTCATGAATCTGAATCTATTCTGATGTCCTTCATTTCTTTTTCATATATAGCGTATCGGTTTCTAAGCTACCAGTGGCTTATCCTCTTTCGACATTCACCTACTATCGGTGCCTTATATGCGTGAGAGAGGTTTTGCTGTGACAGTTCCATTAAGTTCAGAGCTTTGTGCCAGGATCAGTAGGCTACTGTACAAGCCTTTGGGTTAACAGTGCAATGTAATTGAGAATGGGTCCCATAGCCTACATATCTCTGACTCATCGGATGGGACGATAACGTTTCCACAGCTTAAGAATTTGTAATGATAGCCATATTGCAATGCAGATTTACGATGGGCGCATTAATTGACACTCTCACGGTGTAGCTACTATGTATACTGATCTAATATTGAATTCCATTCTTCGGGAGGCTATTGTCTGGAAGTGACGGGCAGGTGAAGAGGAGCACAAAGAGAAGACGAATGAGACATCCAGGTTGTTTCAGAGACACACCCTCCCTCTACCCCGGGACGGGGCCCCACTCTGGTCTGCATACCTGGAGGGCAGGTAGATGCCGAAAAGAAATAGACAAAAAAAAGGCGACGTGCTCAGATGTCACGTCTAAGCACACTGTTTAACCACTTTCAGCCTGGCGTCCAAATTCGGGGCATGGCATTATGGGCGCATATTTTCCCAACAAAAATCACTATTGTCCAAAAATATCCGCCCAACATTTTGAACTGTTTTAAATGTCTTTCTTTTTTTAAATAGCTAAAATAACAAATACGGTAAGATCTATAAGCTGACAAGTGAGCTTGTATTTTGGATATTTTTGCAATTCATCCTCTGGGCCTAATAGGGCTTCAAATAGGCATATGAGTAAAAAAAAAATCACACCCTGTGTGAAGTGGGCGGTGTCTTGCTAGCTAATCACAATAATGAATGGAGTCAACCAATCATGTACAAAAGATAAATACATTTATTGAAACACTCTTTATGATGGACGAAACCATAACTTGAAAAAAACCAAAATTTGGTTTTTTTCAAGTTATGGTTTCTTATATAGGGCTATGCACATGTGTCATGTGACACTGGCCAATCACAGTCCTGAATAGACTGTGATTGGCCAATCACAGCGCAGGATAATTGTACAAATTTCCTGGGCCCAGATCACAGCGCAGGAAAATGTACATTTTTCCAAATCTCACTTATAGGGGCGGTTTCACCGCCCAAAAAACCTAATAGCTGTGTACCCATAGTTATAATATGTGTGTGTACCACCCAAAAACGAAATTCTATCAAATGTGCATGGCTAAGAAAGGACCCTTCAGCCAGCATGAAGGAAGAATATCAGCTCTTGCACAGCACTGTATGGTGTCACTCTCTCTCTCTCTCTCTCTCTCTCTCTCTCTCACACACACACGCACGCATGCATGCACGCACGCACGCACACACACACACACACACACACAAACACACATGCACACAGCACACACATGCACACAGCACACACACTTTGTGAAATGTGAATTAGAGCTGTAGCCAATCTCCAGCACCGTTGGCCTGATGGCAGCAAAACCATGCATGCATGCTCCCTATTTTTCAGATAGGCCTGTTATAGCGCCACCAGGAGGCTGATTTTTGTAAAACACATTTTTGGATATTACTTCTTCAGAATCAGATTTACATTCTCACAGAATCTCTACTCATGCAATCAGGACGGATCTGATTTTTCATATTTCATCCTGATTGTCGATATCCGAACATTGCTGGCCCACAATAACCCACCTGACCTGGCGGAGACCTGCTCCACGGAGGCTCCGAGGAGCACTTTTTCGAGTTTTCAATCATTCCAATTGCGAGGTTGAGAACACACATTTTAAACAACTCTACAGACCATCAACAGAGACTATTTCCGAGTTGTTCGGCCAAAGTTAATGATGAACCACAGAGGTAGTTAATAGTTTTCGTTGGAAGAGGCAGCAGCGACGAGGACTCGCGGCAGTTGCACTGAGCTGCAGCGGCAGCCGCAAACGACCCAGCAGCGAGGAATGGAACTAACTAAAGGACTGCGTTTAATTTGGAGAAAGTTGGACTGTAGTCAGAATCTCAGTTCACCTTATTGACAGGACCTGTCACTGGGACCATTGACATGCAAATTAAATGACCGCTCAGAGCGGGAGGAGGCGGTGGTGGGTGCGCTGTGACTGGTGCGGGTGAGGAGCGTCCTGAAGGAAGCGGCTGCGCAGCGCAGCAGCGACGCGATTGTTTTCACTTTCTCGTCGTTTTGCTTTGGGATTCTTCTTGTTGCTCGGAGAGTCCGTCAGGTTTTAGTCTGTCTCTGCTCTCCGTGGTTCTGCTTTTCATTCCTCTATCGTCGGTCGCACCCGTCCGATATAATAAGCTCTGGAAAAACGTCCCAGGAAAAAGGATTTAACACGTAAACTTCAACCCAAATGAGGCCGAGGTTTGTTTGCTTTTATTACACTGGTTTTGTTGTTGTTTTTCCTCTAAACTACAACGCATGTTGTGGGATAGGCTGCTTGTTTGGTCTGACTGCATGTGAGGCTATAAATGCAAAGCGTGTGGACTCACCCAGTGTTCTTATTACTCTGCGGTCAGATCAGAGATTAGATCAGATCGTTTCTTCACTTGTTGTAACTCTGTAGTCGTAGCCTATTTTTAAGTGAATGAGACTATCCTGGGAAAAAAAGGTGTGGAGTGTTCAGGGAAATTCAGTGCACGTACATGAGTGAATTAGGTCAGTTAAAATATTAAGAAACAAAGTCGAGCTGAAGTGAAAATACTCCAACTCCCAAGACCTAATTCCAAAGTGAATGATTTTAACAACTTCACTTACACACAGCAGGTAGGGTAGGCTCTATAAGAACATCACAACTCCTATACATTAGCCATAACACAAGTTTACAAATAACACTTTAGCTTATCTGTCAGAGTAGATTAGTCTACTAACTACCCTATTATTTCTTTATGTAGATTTAGGCCTACTCAATTTTTGTTAGACCAACCATGTTTATTCTGCAGTCTTCTAACCTTATGCCACTGTTTCTCAACATTGGGTCCGTGTACAACCAGGGGTCCAAATGGACCCTTTTGGGTTGGTAACTCTGAGAGAGTGTACAAATGGATCACAGGTCCATTTGGTTCCATGATTTGATTGATTGATTTATTGATTGATTATATTGATTGAATACTTTATTGGACCGAAATGAACAGTACAGTGCGGGTACAGTCATACACTTGAGCTATTAAGGATAACCCAAAAATGTCCTGTGGACTTGTTTCCATTGAGGTCCTATGCAGTATTCAATTCATCAACATAGCATACAATTAACACCTAAATTAAATATCATCAACAAATATAAAGCACTATAAGAGTAGAAAAAGGGTGGGAAAGGAGGGTAAAAAAAAAAAAATAATATAAAAAGGGTGGGGGGGATTAGTACACTCTCAGAGTTAAATGAACACTGATAATTTTACAGTGGGTCCCAGAGATAACAAATGGTATAAAATGGGGCCCCAAGTGGCCTAATGCATAGCCTATCAGACTGGAGGCCCTTGACATTGAAAAGGTTGAGAATCACTGCTCCATGCAGCAGCATCCTAATCAACGCGTCCTCCTCACAGCCCAGATTGTGTATGAACCATATGAACGCCCCTCTCTGCTCGTCTATCCGTCTGTCGAGCCCCCAGGGAGCTGATTAGTGGACTGTTATGCTGCCGGGGTCAGGGGGGCACCAGGTGTGTAATGGAAACATAATGGGCCTTAATGGACGTCCAGAGGAGCGTAACCCCATTTGAAAGGCTCCAGAAATAATTGTATATGCGGAGAGAGTCGATGCAGAAAAATTGATAATTAGATTTGACTGTCAGATGGTGAGACAATGAATGCTACAGGCCACTGGATCTCCCAAGTGGGGGTCCGGGGACCCGACAGGGGTCCTTGAGGGGGTTTGGGGGGGGGTCCTTACTAGCAAAATGAATGAACCATTTTTGGGCGGTGAAACCGCCCCTATAAGTGAGATTTGGAAAAATGTACATTTTCCTGCGCTGTGATCTGGGCCCAGGAAATTTGTACAATTATCCTGCGCTGTGATTGGCCAATCACAGTCTATTCAGGACTGTGATTGGCCAGTGTCACATGACACATGTGCATAGCCCTATATAAGAAAACATAACTTGAAAAAAACCAAAATTTGTTTTTTTCAAGTTATGGTTTTGTCCATCATAAAGAGTGTTTCAATAAATGTATTTATCTTTTGTACATGATTGGTTGACTCCATTCAGTATTGTGATTAGCTAGCAAGACACCGCCCACTTCACACAGGGTGTGATTTTTAACACTTAAGCCCTATTTTTAAGCTGTTCGAAAATAGCCGATCTACAGGCTGAATGATAAATCTTCGCTTATGGGGTCCCCAGCTGGCACAAGCTCTTTTCAAATGGGGGTCATAGCCAAACACATTTTTGTGGTCTGTGACTGCAATTTTTGGGGGAATTGATATTAGGCTCTGGGTGTTTGTCAGGTGCAAATTAGTTCAGATTTTTTCGCTTTTGAGGCTTTTTTTCTTCCATTATTTTATTCTTAAAATATACGTTCACTTTGGAATGAGATTCACATTCACTCACAGCATTATAAAACCTGCTTTAGGAGCGGACATAATTGGACAAACCCATTAGAATACTGGTCTATTTGTCATAGCATTACTGCCTGGTGTGTGTGGGCAATTCAAGAAAGACGCAAGTGAATAGCTTTGTGGCAGAGAGAGAAGGAGCTTTCCCTTTTACTCTCTTGCCTTGAGGGGACTCTAAAACCCCTTTATTGGTACCTTGAAACAATGAGCTCTTGTCGGTGTCCAAGGCCCCCAGTAGGTCTTTCAGAATAAGGAGACTGCATCTGCCATCATTATTATTATTTCTGTGCAAAGGATTTACGAAGAGGGGGTGATGTTAGTGTTTGGTCCTTCTTTTCATGAGCAATGTGAAAAGAGACTGTGCAAACAAAGGAAGAGGGGATATCGTGCGTGTGCGTGTGTGTGTGTGTGTGTGTGTGTGTGTGTGTGTGTGTGTGTGTGTGTGCGTGTGCGTGTGCGTGTGCGTGTGAGTTTTGCGTACGTGCCTGCGTGCGAGTGTGCGTGCGCGTGTGTGTGTGTGAGAGAGAGAGACTGTGCCTCAGCTGACACATACTCACCAGAGACTGTGGCAAGGCATGAACTCAACTACACCCCCTCCCCCCACCACCACCACCACCACCACCACTTGAATGTTTGGGAAAACCGCTCAAACAAAAGGGAAAGCCTCTTGGCCAGGGGAGCTATTAGGAATATGAGCTTAGACCCTGTGTTCAGGTATAGGACCACTACTGGTTGAGAAGAGGTATTGCCTGAAGCCCAAACGTAATCTCTCCCCTGCCCAAGCGGGCGTTCCGGGTTAGCTATAGGCAGTAGAAAATTTGGCTCTGTGAGGAGGACCCGGGTTCAGTCCCGGATAGGACATAAATATTTTTAAAATAAAATAAATCTCTCAAAAATGGCCAATCTACCACCTCGCAATGCACTGTGTGTGAGCTTATATAGATCTGATCAGCGATTTGCACACACCTTTGAACACTTTGCAAATGTTTTCGCCTATAATGACATGCCCAAGGGCCGCCAGGTTCAAAGTGGTTCAATTAACAATGAGGATTTTACCAGTGCATCATCAGGCCACCATGATGGGTGTGTGTGTGTGTGTGTGTAGGCTGCACTCTCAAAAGGCTCCACGCTTGTGATTTAGTGAATGTGTGTTTAACACAGCTCATGGGTGGTGAAGCTCATTGTACCACGTCTCTAAAAGGAAAGGACTCTTGTTGAGGAAGACAAGGGGTCCTTTCTGCTCAGTGGCCCTGGACAATGAAGCCGGTCCAAACAGATGATAACTAGATTGACCGGGGTCTCGTGAGGTCATTTCGTCTTAAACCTAATTCATACTTTGTTGTAGAACCGTGTCACTTGTCAAAAATCTGTTATTGCTGCCGAATGGGGGCGGCCATAGCTGAGTGGTTAGTGAGCCCGCCTAGGGAGCCAGAGGTCCTGGTTGCCCCAGGTACGATTCCAGGCCACGCCAGCATATGTGTCGATTAAATGAAATTTGTCCCTGTGCAAGACTCTTAACCCCTAATTGCTCACAGGCCCTCATTGGAAACAAGCCCGCAAGGACTTTCATGAATGTCCTGTTAAAAGGAATTATCCTTATCCTTATCCTTATGGCCCGGTCGTAAGATAGAGAATAAATTAGACCTTACTGATGTATGATGCTACACAGAGGGGTCATCTAGTGCCACAGTAATGCTTGCTAAAATATACATCTTAACCATTTCATCGTATGATAAATAGCGAAAATAGATGCTTTGTGAGCTTATAGATCTACTATTTTTGTAATGTTTTCAAAATAGGAATGCCAGGTTAAGTGTTTATCACATGAAACCAGTGTCCCTATTCTGAGGGAAACATTCAGCGAAAATAATAGATCTACAAGCTGACAATGCGGCGGGTTGTGTATATAGGGTTTAAGTGGGTAAGAAGTGATTGTACCTTCTGGGCCTATTGTAGTGAGAATTGTTGTTAGTTTGATTATTTTTAAACAAGACAAAATTTAAAATTAAATGAAAATGTTTATCTGTTATTAATATAATTATTATAATTCATTATTATAATTATTTATTAGTATTATTTGTTAAATATTGAAAGAAGGTATTTGTTCTACACTCTTATCATGATTATTTATGTCCCTTGCCTTGAATGACCTTCATGTTTAAAGTTTTGGTCTGCAAGGGAAGAGGACATCTTGTGTCACCTATCCTATGTGACTTTATTTGTGCTGGGCAGAAAATATGATATAAAAAAAGACTAACCTCACCTAAGACAGCAAGATAAGATATTATCATGATGTGACAAACATTAGGTATTGGAAAGTAAACTTGCCTCACACGCACACACAAACACACTGGCCTCGCACGCACGCACGCACGCACGCACGCACGCACGCACGCACGCACGCACGCACGCACGCACGCACGCACGCACGCACGCACGCACGCACGCACGCACGCACACACGCAAGGAGAACTTAGTGGCCGGCAGACAAAACCAGTGAACATACCATAATCCTACGGTTCCTACCACAATCTCATGAGAAGGTTATTGCCTTCAGCAGCCGTCATAACACACACGATAACATGCCCCCACTGTGTTCCAGGGGCACCCAAACACCACACTCTTCTCATTGCTTGGACTGTGAGAATTTGATATACTGTAGGGCATAAGAGGATTTAGCTTTTCTATTATTTAACCACTTGAACCCTAGTCCCTATTCTGGGCATGTCATATTAGGTGTAAATATGGTGAAAATAAAAACGAATCTACAAGCTTGGCAACAATAAAAGCCAATCTTGTTTCTTAATAAGATGCAATACAGCAGATGTTACTACACGGCACATAGAACATAATAAAACACTTAATATAATATGCAGAAAGGGATCTACTGTATGTGCTGGTTTGATGGGATGGAGAGAGTAGACGTCCTGATCAGACTTAGCCTCACGTGGCCAGACAATATCACACGACACACTGCGTGGATATTAGTCTGGTCCCTATCAACGTTAGATTCTTTTCCAAGGGGCGGTTACAAAAAGATCCAAACGGACTCTATTGGTTAGACCTAAACTAATCAGAGCAGTGCTTCCTTTTATACGAACCAATCAGAGCAGTGCTTCCTTGTACGTCATTGCTCCAAATAAGGTGATAAGCCCGCCCACATTTGGATACTGGGCCCTGGTTGGTCCCGCACAACCTCGGCGGGAGAGAAATGAGATCTCTATGGAGGGGGGCCAGACCTAATCTGCCGAGGGCTAAAGTGCGATGCGATTTTGCAAAGGCAGATTCGTCTGGAACCAGGCTAGATCAGACTGGCAGCTCAAATCCAATTTGTGTCCTATCTGGATTGGAGTCGCATTGTTTTTATGCAGTCTGAACAGCAAAAAAACACGATTTTTGCAAATCAGATTCAAATCCTGATTTGAATGTAAATTTCCTTACATTCCTTAATTGTTCAGACTGTGTAGAACCAATCCGACTCAAATCTGAATTGCAAATAAGATGTGGGCTGGATTTGGGTTGCCATGCAGTCTGAACAGGGCTGACTATTAAGAGTGATTGTCAACAGAGATAGGAATACAGACAGGTTTTAATGTCACAAGTCACATGATTAGACTGACAAGTGAAGACTTAAAATATCTACACGTACAAAAATGTTATATTAGTTGTTAGTTATTAGTTAACCTTTAAGTAAAAGGTTATTTTGTCTACAGAAGGTTTCACTTTGTAAAATCATCTCTCTTAATGCTTGCACATTTTTCATTTTGGTGTGGGCGTCACTTTTCTGTTCAAACATTTTGGAATTAAATCTTAATTTCTAAGTAAACATGGATGCCACATAGAGGAGGGGTTGGCTCTAAAGCATTGTGTTTCAGAGTGCAACTCAGTGTCCTCCTGAAGATTACTTTTTGGTAAAGTAGCAAAATGAACACACACACATAGACAACGGCAGACATAGACAATAGCTAGATATTCATGCCACTGTGCATGCCTTCAAATCCAGTCCTATATTGCGCTGATCAGAGCAATGGTCACCGACCGAGTTATGGCCATTTGAAATGTTAGACACTGATGTAACACTGCTGTAATGTCCCATACAGTATGTGTACAATTTAGGCTATTTGGTGTGACAGACCCCTGAACAGCATTTGTGCCAAGTTTGGTGAGGATTGGAGCAATGGTGTGCCTGTGGCCCCTGGGGGTCCCTAACATGGCCACCTGGAGTGACTATTGTCATGACAGACCCTGAAGAGCGTTTGTGCCAAGTTTGGTGCAGATTGGAGCAATAGTGAGCCTTGGCCTGATGTGGCTCCTGGCTGTGATTAATGTCATGGCAGACCCCTGAACAATGTTCAGCAACGGTAAGCCTGTGGT
The DNA here is from genome assembly GCF_963280865.1 of Gymnoscopelus braueri. NCBI lineage: Eukaryota > Metazoa > Chordata > Actinopteri > Myctophiformes > Myctophidae > Gymnoscopelus > Gymnoscopelus braueri. The sequence goes on from NC_137616.1 coordinate 12,115,374, forward strand.
ACCCAGGGGCCCTGGTGTTTCAATTCTGATGGCAGACCCTCGACCAGTGTTTGTGCCGAGTTTCTTGCGAATCGGAGCAAGTCTGGCGCTCCTCGCAAGTCTGGTGCTCCTCGCAAGTCTGCATGCTAGGTTTGTGACGTCCACCGAGGATAGAAAGATAGAAAATGAGTTCCAACTGCGCTTTGCATTACAGTACTAATATGTTTAGGAAACTGATGTAGCCCAGAGGGTCAAAATTATGTAAAACGTGGTTAATGATTCTGCAATGTTGAAATATGAATGTTCCTTTTTTAATAACCATTCTATATAAGGCTTACAGCCTGACTGATAAGAGAACGCTGCCAACCGAATTAGCCCGGAGCTTCCAACCCCAAAATGCATCACTTGCTACTATTGGTTGAAAACTTTTTCCAGAGCTGAGCGAGTGAGCGTGCATGCTCTTGTTCGCCAATGTTCAGCACACACTATACTGTATTAGTCATGGTGCAATAGTATATCATCACTGTCGGGTGGAAACCTTTTTGTATGTTTAAAACCGTTACTTTTCAGGAAATGGAAAAACCTCTAGCCGGTGTACCTCATTTTTTCTGGTTGCTCCGATGTACTGTAGTTATTGTTTACTCACAAGCCTTTGTTAATACTTGTAAAATATCACAGACAGACTTAACCACTTTAAACCTGGCATCCCTATTTTGGACATGTCATCATGCGAGCCAATTTTCTATATTTTCAAACATTCTCAAAAATAGCTGATCTTCTAGCTCACAATGCATCGCAACGCGTTGTGAGCTTATAGATTGGCTATTTTAGCTACTTTAGCACGACACTGGCATGTAACAGTATAGAATGGGGCAATGATTTATGTATGAAAAAAAACATACAAATATGAAATAGGGATTTTGTCGAACAAGGCTTTTGTCGAACGACAAAAATCAAATCTTGAGGTATTTGCACTTTACTTGAGTATTTCCAATTTCCAATACTTTTATTTCTACTCCACTACATCTCAGAGGCAAATATTGTACTTTTACTCCACTACAATTATTTGAAAACTTTAGTTACTAGTTACTTTGTAGATGATTATTATTACAAAACATATTACCCACTTCAGCCCTATATACATTTAGGCCATTTGAAAATAGCCGACCTACAAGCTCCGTAGACAAGATTTGTATACATTTGAAAACTTAAAATGGGATATTCTGCATAATGAGTATTTTTACGTTTGGTACTTTAAGTACATTTTGATGCCAATACTTTTGTACTTTTACTCAAGTACATTTTGAATTCCGTACTTTTACTTGTAACAGAGTATTTCTATATTGCACTATTGATACTTCTACAAAAAAGTAAAAAATGTGAATACTTTTTCCACCACTGATCTTTGCCCAAAGATCCATGCATTCCCTTCAGTCTTCACCAGCTGTATGTCCACTGCTGTGGCAAGCCAGCTACAGTACAGTAGAGCTGAAACAGATCTTTGGGATTAGCGAGGGAGCAAAGTATTGTTTTAATCTGGCCCCGGCTCTCTTCGGCCCCAGAGGAACTTCTGGTGGAGCAAGGAAAGACAGATGGCAGAGCTGGAGAGTGGCACACAGGGCTGTAGGGTGGGTTGTGTTGTGTTGTGGTGGCAGCAAGGACAATCCTATTCTATTCTGGCGACTATTCTGGCGACTATTCTGGCGACTATTCTGGCGACTCCTGGCTGTCACACATCTCACTGTTAAACAGTGGTGGAAAGACATGCTAACTCCGATTATTTTTTACTTAAGTAAAAGCAGCTATGTATATACTTGCAGCAGTAATTCTCAAAGTGTGGTCCAGGCAGGGACCCCCATGGGTCCTTGGGGGGTTAGGATAATAAGGAAAACCAGCTAGAAGTTACCTATTGAGAGGATGTATATGACAATGATTAATATAACAACAACCTTTTTTTATTGGGGTCTCTGGCACAAAATCATCTCAAATCGGGGTCCGTGGCCTGATTCATTGGTATTAAAAAAAATTGAATACTTAAGTAAAAATACCTCAAAATTGTATTTGAGTACAGTACTTGAGCTCAAGGAGTAAATGTACTTAGTTACTTTCCACCACTTGTCACTGGTTGGATGTGATGGCCACTAATGTCACACAGATCCCTCATCCTACAACCAGTGAGGGGAACACTCTACACAGTAAAACGGTTTAAAGGACCATAATAATAATGGTCATAATGAATCACTGAAGGGAGGCATGGGGACAACGCTTCCTGGCCTGCTCTCTTGTCATTAAAACCACTTTCAACCTGGCGTCCCTATTTTGGGCATGTCAACAACTTTCAAAAATGTAATTGTTTTTTATCACAGAAATTGCATCAAAAGAGGAAGATGTCTCCACTTACAAAAGTTGTATTATTGAATAAAGAACTTATCAGTCTTTTCATGTAGATTTTTTCCGTACGCACAAGTAGGTGTGCAGAAGAACTCTTTCTATTACAAAAAAAATAGCTGATCTACAAACTCACATGAACGACATCATCGTACGATGGATTTAAAAATCAGGGCTTAAGTGGTTAATTATCTGGTCACGTCGAGGGAATCTCCAGCCCTTTTCACTGCCAGGAACCTGGTCAAGAGAAAAACATGTTTGTTTGTCTTCAGTTCTTCTGGTCACTTTTTTACTTTCACTTCTGTAGGTCTTGGTCATGGCCACGTGCCAACTTCTGCCTAGCTGGGTCTCTAGACAAGTACTGGGAGGGGAGAAAGTTTCTCCTTAAGCAATCAAGACCGAGAAAGTGTCTGTCATTTTAAACACTTTAATCATTATTCTATACTTTGGCTATTCAAAAATTGCAGATATACAAGCTCACCGAGTGCCACGCTATGAACCTGTAGATCTGCTATTTTTGAAAAATCTTTTGTGCATATCTTTGAATTTACATTTTTTAAAGCAAACATTTGTAACTCAAATCTTTGCTTTCTGGAGGTCCCTGGAACAAAATATTTTACAAATGTTTGCTTTAAAAAATATATATTCAAAGAGTTTTTCAAAAATAGCAGTGCCGCGCTATGAGCTTGTATATCTGCTATTTTTGAATAACCAAAGAAATCTAAAATGACACAGATGCGTTCCGGGATTGAATGGGTTAAATTGTGAGTGACATGGTGAAAAAATCTAATTGTGCGCTGTTGCTCCCCATTTACACGGCTTTGAAAAGATGACAGATCAGTGTCTTATACAATAAAGAATTATATATTCTACTTGGCTTTCTCCTGACCCGCAACACTGTGTTGCAAAGGGGTTGTCAGGTATTTGTGAGTTTACTGTTGGTACATAGTAGCAGTGGTGGAAAGTAACTAAGTACATTTACTTAAGTACTGTACTTAAGTACAATTTTGAGGTATTTGTACTTTACTTGAGTATTACTTGATTTACTTGAGTATACTTTTACTTCTACTCCACTACATCTCAGAGGCAGAAATTGTACTTTTACTCCACTACAATTATTTGAAAACTTTAGTTACTAGTTACTTTGCAGATATAAACTATGATATAATGAAACATACATTAACCACTTCAGCCCTATTTTATACATAGGCTATTTGAAAATAGCAGATCTACAAGCTCACAACGCGTCGCATCGCGACGCGTTGTGAGCTTGTAGATCGGCTATTTTCAAATATTTAGTACTTTTACTTTTGGTACTTTAAGTACATTTTGATGCCAATACTTTTGTACTTTTACTCAAGTAATTTTTTTATTCTGGACTTTTACTTGTAACAGAGTATTTTTATATTGCAGTATTGGTACTTTTACTTAAGTAAAGAATTTGAGTACTCTTTCCACCACTGCATAGTAGCATGGCTGCACTTCTACATAATGTAACAGGACAAATCCGGAGCTGTGAAAATGTTCCATCTTCAGCTGAAATAGGCCCGCTGTCGGGCAGAAATCTTGTTTGTCCAAAACCTATAATGCAATGTAGTTATTAGTTATTTAGTCACTAGTTCTTGTTAATACTTTTCATTGGTTAACTTAAATATGTCACAGTCTCAGACTGTGCCCGTGTAGGTGTTGTATTTCTATGTTGTGTTCTAGTCGTTCTGGTTCTATGTTGTCTTCTCCAGCTGTATCTCATGTGTAATCAGCCCTCATGTGTATATTAGTCTTGTTCCCCAGTCAGTGCTTGTCGGATCATTGTTTGTGTCACATCCTCTGTCTGTATGTTAGTCTGTAATAAAATCCCAATCTTGGGTTTGAACACTACTCTGCCTGGCTGTCTGCATTTGGGTCCTCACCACACCACCAGATCGTGACAGAATGATCCGACCAGACTGGACCCAGCGGACAGCACCACACACCTTGGCCTTCCTCTGACCTGGAGACCCCTACCTACCCTCCTGCCCTGCCGACCAGCATGTGCCCTCTGCCCCGCGGCGAGCGTCCAAATGATGACCCGCGCCAGAGCCCTTGCTGGCCACTTAAAGGTGCTCTCTGCTCCACTGTGCCAGAGCCCTTACTACCCATCCACCCTGATGTGGAGATGTCCTCTCCTACCCTGACGTTCAGCTTGTGCCCTCTGCTCCGCGTCGATGCGTCTGGAAGATGTTCCGCGCCAGAGCCCTGGCTAACCGTCTTCCCTGATGTCCTCCCTGATTGACCAGCATGTGCCCTCTGCTCCACGTTGAGCGTCTTCACGATGAGCCGTGCCAGAGCCCTTGCTGGCCACTTCCTCCCTGTCTCTGTCCCGGCTCCTCGTCTGCCGTCCGGGCCTCTCCGGCCGCCTTCCGGCTGGTTCCCGGCGGCCGTCCTGCCTCGAGCTCCTCTTCTCTGCCCCGGTTCCTCGCCTGCCATTCCGGACTTCCCCTGCCGCTGTCCGGCCGGACCCGGGTGGCCATCCCGGCCTCGACCCGCGCCTCTTCTTCCTGCCCTGCCTGCGCCCTCTGCGCCGAAGCCCTCAGCGCAGAGCCCTGGCAGCGCTCCGCCCCCCGGTCCTGTCTCTGCCCTCTCCCCCCCGGAGGTTCTGGCCCCCCCCCCCCCTTCGGTTCTGGGACGCCTGGAAGTCGTCCCGTGGGGGGGAGGTACTGTCACAGTCTCAGACTGTGCCCGTGTAGGTGTTGTATTTCTATGTTGTGTTCTAGTCGTTCTGGTTCTATGTTGTCTTCTCCAGCTGTATCTCATGTGTAATCAGCCCTCATGTGTATATTAGTCTTGTTCCCCAGTCAGTGCTTGTCGGATCATTGTTTGTGTCACATCCTCTGTCTGTATGTTAGTCTGTAATAAAATCCCAATCTTGGGTTTGAACACTACTCTGCCTGGCTGTCTGCATTTGGGTCCTCACCACACCACCAGATCGTGACAAAATATGAATGAAACCTGGTATCCGTATTTGGGAATGTAATTAGTGGCAAAAAAAACGTTATCTTAAAGTGTCGCATCTTGACGCGTTGTGAGCTTGTAGATCAGCAATTTTCTCTACCTTTGCGCAAAGGCATGCGCATGCCACTGCCATAGGACGAAGTATAAAATGGGGCATTCATTTATGAAAAAAACATAAAACATATGAAATATGGATACGAGGTTGACAGTGACGACATGCAGTTGTAGTTTTAGCTCGCTCCTTATGTAAGTCATCATGGATGGCATGAATCACAGACTCGGCATATTAGATCTCCTCTCACACATTCTCACAGTTCAATCCCCGTGCCCCCCCAGAGCACCATGCTATGCTGTATCAAGATGCGCTTCCTTTGTGGTGTTTGTGCGAGAGCTTCTGCACAAACAGAGCGAGAGAATGACCCACATAACGGAAGGTACATCAGGCTGGCTCTGCTGTATGGCCCTGAGCAATCGTGTTAATTTTAGCGCGTTTCATATGCGTGCACGTTGTTGTGTTGTTGATGTTCGTTAAGTTCCCCTCTCTCTCTCTGTGTTGTTTGTCTCAAGTGGATGCGAGAGATGTTGTGGAAATTAGGGACGGATGTGGCCATGAGCAATTTTATCTAACCATTAAATATGTATACGTTTTTACTATATCGGGATAGCACCAATTTTCAGTGACCAACTGTTATTTTGGAATATTCCTCTCTTCTGTAGAGACTTCCTTTTCTAAGAGATTTCTTCATGCTGTAAACTGGCTGTATGGTAGAGCAGAATTCTGTATCTGTTTTCTCAACAAACACATTGTGGAAAGCGTACAGAAATACCACCCATTTTTCTTTACAGCATGGCAATGGCGGGGATAGCTGTCTATAATAGTGTTTTGTCTATATGTCCCCCAAATTTGGCCAAGATATGCGAGTTTCTTTTCCCAAATACGGAGATGACTGACATCAAGTTGATGATGTCAGAGTACTACGTGAACTTCCCCCTTCCCCCTATCTTTTACATCAGCATCACAAATCTGGACTTCCTCATGGCTCCAGACTGACCTCCAAGTACTGACTGCACAGGGAAGCCACATTTGTTATTAGGCCCGAGAGGGGAAAAAAAGGAGGGGACCAAGTATAGTCCCCTGGGGACTTCGGTCAACTAAGCATATGCTGTAGGGATCAAGTGGTCACAGGTGTGTTAAAACATTGAATGCTACATTTGAATGGAGTTAAATGGCTTATGCTACATGTTGACGATGTTATAGAACAGGAATTTCTAAAGTTCCGTCTCTGGCATCTAGGACAAAGCACGTTACTACACATTTTTTAAGACAACTTTGTCACTCAATGAAAGGAAAATTCCCTCTCTTTCTAAATCTGAAATTCCCACACATGAATGGAGCCCACCACGCTGGATGGATTCATGAATGGTGTTCCGGGCTATAGCCTGTATTGAAAGGCGGCCGACGTTGCCTGAATTCCTGGCATGCCTTGAATATCAAGTGTTGCACGGTGTCTCAGATGATGTGCAGTCGTCTTCTCACCTATCAGTCAGGGTGACAAGCTTGACAGCTATACCAAGCGACAGTGACCTCATTACTTCATTGTAACAACATCGTCTATAGGGAATAACGCATCTGTCTTGCTCAATGTGGAACGGCACACATTATCTATGTGTCATCGACTCAGCATCTGCCCGGGACATGGTTGTTCATTTATGCAGTGTATTTTGTTGACAAACTTTTCATGTACAGTAGTTTTTGTTTTGCTTCGCTTGCTCTCAGCTAGAAAAAACCTTCTCAGCTGAACCGAACCGTCTTCTCATCATGAGATTAAACGTGTCTATTTGTCTTTAATGTAGACTATTTATAGCTACATAATGTGTTTGGGCAAGTATTTCTGTGTATGACCATTCATGACTGCAGTCTTTGCTTCATTAACTAAGCCTACATAGATATTTAAAAAATAAATAATGCATTAGTTCTTGTATATGAGTAAAACATACACCTAACTGCATTTTGGACAGAAACTCTAACCTTTACATTTAAAAAATACTATTTAGTTGTACTTAGCAAACGCTCTTACCCAGAGCCACTTAATTCATTAAGACCGGGAACGCATCTGTGTAATTTTTTTATTTGAGCTAAAAAGCATTATTTTACACTTTGGCTATTCAAAAATAGCAGATCTACAAGCTCATAGCGCAGCACTGAGTGCCGCGCTACGAGCTTGTAGATCTGCTATTTTTGAAAAATGTTGAAAATGTGTGCAAATCTTTGAATATATATATTCTTTTAAAGCAAACATTTTCACTCAAATCTTTGCTTCTGGGGGTCCCTGGAACAAAATATTTTGCGGTGGGGGGTCCGCGACCAAATGCATATAATTGGGGGTCTTTGACAATTATGAAAAAGGTTGAGAACCACTGATATAGCAACATAAAACTGTTGGGATTTAGAAGACATTTGTAGAATGGGCTTCAGGTCTCAATGGGTTAAAAGGGCGAAATCAGAGTAACCACAGAAAGCATGAAACCTACTTAACAAACGACAGGGTAAATACTAATAGTAGTACAGTAGTACACACATACTGTAGTAGAGTGCAAAGAGAACAATGTAGTGCTTAAAAGAAACTAGGATACCAGGTAAATATCAAACCTAGCGTCTGTCTCTAAACTGCATGCTATCTAAATAACTGGCCTAACTTTTGTGGTCAAGCCAAACAAAGGTGAAAATGAGAGGAGTGCAGTGCTAGGGGAGTGAGGTAACTTCTGTGATCCTATCCTATAAATTAGTGTAGTTACTGTATGTGGGGCACAGCATTTACCAGTAAATATGATCTTATGAAGCTATCCCTTGTGCCATCAAACTAGTTCAACTAGTGTGAGAGGACTTAAATGGCTTGGAAGCAAAGAGGAATTATGGCAAGTGGGGAGGCCTGCTACACAGCAAAATCATCAGTGTTAATTTATCCATTTGCATCCACGAGAGTATGGTTACATTTCATCGCTGTCAGGGGAAATCCTTGTACATCCAAAACTATTAAATTGTCACGATGTGACGCGTTGTGAGCTTGTAGATCTGCTATTTTCACTACTTTTGTGAGACACTCTTGTATGATGAAGTATGTCATTAGTTTACAAAATACAAATACATATAAAGTTGAAATATGGAGATACAAGTGACGGCATTAAAAAAATAATAATAATCACTTTCAGTTAACACTCAGGATTTGACAGTGTCACTGGGGTTATCAGAGGGGCTCCTCCCATCACTGTGTCAGCAAACAAGTAGGAATTTCTCCAATAGAAGATCTGAAGAGGACTGAAAATCACATTCCTTTGGTTTCTGTTCTGATAATCATTCATACTTTAGAGAGTCAGATGCCTGGCTCGTTCAGTGTGCTAAAAGCCTATGGGGTGAACTTGATCGCTTTCAAGCCAAGAGCTGATGAAATGCACAGATTAGGTTACATTAGATTAGAACAGTGCAGCTTCCCAAACGTAGAGTTGCGACCCATTTTGGGCCGTGGATCTGTTGTCATGAGTAAATCTCTCTCTCTCTCTCTCTCTCTCTCTCTCTCTCTCTCTCTCTCTCTCTCTCTCTCTCTCTCTCTCTCTCTCTCTCTTTCCTATATCCTATATATATTTTTTATATATATATTTTTTTTCCCCTTCAAAGATATTTCTATAAATAAATAAAATAGGATTTGGCTAGGACTTTGACTCAAGTACTACTGGGGTTGAGTAACCTACCTAGTCCACCACTGCACTGCACATTACAAAAGACATTACATGAATGCCACTGGCTCCAACACCCAACAAACAACATATTGTTTGTTCGCTGACATCAAACAGTCCCACTCCCTGCATTCAAGACTCATTGTAGCTGGAAATGCAATTAAAAAAAGGAGATGGTGTTATATAAGGAAAGCCTAAATGGAATAAACCAATATGGCTAATGTTTTACTGTGTTGGTCAGTCTTATCTGGATGCTGACTACAATCTGACCACTAGACAGTGTTCACATTATTCGTTTTTTTGCCTTAGCGTGCCTTGCGAGCTTGTAGATCGGCTGTTTTTGGCGAGCAACACCAGCATATGAGTACAAGTTAATCACTTAAACGGGGTCCCCCAGGGGTCTATGCTCGGCCCTCTCCTTTTTCGCCTCTACACCGTAAACTCTTCCCCAGAAATAGCAGATCTACAAGCTCACAACACATTGTGAGCTTGTAGATCAGCTATTTTCGCTGAACGTTTGCCTCTTATGATGCCCAGGTAGGGACGCTATAGGGCTAATGTGTTAAAGCATTACTCACGTAGACAGTATGTCATTACCACAGCAACCAACGATGTCTGAATACACAAATACGATCGGATCACTTGGCAGTCAATCCTACAGACTGTATTTGTGAAACAAATCAGATTTTGCCTGCAGTCGGAACACAGCCCTAGACACTCACTCACAGTGAAGAGAGACGTAAGCCAGTGGTTCTCAAAGTGGGGTCCGGGGACCCCCAGGGGTCCTTGAGGCGGTTCCAGGGGGTCCCCAGCAAAATGAGTAAATACACATGTAGCATCAAAATCACTTTTACTTTTTTAACTCTATTTTATACTTCGGATATTCGAAAACAGCCGATCTACAAGCTCACAACGCGTCACGTTGTGAGCTTGTAGATAAGCTATTTAAAATCTTTTTTTTTTAAAGACAGTGTTTGAGAACCTCATGACATGAGGACATGGGGTGTGGAAGAGAGGCCCTCCTCCCATGCTTGTGTTGGTTGATGTGGAAACTTTCTTGTGACACCTGGGTCCCCTCAAGGCGTTGCTATGTGTCCCCGTTTGCGTTGCCAAACCAAACACCTGCTGGCAGGAGCGTGGTGGGAACAGAGTAACCCTGCCTGTAGCCCAGATGCACATCGGTTTTCCTAATGCGGGAGAAACAGGTTTTTGAATCCATGTGGTTCCCTTGACCTGCACAGAGCAGCCCTGACTGTAGCTCAGAACCCAAGAAGTCCATTGGCCAGGGGCGATTCCCTTTTGTGTGAGTGCTATATTTTTTTGTGTCCAATGTTGGGAGACCTGGAGTCGAATCCAGCTGGCTACTACAGTACACACATTCCCATCTAATTACCAATACACACGTTTGATAAGAAAAAGCACATATCTGCTACCAGTGGGTTGTGGTCTCTCCCTTCAGATTGTCCCGACTCTAGGCCTGTCAACAGTGGTGTAAAGTAACTAAGTACATTTACTAAAGTACACTTTTGAGGTACTTTTACTTTACTGGAGTATTTCCAATTTTCAATACTTTTACTTATAAAATATATTGTACTTTTACTCCACTACAATTATTTTAAAACTTTAGTTACGAGTTACTTTGTAAAACATTCATTAGCCACTTCAGCCCTATATACTTTGGCTATTTGAAAATAGCCGATCTACAAGCTAAATCGACGCGTTGTGAGCATGTAGATGTGCTATTTTCAAAGGATTTTTATACACTTTATACATGTGAAAACGTGTGATATGCATGGGACCCTCTGCATAATGAGTACTTTTACTTTTGGTACTTGAAGTACATTTTGATGCCAATACTTTTGCACTTTTACGGAAGTACATGTTTTATTCCAGACTTTTACTTGTAACAGAGTATTTCTATATTGCAGTCTTGATACTTTTACTTAAGTAAAAAATATATTCACCCCTAAAAAAAAATGTCCACCCCTGCTTGTCAAGCTTATTACATGGCAATCATTTGAGATAATCACAATTACTTTGCAAATCATCAGAATCGTTTCCATTCATCTGTATAAATTCAACTGTTGTGATAGATAGATCAGGTAGTATACACTTATTAAATGCACAGCCTGTTTTGGCCATATTGTAAGATATTGATTTGGATTATTGTCAGTCATTTCTATATATGTATATTAAATGTTCAATGCCAAAAGCACAATTAAATCATTAATCACAATTATGTTTATGACAATTCACCACAAAAAAAATCATGATTGGTGACAGCCCTTAGTGTCTGCCGAGTTCTAAACTCACACAGATAGATATGAACCTGTGTCTGCATGAGAGAGAAGTTGTTTTTCAGCGTCGTGCTTGTTAATAAGTTTGTCCCCGGGGGCCTCCTCTCCTTTTAAGTCGTGTGAAAAGCAAGGGGTTTGGCATTTCTTGTTTTTGAACCAAGTCCCGAGTTCCTGAAAGTTTGCACAAAAGCCTGTTGCCTAGCTGCAGCAGAGGAGCCTTGCCCTGCCAGTCCTTGTGTGTGTATTGGTGTGACTTGTACTTTACACCCTTGTGAGGACCTCGGAGGCAGAAACATGTGGAAAATTTAGCATTATGTATATAGCTTCTGCCAGAGGTGGAAAAAGTACTCACATTTCGTACTTAAGTAAAAGTATCAATACTATGTATAAATAATGTCGAAATACTCTGTTACAAGTAAAAGTCTGTAATAAAAAATTTACTTGAGTAGAGGTACA